>NC_141396.1:1200000-1737500 GCF_034619465.1 Leptosomus discolor | reverse complement strand
CCAGCGCTCCAGCCGCTCGCCCCCCACTCGCCGTGCCCCCCGGCAACCACCGCCGATCGGGTCCCGGTGCCTTTCGGAGTCATTCCAGGAGCATTTTTTTCCCCGAAGTGCCTGAACGCCCTGAGGAATCCCAGGAGCGCGCCCAGCAATATGGTTATTACCGGATGATATTTGGGAAGAAAGTGCTAATGGGCAATCTGGTGTTTATTTTGAAACTGCTAACAATGATTTTTCTCCGGTAAAAAGGCAGTGTCTGGGCGCACGGCTGAGTGGGTTTTGAGCATGGGCTTTAACAGATGGTGCGGAGCTAGAGGTGCGGGCTGGGGGACCGCCTCGCCGGGCTCGGAGCAGCCTGCCCGCATCCCTGCCCGCATCCCTGCCTGCATCCCTGCCTGCCTGCCCGCCACCCTGCCTGCGCTCGGCGGCCCCGCGGCCGAGGCGGCCCCCTGCGAACTCCCCCGGTGTTAATTACCTGAGGGGGGTGGGGGTCGTGTGATGGTGATGATGATGAGGAGGAGGATGATGAGGAGGAGGAGGATGAGCCTCACCCCCAGCGCGGCTCCCTCCGGGCGATGCCGCTCGGGCAGCCCCGGGGACCGGCGGCGGCGGGAGCCGCGGCCGCGCAGCCCCGCGTAGCAGCGGGGCTGAGCGGGGCGGGGGGGTCCCCGCCGGCAGGTATTGTTTTGCCAGGAGAAGGGTCCAAGGTGACAGCGCAGCCACAACCAGCCGCCTGCGGCCGCCGGTGTTTGCTGTCGCCGTACAACTTCTGGCGATTGTTACTTTCCCTCTGATGAAGCCACGTATTTGTAAGTGATTTATTTTTTATTTTGCAGCACAAACAGAAATCCATAAACTGTCGGTTCAGCGCCATTGACTCTTTGATCAGTTACTGGGCTATTTTTTTTTTTTTCCTCTCTCCCGTCAGCGAGGAGAGATTAAAAGCTTTTATTTTTCAGCACTTTTTCCTGCTGCAAAGGTACGGAGCCTGAATGAACAATAAAAGTGTACTTAAACCGTACCCTCTCTGCTCCTTTCTGCATCGGTAACGAAACTTGGAGCTGCCCCTGTAAGCCTCTTAATTAGGCTACTACAGCGGTTTCCGAAAACATTTAGCTGCTCTATACAAAGGAAATAAACCCACATTGTCAACTCGAGAGCGCTCCGGAGTTTAAAAGGGCTCCTCTGTAACCTATGGAAATAATTATTGAAGGGTACAACGCCTCCGTCTTTGTCAGAGTAATTGTCCTCCGCCTGCCAGCTCTGCTCCGGGAGGACACCGGGAGACCGCTCCGGTTTGCTGCCGGGGGCGTTTACACCCAACCCGGCTTGGGCGAGGGAAGCAGAAAGTTGCTGCGCGGTGGGAGCGCGGTGGCCGGGGGAAGGGTCTCGCCCGGGGGTGGCAAAGTTTGCCCCCCCCCCGCTCCAAAAAAAAAAAAAAAAAGAAAAAAAAAGAAAAAAGAAAGAAGGAAAAAAAAAAAAGCCTACGTGTGGGCAGGCTGGGCTCGGCCGGGGGTGTTAAAAAGCGGCAGATTGGCGGCATGGTTTTAATTTCCATCCCTGGTATCTGATTTCCAGAACGCTGGGAATTATTCTCCATTCTCACCTTCCTCCCCTCCCCCTCAAAAAAAAAAAAAAAAATTAAAAAAAAAATTAAATGGTGAAATGCCTCTCCGGAAAAAAATATAAAAAATAATAATAATAATTTTAAAAAAAAAGTTAAATCCGAAGCGAGTAAGTAGCTTTCTGTCTTTAATTGCTGTGCTGCAGTGCTGATAACACGTAGTTATCATCGGGAAAGTTGACCGAGACAGGTTAAATAATTTAATAAGGAACTGCTTGTAATTATGTTATTTACAAGGTCTGACAGAGGTTTGAGGAAGAACCAGAAGCTGATCTCAGGGAAACGGACGGGTTTGGGTGACCCCTGGAGCACAGAGTTTGAATTATGGAGATGGGGGGCTGAGAGGTGAATATGGACTAGAGGAGAACAAGCTGACTTTTCACCTCGGCACATTTAACTTTTAAATCCAAATAAGCGCCGCGCGTTCCTGGGTGCCCGCGTTATAAAAGAACAGGACTCATCCCGGCCGTTTCGGGGTGACGGAGGAAAAAGGCTGCCCTTCTCTCACCGCCACAAAAGTTACAAAAGGCGGGGGGAAGAGTGCATTTAGAAAAGAAATCTGGGCAACTTGAGGTTTGGGGTGGGTTTGGGGCTTCCCCCCCACCCCCCTCCCTTGCTAAATGAATTACACCAAACATCTGCTCACATGACGTTGTACTTCGTGCCACACGCACCAGTTCGTGATGCCAACGCTCCCCCGAAACAGCAACAACAGCCCCTTTTTTTTTCGCTTTTCAGAATTGCCCTCCAGTAACAGGTATCTGCCTCGCCGGCCCGGGTCACTTAAGCGGGTGCGGAGGTGCCGCGGTGATGCCCCAGCGAGGGCAAACCCCAAACTTGGTCCCTGGCGCGTTAAGAGAAGCGGAAACTTTCTCACCTGTTTGGTCATGGAGTCGATGAGACGAACGTACAGGTCCTGCTCCGTCCGCACTCCTGGGGGGGCAAAGGAGGGACAAATTCAGCCTTGCGGTGGCCCACGGCCCCGGTCCCACCGCCGGAGCGTAAGGCCGCGCAAGCCACCGCGGGGGACAGCGGGTTTTTAAAAAGAAAAGAAATTAAAAAAAAAAAAAAAAATTAAAAGAGGAAAAAAAGAAAAGGGCGAAAAGGCCAGGAAGCCCCGAGTGACGGAGCTCTCGCCCACCTCCGGCCCTGGCGCTCGGGGGCCGAGCCCCGGAGAACACCCCCACCACCACCACCCCCGGCCCGACCCGCTGCCCGGCTCCGCGGCCGCAGGGACCCAGGCGGGAGCGGCGGGGTTTTGGGAGCGCCCCCCTCCGCGTCCCCCGGCTGTGGGGACCCCGCTCCGCCCGGCCCGGGCTCCGCTCTGCTTGCGCCCTGCGCTCCGCCCGACCCAGGAATCACCAGGAATCCACCAAACTGGGGGGGGGGAAAAAAAAAAAAAAAAAATAAAAAGGAAAAGAAAAAAGTCCCTGGAAAGTGATGTTCTGCCGGAGCAGCCATCGATCCCCTTTTTTACTTTCCACTTCAAGACCGACCGGTTAATCATGTGAAGTACCATTGACTTATCGATCGTTTATGTTTTGTTTTCCTTATATGCCAAGGAAAGAGCCGTGTTTACACGCGTGTAATTTTAATCTCGAAATCTTTCTATCCTTTTCCGAGAGGCCTTGAAAAAGAAAGTGAGACTTTTCTGCGGCGCACGGTTGTGCAAGAATGAGGTAACGACAACTTACCGTTGCTATACAATAACTGAAGTTTATAATGAATCCCATTGTTAGTTTTTTCATTGTTTGGCTCCTGCAAGCAACGATAAATAATTACATTTAGCATGAAAAATATCTCCCTCCTCCTGACGCGCATTTTTTTGCTCGTCCCTGCAGCCGTTCGGCATTAACAGTTCGCAGAAATTCGGCCCACGGTCACTTTTGTGGAGCGCTGATGATGTCATTATCTCGGCGCAAATCTGTCATGTTTAGCCGTTTTACCCGGCGTTTAAAACAAGCCGGGGACGCGGCGCTAAGTTTTTAAACGCGGGATTTATGCGGAGCGGCCGCGGTAACGGGGGAACCCGCACGTGGTCCGGGCGCCTCTGGAGTCCCGTTAGTTGAAAATTATCTTTGATCAATTAAATCGCACTCGAACGGATTTTTTTTTTTTAAAAAAAAAAAAAAAATTAAAAAAAAAAAGGGAACAGGCAGACTTACTTTCTCTTTCTCCACAAAGTCCACAAAAGCCGTTCTCTCAATCTCCACCGGCTGCCCCTGCCTGTCGTACAGAGCTAAGACGAAGTGGAAAAAATTGGATTTTCTGAGATTGGAAGGCGGCTGTTTCTCGAAATGTGCCCGAGCCAGCCCCACGCCGCTGCGGGAGAAAACAAGACAAGGCGTGGGTGAGAGCGGCGCGGAGGAGCGCGGCGGGGAAAGGGGCGCGCAAGGCACCGCGGCCGCGGGAGGGATGCGGGGAGCGCGGAGCGGCGCGGAGCGGGGAGGCTGTAAGTGATACGGGGCGGGCGGGGGGGGGTGGTGTAGGGGGGGGATTTACGGCCGGGATGAGAAATACAGGAGGAGAAAACCGCCGGGAGAGGAGGATTTGGCAGACGTACCTTTGGGCGGCCGTGTTAGCATCCACTACCCCCGCGGTGTGCATCCAGGAGCGGACGGGGTTCATCCCACTGCCCAGCGGCTCTTCTTTCATGGTCGTCCCACCTCGTGGTATATTTTCCTGAATCCCAAACATTAAAACAAATTTGGGCAAAACCAGCTCCTAACCAAAAGGGGTTAAAATGGAGGGAAATGTCAGCTACGGGGTGGGTTGGTTGTTGCTTGATTTTCTCTCTCTCTCTCTCCTTGGCGGCTGGAATATAAGAGATGACTTTACTCCCTGTGATCAGTAGGAGAAAAGCCCAGTTCAAGTCTTGCTTCCTTCTTCAATCTGTCCTGTATTGGCACGACATAAACAATTTACTGAGTACTTCTGTGCAGCGAGTTGGACGGCGTTCCAGTTTGGTGGTTTAAAAAAAAAAAAAAAAAAAAAAAAAGGAAAAAAAAAAAAAAGAAAGAAAAAGTGTAACTGCAGCCGGCGACACTGCGAGGTTGCTTTTTTTTGGGGGGGGGGAGGGGGGGAAAGGGGGGGTAAAAGAATAAATATTTTTGTTGTTGTTTGCAGCCGCGCTCAACGTGGTGTCATCCTAGTAAAAACCGCCTCGGAAAAAAAAAAAAAAATAAAAGCTTCAGGACACTGCTGAATCGACCACTTTCTGGCAAGGCTCTCCTGCTCCAAAAGACAAATAAACGGGGGGGAAAAAAAAAAAAAAAAAAAAAAAAGGAAAAAAAAAAAAAAAGGAGGAAGGGAGGAAAAAAAAAAAAAAAAAAGAAGGGAAAAAAAAATCCTGATTACCGCGGAGGTGTTCCCGGGCACCCGGGAGAAACGGGGCGCGGGCCCGTGGCGTCTCACGGAATGGACGGAGACGCGCAGAGCCCGGCCCTCCCTCCCCGAGGAGCGCGCCCTTCCCCGGGAGCCGGGCCCCCGCCACCGCGGGAGAGGTGGCGTCATCGATGACGTGAGCGACGGGCGGGATTAGGGCCATATATGGAGCGGGGGGTTCAAGCGCTTAGAGATGCGCTCCTGCCCGGACCCGGACCCCCCCCCCCCCCCCCTTCCCCACCGCCGGAGGCAGTGGGGAAGGGGGGCAGGGGGGTGTCCGGGCAGAAGCTCAGCGACGGTCGCAAATCTCATCCCCCCCCTTCTTGGGCCGCAGGACGGGGAGCTGGGACCCGCGTGGGGAGGGTTTTAGGGGGCAGCACCCCGTTGTTTTCACCTTATCGACGACCCCCCCACACCCCAAATATATTTATTTCTCTGGATATAGATCTCTCCGCCTGGAGTGATGGGCTTTTTCCGCCCAGGGTGGGTTAGGACTTCTCTTTTTTTTTTTTATCATTTTCCTTCTTTTTTTTCTTTTTTTCTTTTTTTCTTTTTTTTTTTCTTTTTACCGAATGGCCAAGGTGGGTGCGTGGCTATTTGGCTGAACCGCGGCAAACCCAAGCGCGGTTGGTGTTATCAGGAGACCCCCCGCTCCTTTCTCCAAGGGGTGAAGTGTGAGGGGGGAAATAAAGTAATAATAATAATAATAATAATAATAATAATAAAAAAAGCCGTGTTAGAAAGCAATCTATTTTGCTGGTGTTGGGGGTTAATGACTATTGCCAAAGATAAGTGAATTATCAAAGCTGTTGCTCTACCCGATCTCAAAATCCATTACATTGCTGGCCGTCTAATTAAATACGTAAGTATAATAAAATCATATTTTATGACTATTTGAGGGTAATGAGATTAGTCTTTAGAAGCGATCGCCACATATTAAAGATGCCACTGTCTATAGAATGTTAATAACCTTAAATCAAAGTGTATGGAAACTATTCATGATAAATTAAAAGAAAATTCCTCTATTCATAATCAGCCTGGAGCTTTCGGAGGTACAGTAAGAGCAGATCACAAAACCAAACACTTTTTTTTTTTTTTTTTATCGCGGAGGGACGAGCAAACCAAAGTTCCCAAACAACGCGGCGCTAGGGCTGGAGGTGGCATTTGGTGGCACCGACACATTTAGGGACCTCAGGCGGGCGCCGGGGGCCGGGGACTGTCGCTCCCCCCCCCAGCTCGCCAGAATCTGCCCGCCTCAAAATAAGGTAAAAATGCCCAACAACGCTATAATTGTAAACGTGTTTCCTAACCCGCCCGGCACAATGCCGAAGTTGGTTCTCCCCTCTGCTAACGAAAGCATAATGCTTAAAATCATTTACAGTATCTTTAATTCAGATTACACGCGCCAAGGCGATTTAAATCTGATTACCAAATTAGAAGGTTTTAAAACAAATCCTTTTAAATCTGATACTGTTGACTAAGGAGGGGAAAAAAAAAAAAAAAAAAAAGTTCCATAAGCCCATCACATAAGGTAACGATCCTGCCCCAGAAAGAAAGGGAGTTTTAAACCTTTTTGACAACAAATGCAGCTGCCCCACTATTTTGGACGATATTAAGCGAAAATGAATGCAAATCTGTGTTCAGAAGCCATCTGGCCAGAAATGGGGGAATCAGCTGCTCTTCACAACAGGCTCTGAGGCTGAATCTATTTCAGCTCATTTTCTAGATCATCTGGTCCTGCACCCAAAGCGTGGAAAATACGGTCTTTATCATTCACCAACTTTATCTTTTTTTTTTTTTTTCTTTCTCTCTCTCTTTCTCTTTTTTTTTTTTTTTTTTTTTTTTTTTTTTTTTTTTTTTTTTTTTTTTTTTGTCGCTCCGCGGCCGCCTGCGAGCTGCCGCCAGCCGGGAGCCCGCCCGGGGTGTTCCCCGGGATGTTCCCCGGGATGATGCTCCCCGGGATGCTCCCCGGGATGCTCCCCGGCCGCCATCCCGCGGGGCGCACCCCCCGCGCTCCCCCATCCCCACGCCACACAAGTTCTCCCCGGTCCCGGGAGCGGACACCGGCCCGGCGGCGGCACCAGCGGCCCGGGGCCACCCCCCTATACACACCCCCCTACCCCCGGCCCGGGGGGGTACCGGTGCCGGGGCGGGGGGGGAGGCTGCCCGCCACCGCGGCACCTTGCGCGGCAGCGCCAGCGGGGGAGCGGGCTCCGGGCGGGCAGGGGGTGTTGCGGGGCGGCCCGAGCGCTCCCGGCTCCGCATCCCTCCTCCTCCTCCATCCTCCCTCCCTCCTCCTCCTCCTCCTCCTCCGGCGCGGCGCGCCAAGTCTCCCTTTTGTGTGAATTTACGGGGTGAGGCTCCAGTGATCCCCCCGCAAATTTGCATTTAAATAGCGACATCAAGCGATGCGCGTGCCACACACCAGTGGGCTCCCAGATGTCACGGCCGAGCCGCTCAGATGGCCGCAGCCCAGCTGTCCCCACCCCCCCCTCCCCACCCCCCCCCCCAACCCCAACCCCACCGCCACCGCCACCATCCCCCGGCCCAGCCCCGGTCCGCCGCCCCCCGCGCCCGGGGCACCCCGCCGGGAGGGGAGGGAGAGGGAGAGGGAGAGGGAGAGGGAGAGGGAGAGGGAGAGGGAGAGGGAGAGGGAGAGGGAGAGGGAGAGGGAGAGGGAGAGGGAGAGGGAGAGGGAGAGGGAGAGGGAGAGGGAGAGGGAGAGGGAGAGGGAGAGGGAGAGGGAGAGGGAGAGGGAGAGGGAGAGGGAGAGGGAGAGGGAGAGGGAGAGGGAGAGGGAGAGGGAGAGGGAGAGGAGAGGAGAGGAGAGGAGAGGAGAGGAGAGGAGAGGAGAGGAGAGGAGAGGAGAGGAGAGGAGAGGAGAGGAGAGGAGAGGAGAGGAGAGGAGAGGAGAGGAGAGGGAGCTCGGCGGTCGCGATAAATCACGCCTCGGAGTCCGTCCTCCTTCCCCCTCTCCTCTCGCCCCGCACCGCGTAATAACACATAATCACACGCTGGACGTGGATCGCGCAGATTAAAATTGATAGCCTCATTTCCACCGCCGTTATAGGATTCTCCTAAACTTTATTATTTTATTTTTTTTTTCCTCGGGACAATCCCCTCGGGACTATTATCTTAATCATTTCGCTTCTTTTCTTTTCCCGTTTCCCGTTTTAAATCACCCAAGTTGGAGCCCATCTTTACTTTCCTGTGAATTCGGCCGCGAACCCTCGTGGGGCCGGCGGACCACCACCCCACACCCTCCACACCCCCCCCTCCCCCGCCCCTCTCCGCGCCCCGCGGAGCGGCTTCCCACCGCAGAAACTTTCCCAGCGGCGGAAAGTTCCGCCGGGAGAGGGGAGCGGCGGCCCCGGCCCTGCTCTCCGCGGGCTCCGCGCTGCCTTGCGGGGCTCGGCCGGGCCCCGCGCAATCTCGCCGAGGTGCGTAATTCAGTTTTATTGTTCGAAGGCGCCTTCCGTGCTAACGCGCGGGGTTACGGGCGGGGTAATTTATGCCCGGTATAACCGAAACAAATCTCCGCCAACTCCCGCTTCCTGCGCGGCAGAGGAGGGAAAAATTTATATTTTCGGGTATTTTCAGTAGAGCGGCGGATGCCCAGGTACCGCGGCAAAGCTGGCGGGGCGGGGGCCGCCCGCCGGCGGGTACTTCGGGGGCGTAAATTCACGGGGAGAGGTAATTAGCGCGGGGGGCGCAGCGCCGAGGGGGGGGGCCGGCCCGGCTTTTGCGCGGGGCGCCGCGCAACCTGCGCCCCACGGCGGCCCGGCGGCCGTGCAGGAGGCCGAGCCCCCCGGGGCCCGGGAGCGGAGCGAGGTGCGGGTTTCGGAACACTCCGACCCCCCTCCTCCGCTCGCCAAGGCCCCGCAAAGGGCAAAGTTTGCGGGAGGGTCGCCCCCGCGCAGCGGTTTTGGACCCGCGGGATGCGGCGGCTCCGCTCTCCGGCCTCACCGGCCGCTCGGGGCTTATCTCCCGGCCTCGGGCCGGTTTCGGCGCTTGACTCCGAATTCCTGAGCATCCCGGGTGGGAACCGAGCGGGGACCGCGGTGCGGGGGGACCGACACCCCCCGCACCTGCCGCCTGCCCCGAAGAGCGCAGCCGGGGATGCGCGGGGAGAGGCAGTCGGTGGGGAGGGCGGGCTCAGCCGCTCCGCGCAGGCCACCGCGGGGGGCAGGCAGCCGGCTCCGCGGGGGCGGTGCAGGGCGCGGGGCGGGGGGGGGGGGGGGGGGGGAAGGGACGGGAGTGTCCCTACCCCTGTTCGAGCCCTTCGGGCAGCGCCGTCGGGGCAGGGCCGCCCCGCAGCCCCTCTGCGGGCCGTACGCGCCCCCTCCAGCGCCTTTGCGCGCCCCTGCGCGCTCCGCGGCCAGGCTGCGCGGCGAGGCGGTGCAGCCGGCTCGGAGAAAAGAAACTCCTGGTCGGTGCAGGGGTGTTTTTACTCAAACCGACGCTTGGCCCCGCGCTCCTCCAGGCACGCTTTCGCGGTCCGGCGCCCCAATATTGCTAAATCAAGAATTAGGGTGGGGGTTTTTGTTTTTGTTTTTTAAAAAAAGGAAAATAAAGGCTTAAACTTTCTCCGTGCCCGAATGCCAGCCCTGGCAGCCGTGCGTCCGAGCAGAGCCTTTCCTCGGAAAGGAAAACTCCCCGCGGCTGCAGCCGGGGTCCCGGCTGCCCGACGGCGCGGCCCTCCCCGACGGGGCGGCGGGGGGCGGCCTGGGGGGATGCTGCGGGGCCGCCGCCACCCCCCGCCGTTTCCCTGCTCCCCGGGGCCGCGGGAGTGGGTTTGGGGGGCCGCGGGTCCCCGCCAGCGCGGAGCCTCGCAGCCAGCAGGCGGAGGGGAAGCCGCCCCCGCAGTGGGGCGCGGAACGGGGCGCGGGCGCGCAGCCGGGGCCGCGGGGAATTGGCGGCCGGACAGGTCCTGTCGTGCGGCGAGAACAATATAAACCGACTCCAACTGAACAAACAAGGATCGATCAGATAATTTTAGATATTATAATTGGCTTTAATTAAACACACTTCGTTCTAATTAACTCTGAAATTTTAGCATGCTTTGGGACGTTGGTGTCTGATTTGATATTGTCAGTCCAGATGTCCTAATAAAATTCAATCCTCCACTCAAGACTTCAATATTCACTAAGAACAAAATGCAAATTAAATGTAAAACCTAAAGTATCGCCAAAGGTATAATCAAGAAAGGTGTCTCAAAACTTCTCACTTTTTATTACGCAGTAGTTAGAAAATGCAGATTACATCCTAACAAGACCTCTGCTGAATAATATAAACCTTAACTCTTTCATGGTCAGGGCTCTCTCTCCCCTGAAGGGGTCCGCCGACATCCTATGCCAGCACACGGGCAAATATTCGGGCGACGGGGAACGGGCGCTCGCCCGGGCGGGGAGAAGCCGGCGGGAGCCCCGCGGAACGGGCAGCTCTGCACCGCCGCACCGGCGGAGCCCAAACTTGCCGCTTGAACGAGTCCTTCCCTCCCCAAGGCGGACAGCGGTCGGTGCCCCACATCGGCACCGGGATGCTCCTCCAGTCGCGGTGCGGGCAAACCCCGGGAGCGGCGCCGGTAACCGGCGGCACCGCGCACTGCGCTGCTCCGCCCGGGCTGCCCTGGGGCGGATGGGGACCCCCGAAACACCCCGGGGGAAAGTCGCCGTCCTCTGGCCCCAGAGCCCGCCGTCGCCTCAGCGTTTCCCTGCGAAGCAGCAGCGGGTTTTTGAACGCACCGAAGCCGTGAGTGCTGGTCGGGGCCGTGCGGGGCTGGAACACCCCCCACCACCACCACCCCGGGCAGGCGGGTTTGGGCAGAGCCCCGGGGTGCTGCACCGGGGGAGCCCCCCCCGAGCTGCGGCTCCGCCTCACCCCACCACCTCGCTCTGTTCGCAGCGCTCGGGAAGGAAAAAAAAAAAGAAAAAAAAAGAAAAAAAAGAAAAAGAAGAACAAGAAAAAAACGCCAGGCTATTCCCACATTAAACATTTGTATGTTTTCCATGCTAATGGAGTCACTTAAAGCTGTTGCTAATTTAACTTTTTAAAAAGGCCACAGCGCGGTGATTTGCATTTTCTTTAGGATATTGAAATGAAGGGAAAAGCGCTGGGCGGCGAGGCTGCCCCGAGCGTAGCTGGGGGCCATGCGGGAGGGAAAACCGGGCAAGAAAAGAAGAAAGAAGGAAAGTGGCGGCTCTTCTGGTCTGGTCATGAGCGATTTGTCCCGCGGAAATCTACGCCGCAAAGCCAAACGGGTCGGGGGGCCCCGCCGCTGGCCGCAGCACACACACCCCCCCCCGCCCCCAGCCCCCCGGCTCCGCGCTTCCCCGCTCAAACTTGCGCCGCCGCTTTCAGCGGAGCGGCTAAGCGGGGAGGAGCGGAAATCCCGCAGCCGGCGGGCGGTTGGGGCTCTCCCCCCTGCCCCGCGCATCTCGGGGTTTGGAATTTCCAAATGAAATCGCAAAGAAACGCGGCCCGGGGTTTGGGTAAACAACAAGTGCTGAGCTCGGCAGTTCTCTCCCGCCGGCTTCTCGGCCGCGGCTCTAAGCGTGGGGACGGTGTGCCATCTACAGGACACTGCGCGGGCGGCCGCGCACCGCGCCCGCCGGCCCCCGCCGCCGGCAGGAGCTTTCCTCCTCCTCCTCCCCCCCCCCCCCCCTCCCCACCACCTCCCCCCCCCCCCCCTGCCATTTTGGTTATGAAGCATCGATTATTTGTTATTTGAACTTTTTAAACATCGCGTCGGAAACTTTGCGGGTGAGGAAGGCGACGGCGCTGCCTGCGATTTTTAGATGGAAAAGATATGAAATGTAAAGATAATGCGGTTTGATTTGTTAGTCTAACTCCGCGATTTGAGAGTTGATGTCCCCAAAGACCAGGCTAGCTTTTTCCCTTTATTTATTTTTATTAAAACATCAATCTACTCTGGAGCTGGGTGAACTCAGTTTCACCTAGAGAACATAAAATTCTCCATACCGAGGAAATAAGCACCTTTCATAAATCAACAGTATTCCTGACAGATCGATCAATTTTTGGTTGTTAATCCGAAAGGAGGAGTTTTAATTGCTTCCTGCCTTTTAGCCCGGGCACCTCGGCGCGGCGGCTCCGGCAGCGCCCGGTTCTGCCCTTTTTGTGCTCGGCGAAAGAAAAAAAAAAAAAAAAATCAAAAAAAAAAAAAAAAAAAAAAAAAAGCGCCCCAGAGACTCAACCGAGACCCCGCGCAGCGCAGCGCCGGCCGCGCTTCTCCCGGACCCCCCTTCGGCGCGCAACACCCCCACCGCGCACCTTGCGCGCAACTCCCGGACCCCTCCGGCGCGCAGCACCGCCGCCGGCGCAAAGTAACTGCGAAGGCAACGACGCAGGTGGGTGCGCGGAGATGCGCGGGGGCGGCCGCACCCCGCGCAGGGACCCGTCCCAGGTAAGCGGGCGCTCCGCCAACCCCCCCACACCCCCCCACACACACACATACACCCCCCTCGCCCCCATCCCACCCCACCCCGCGCAGAGGCGCGCAAGCAGGAGCGGGCCCGACGGCCGCGGGCGCTTACCTTACGCGGCTAATTAAGCCAAGGGAGAGGTTTATCCTAGGGAGGGCAGCGTTTATTGAGGAAGGGAACGGCGGAGGAGTGTGCGTGTGCTCTTGCGCGCTTTAATACACTACTTACCCACCGCAGCCTCGCCGAGGCTCTGTGGGGCACGGCGATGCGCGGAGCGCAGCAGTGCGCAAGCGTCCGGCCCCCCCCACCCCCACCCCCCACACCCCCCGCCGCGTTGCGCGGGTGGGAGGCGGGGGGCGGAATCAGCGCGGCCCCGGGAGGCGGCGGGGGGGGGGGGGGTGTCCGCGGGTGCGCGGCGCCTGCCGCGCACCCGCGGACACCCCCCCCCCCCCGCCGCCTCCCGGGGCCGCCCTGCGCATCCCCCCGCGGAGCCACCGCGCCTAACTTGCTCCGAGAAATTGCTGGAGAGACGCTTTTAAACCCTCTTGAACTCTTTAAATTGACCCGTTTCGGCTCGAATCCGCCGCTTTCCAGCCCCCTTCCCCCGCTCCGTCCTACCCCGTTTCAAGAAAGTTCTCAAGCTACGCGGGGCTTTGATTTTTTTTTTTCTTTTTTTTTTTTTTCTTTTTGCAGCGGTTGTGGCGGCAAAAAGTGCTAGAATTTTTTTTTATTATTATTATTTTGTTTATTTCTGCTCTTCCCCTCCCTCTCCCAGCTGAGGAGAGGAGCTCTTGCAGTATTGGTTCATCTTCGAGGAGGGGAGAACCGGTGCGATATTTCGCGAGCGCTCTGCCACGGGCGACCCAGCAGCTCTGTAAGTGATGCACGGTTATGAGATGTGAAGGAATTTAGGGAAAAAAAAACCCCAACAACCCAGCGGCTTCCAAGCCAGGCAGATTCCCAGCCACAGTTTGGGAACGGAGCTGCATTTATAACAATTAAGCCCATCGGTGTTTGGTTATAAATTCCAAGTGACGCTCACCTTTTGGTTGGCTCTGCTACTTTCTGGTTCGGTTTTAATTCATACAGAGCGATCGCTTCTCGCAGGCAGGAGAGGAGAGAGGGGGCAGGAGCCCGTCTGTGCTGGTTTGGAGGACCTTAGACCCATGGTTGGGGTGGCTGGTGGCCATGGCCAACGCGATGCCCCACACTGGTGTCCCTTGCAGAGTTTTCAGCTTGTCCCGGGCCCCCTCACGAGGCTGTTTCTGCTACGTTCGCCCCTGGACAAGCTTGGCTGCTGCTTCCACCAGAGTAAGCGCTTGGGAAACAGCTGCCCAGATGTGCTGGGGGGGGGGGTTAACGTTGGATTTAGACCTAGAAACGACCACACAACTCTGCTCCCGCTCTCCGGTGTCCCGGTGTGTCCCCGCTACAGGCACAGTCAGTGGAGGTGCGTTGGCTTAGCGTTTCATGGAGGGGTTTTCATGCCTGGCGTGGGGCTGGGAGGGTGGACACGAGGTCTGGTGACCCAGCAGGAATCACCCGATGGTGGCCTTAGGCTGTCCCACGGGGGTAACTGGAAGATCTGGCCGTTAATTATTTTACCACTTACTCATTGCACGGGTTGGTAAAATTCTGGGGGTTCATTCGAGGGAAGTTTGTGCATCTGGAAAACTGTGAAAAAATACACCCAAGCGTTCCTGACTGGAAAGGAAAAGAAAGTCTCTGTGGGCTTTGTGGATGGATGAGATCGGGAGGCAGAGACACAGGGAGAGCTGCTCGTTCCAGGCCTGAGCCCTGCTGCTCCTGCCCAACCCAACACCTCGCCGTAACCCAAGGAGCTGAAAAAACAGCGGAGAAGTCGCTGGCGTGACACAGTAACGACTCTTCACACAGAGGCCGAGCTGGTCGTATTAAGAGAGATGGATGTTCACCAAATATCGACAGCGCGGGTGCCCGGGCAGCCCCGCGGTCCCCGGGCCGGCCGGCTGCCCAGCCGTGCGGCCCCTCTCCCACCCTCCCCCTCGAGCCCCTGGCCGAGGCACCGCCTCTCCTGACGGCCCACGGAAGAGCCGTGCGGCGCAGAAGGCTCGAAAATTAATTGTGCCACTCGCCTTCTGTTGCGAGGAGAGCGCTACCAATCCGCTTTTTAAAATTTAAAAAGATCATATATTTTTCACACGCTCGTTGGGCTCCTCAGCAAAGAAGGCTTGATTATGCTCCAGCCTTTTAAATCAACAGCATGCATACAAACTAGCGGGTGCCTGAAGAGCGGCAGGTATTGAACCCACCGTGATCGTGTTCTTCCCTAACCGCTCTGGACCACCTGGATGCGAGGCGGCCCTGCTGGAGGCAGGGGGCTGCTCGCAGGCTACCAGTGGTCCCTTTTATTTTGACACCGTGTGTATTCTCGGCATCTTTCGCTCCCAGATTAAATTGCAGTGCTGTGGGACTGCTGTCTAACGGCAGCTACTTAAGTTATTAGAGTAGAACTGTGACAACATCTCGGTGCTCCTTATCTCTTTATTCTTAGCTCACTTTCTAGTGCACCGCACTCTCTATCAGCAGTTTTCCTTCCTCCTTCTTTAATCTTACCTCCAGCCTTCAGTGTGCTCGAACGGCTCCTTTCAGCGCTGAGGCAGTGAAACTCCCGACTCCAGCTCTGCGGGGATGCTACAGAAGCGAGCGGTGACGTTTCCCCACGGTATAAGCACGTTACCTTTGCAGTTTCACTCTTCCATCAGCCTGGGGCGTCTTGTCTGCTCCCAAATCAGGGTATTCCTCACGGCAGCACGCATTTGCATCCCTTTCTCAAGTGGACATGCTGCAACCACGTCTCAACACGTATAAAATACACTCTTAAACCCTCGCAGCTCGCTAAACCTGGGCATGGGGAGGCTGAGCTCGGGCCCCAAAGTCCCCCCGTGCTACGTCAGCCATAGAGCTTCCAGCGACGTGACCGCGGTGGCAAGCGCACGGTCCCGACCTGTGCGCCCCTACACCTCAGAGTAAGTCCCGCTCCGCTTTTCCTCCGTGGAGGACTCGGCACACCACCGGCATCAGGGGGTGAAGGCAAGGCGCGCCCTTGAACGACTTCACGGCGGCGCCTTTCGGAACCAACGGCTCTTCGTGCAAGACCCCGAGCGCTGGCGAAGCCGTCCCTTGACAGGGGGATCCCTTTCAGCCCCCGAGTTATTTTTAACAGCCTTGTGTAAAGACTCTGTTCTTGGTAATCACAAAACCATTTTCCTTACGTGCTGAAATCTCTCCCAGTTACTTTATTTTCGTGCAGAAAGGGAAGTAAGTAAAGTACGGTGAGAGGAAAGGTCGTCCTCTGCAAACCGTAAAAAAAGTCGTGTCATCTCCTCCAGTGCTGGAGGTTAAATACTTTAGTGGGATGTGTCAGGGATGTAAGAGGACATTGACTGAAGCGGTGGCCCCTTCCTTAAGCAACTGTCTTTGTGCACCGCCTCGAATCCCCCGGCTCAGAGACCTCCTGGAAGTGGGGTCGCGGGGTGGGAGGTCACCTATCGCGTGGCCACCGGTTCAAGCGAGAACGTGGCAGCAGCTCTCACCAGGGACCACGCCAACCAAAACCGCAGCGACTTCGCCAACAGCCAGCCAGGGCTGTCAGGCGTGCAGAAAATGCAGCCGCTTCTCCCTCCACATCAAGAATTCAAACAAAAACCAGCAGCGACAGGGAAAGTTTGCCTCCAGGCCTGTTTGCTCGTGCAAAAGTGTTGCTACCTGCTGATGGAGACAGGTGGAATGAGGGAGGGAAACGTGAGCATTATGAAAGAATAAACAACAGCAAGGAGAATATTGAATTTAAATATTGCTAGCAGAGAACTCCACCAGCAGACTCTGCTGGAAATTGTCTTAGACACCACCATGCAAAAATGCTTCCTTTTTAAAAGGAAAATGATCTAATCAAGATGTATGTGCACGGCAATACGCTCGCAGGGAGGGTACGTTGGAGTTATCCGCTTCAATTATGTGCACTTACTGTGTTCTTGTCCTAGCAAAGGACGTGAATATTAAGCACAAAGCAGTTCTTTCCAAACCTGTACCTCAGTTGAGTAACTCGGCTCACAGCCCGAGTCGTACACAAAGTACGTGATGGAGAAGTTACGAGGCAAAAATATTGTGAATATTTCGGAGGAATCGTGTACACGGGATGCTGTCTTGCAGCTGGGGGCAGTTTGGTACCCGAAGGGATGCTGGGGCGCACCCGTGAGGGATATCTCTTGGTACAAGAAGGGAAACTGAGAAGGCTTTTGGGACCCCTGAGCTAGCGAGTTTAGATCCTACCTGTGCCCACCAAAAGCTAATTTAGAAATGCTGGGACTGGCAACAGGAATCTTCCCTTCCCCTTGCTTCTCTTCACCCCCCGGGCCCTGCGTCCCAGTGACGGGCTTGTCGGGGCTTGGACATCCTGAGGCTCGGCCACCCCGTTGCGTCCCCTGCTAGGAAAGGTCCAAACCCAGGGCAGAAGCCACACCCGGGCGTACTTTACCGTTCCAACGGCGGTTTGTTTCCCTTCAGATTACGTGGTTTTGCAGCATAATTGATCCTGCCCGAGCAGCTTTGTGAAAAATGAACTTTGGCCGAACTGGAACAGCAAATAAAGCAGGAAAACGAGGTAAAAAACGATGCAGACCTCCGTTTCCTTTAAGGTAAAATGACTGGTCCCAGGTGTCGACACCTCGTAGACCTGCCTAGATATGTTTTGAACCCACTAAATAATAGATTTGAGTGTGTTTTTGTTTGTCTGCTTCGTTTTGGGTGGAATGATATCCACAATCTGCCTGTCTCTCTAGCAAGCCAAAGTTGTGTCCTGCTAGTCGGATTTACTTCACAGTCAGGTGCCCAATTTTTATAAGGCACAAATATTTAACCACTCTTTTACTAATAGAAATTACAGAAGATATAGTTAAGAGCTTATTTATTGTTTATTGCTTTTATTTTAGTGTCATAGCTGTGAAATTTAGACACGAAATAAGACACAGGTTTTTGAAAACAACCTCCAATGCCCTGTTCTAGTGTTTCAGCACAGAACTGAAGCTGCCCATCACGGCATCACAGATCCGAGAAAGCAAGAATTTGGGGGATAATTAAATGAATTCATTAGCGCACCTTGAATATTAGCAGCGCTAGAAGGTCTTTGCTCCAGGCGATTGTCCATTCCACCTCTCTGTTAAAAAGTGATGCTGAAATTATGCTTCGCTGGCTGCTTTTTTTTTTTTTTTTTTTTGAAGTGATGGATTTATCTCCTAGTTTTGCTCTTGTTTCACAGTCTTTTATAGGACTCTTGGACAGTTTATAGATGCCAGCTGACACCTGTAAAGTTCACCTGAAGCCGTTCAGCAGTTTAAAACACCGTGACGCAATTTATTTAGGGCTCTTAATGCACAAAAACGGGAAAAATTGATTAGAGTGGACGACGAACTCTTCTGTTCTGTCTTTATAATGCGGGTGTAAACCTGTCGAGTTTTACAACCGCTTCAGTTAAACACATCTTTTGAGGGGAGGCCGCCTGTTTCTCTCCCAGCCTGGGGCCTCGCCGCCCCCAGCGCCCCAGCTCACCCCAGCCGTGGTGGGGTCCAGCGCAGGGCTGGGGCGTGAGGCAGCATCATCGTCAGCAGCAGCAGCAGCAGCTTCAGCAGCAGCAGCATTAGGATCAGCATCAGCTTCAGCATCCGTCCCTGTGGCTCTCGGGTGTTTTTTAATTGTATTTAACGTGATAAATTCAAATTAGCAAAAGAATAACAGAAATGGGAGGGTGAAAAAAAAAATCTTATTTTATTATTTATTGCCTTGGCGGACAGAAGCCCCGAGGTTTGTCCAGCCCAGGTTCAGGTGACCCAGGCAATGAGGCTTCGACAGCTTCCCCTCAGACACGGCTCCGCAATGCACGTTTCTCAGGTTAATTGTGGGGCTTTTTGAGCATCTTAGAACTTTCTTTGACGAGCTCAGACACTCAAAATAAAGGGACAAAAAATATGACTTGCAAGGTGTTCTTTATCTGTCCTGTGGTGTTTCTGCTTTCAAGCTTGTATTTTCAAACTAACCTAAATATTCCAGAAGGCCTAGTAATTATATATTTGTTTCAATCGCAAGCTGAGAGGTTTTGGTAATCAGATGGTTGCAGCATCTGTAAATCTGAGCAAAGTGCTGAATCTGGTGCTAATCCCGCTATTCACAATTATGTCAAGTTTGATCATCTGAAAAAAAGCCGCCTTCTTGCTCGGTATTTATCATCTTTCAGACAGTAGCAGACAGTGATCTTTTACTCCCTCATGCAACATTTCAGCAAGCGTTATATATTTCAGAGACATTTTCGTGTATGTATATGCTACGAATTGTATGCAATATTCCAGAATGGTTCCACCAGTAGCGTACAGGGAAACATTATAGTATTAACCACCTCTCACCTCGCCCATTACCGTGTTTCTTTTCCTAACACACTGCAGTATAAGAAGCATCTGATTTCCTGTTTAAGTGCCATATAATCACTTGTTACACATAACAGCACACTTCCTTTTAATGCTTAAATCCTGGGAGCTGCGATTTCCAGGGGCCTCGTGACGGCTCCAGCGATCCTCTATGAATCGTTGAGCCCATCAGAGCTGATCCCGGGAATAAAACAGCCCGCAGGGCTTCGCTGAAGTCCTCTTTGAATATGGCCACAGCGTACAGTATTGATTTTTAAAAAAAGGTGGGTAATAGAGAATTCGTGACAAGTCTTGGTAAGCTTTTCCCAGTGATTAACTACTCCTACTGAAGTGATTTTCTCCTTATTTTCTATACAAACGGTCCAAACCTTCACCGTGAGGCCCCGGACCTCGCTCCTCTGACTGCCCCGGGCAGCGGGATTTGCTGCTCAGCGAATTCATCGCAGAGTTTGGATCCCAGCACAGAGCAGAGGAGCTGCCGAAACGCCCGAGCAGCCCAGGTGGCGGCCGAGCGCGGCCGAAGCTGCGACGCAAGAAAGCGGTTGGGACCCGCGGTGGCACCCGCTGATGGACGGACCCAATCTGGGGGGTTGACCTCCGCGCTGCCCACAGCTCTGCCGTGCGGAGCCTCCCTGGGCGGTGGCCGTCCCGCTCGCTGCGAGCTCCGACGGTGCCGGGCTGAGCTGGGGCAGGTGAGGTCCCAACTCGTGAGGAGCAACGATTCCACCTGAAAGTTTAAATTGCTGTAAGTAAAACACAGCTCTTGGGTCACCTCTGTCCCACCGGGCTGGAGTTTGCTGTAGAGGGCGTGGGGACATGCCTACGGTCTACAGCAGCACATTGCAGAGCTGTCCGGGGAATCTTTTAACGAGACATCAACTACGTGGTTGCCTGGGGTTGTGGGCGACACGACGGGGTGGCTCCAGCGGTTCCATCCAGTATCGCGCTCCCACAGCTCTCCCCGGGATTCCCCAGAGAAAAGGGAACGTGTCTGTAACGGTGGGTGAGCGTGGTGTGCCGGGTATGCTGGCTTGGCCGTGGGTGCCCCACGAGCCCCGGGCACGATGCCACCGCCGCGTGCCCACACATCGCCTCTACCAGCGCCCACGCCGGGGCCAGCGCCCGTCCAGCAGCACCAGGGTCACCCCAGCTGTGCCATCGGGTGGATGCACAACCGTCCTTTACTCGGGGTTTCTAGAACCAAGCCGGGCCCGTAATTCCTCCTGTGTGACCGGGCGAGGTTTTGGTCTGCAGAATCGGTGAACGCCAGTGGCGCGCGGCCGGTCCTGGAGGAGCTGCGGCACTGAGCCCTGCGCCGAAGGGTCACGCATCCCCAGCTGTGCAGCACTCATGGAGCACCCCCAAAATTCATGCTCTTCAGCATGGAGGGGTAGATCGGGTAAGAAATAAGCAGGGTTTGGTTTCCTTCACGTCCTGACGAGGCCAGGCAGAGGCAGCTGGGGCTGCCCGTGCTGTGCCGGGTGCTGCCGACCACTTCGTCAGGGAGGGAGGGGTCTGCTCAGGTGGGTGCAATAATTTGGTGGCTCCTGCAGGGCCAGGGCCCTTGGGGGTTGCCCAGCCAAGTCTTGGTGGTGGTTTCTCCCTTGCACACAAGAAGACACGTGCAGGTAGAGGCTGCTGCGTGTTTTGGAGTGAACCGGTCCTGGCAATAAGAAGTGTTTGCTCGTTGTGGTGGGATGAACTGGGCCCTGCTGCATTCCTCATGGTAAGTAAACTGAGGAAACTGTGGAGCATCAACCTTGCATGTTTCAAAAGCACAATAATTTATAACCTTTGGGATACTGCAGGTATATATGGACTCCGATTTTTTTTGATATTTTTTAGGGGTGTGTGTGGTAATTTGGCAGGATGGCTTTAATGGGCTGGTCTTGTGGTGGCATCCCCTCCCTGAAGCTGGTGGGAGCTCCCTTACAGGGGGCAGCCTGAAGCTCTGGGTGCTCAGAGGTGGGGGAGGCTCTCCTTTTGGGAGCGGTGGGTGCTGCACTGTGCAGAGCACCTGCAGGTTCTGGTAGCTGTTGAGGTGGGCAGCTTGATGTGAGTGCCTGAGAGTAGCAGAGCATGAAAAGTCTCTTGTCCAGCATTGATATTGGACAGTGAGACCACATGTAAGCTTACGTTGCTGGCTCTGAGGAAAGTAGCCCGTGTGCATACAATAATGGACGATGTTTTCGTTAACTGGCTCAAAGTTACTACTTGGAGGATGATGCCAAGCTGGGATGGGGGTGCTAGAAAGTTGCCTGAGGGTTTCTGGGTGGCTGGTTCTGGCTGGTGCCCCCACAATGCGGAGCAGACCTGCTGTCCAGGTCTGCCAAAGGGGACCTGTGGGCAGGGGGTAGAAACCCTTCTGTGCCATTGCCCTGACCCATGGCAGAAACTGAGATTGCCCAAACCCGGAGGTTAAACCTGGACAAATGAACACAAAAAAGGCCAGTGGAGCAGGGGAATTGGCAAATACAGTGCAAAAAAGGGGGGAAAATATTTTCTTAAGAAGGCGAGTTTGTAGGAGCCCATGCCTGGAGCTGTGCTGTGGGGAGAGCAGCCCAAAGCCTTTGGAGCTGACCATCTAAGGGCAGTGCTCTTAATGGTTTTCTTCCAGTCTGTGTCCGCAAAGGCAGATCGGTATCTGCTCGTTACAGCTGGAATGCCTCAGGGATGTAATCTTAGGGCTATAATTTCATGGTGATGAGGCCAAAGTCAAGAAATATCTTTTCTGGGCATTGTAAGAAAACCAAACTACCCATTATGGGTCTTTTCTGGCAGTACTCAGGAGTGCGGGTGCCCCAAGCCGCTTTGATTGACAGCAGCCTGGCTCGCCGCTGGTGTTGCAGCCTCCTCTGCCAGCCCTGGCCAAGCTCTCTCCAGCAAACCCCTCCTTGCAGACCCCAGCAGGGTGTGCTGGGAAGAAGAGGAAAGGACCTGCTTTGGCTCAGAAGTTAGCAAGAGTAAAGTAAAACCAATCGCCACGCTAAGATGAAATGGGTTGATACAAAAATCAATGGTGTTGATTTAAAAATACCATTAATGCAATTACATTCAGTAGCGAATGCCATTAAATTCAAAATAAGATTTCTATAAAGCTCTTAAAATTGGGCAAATGTAAGAGCACGCTGAGCAAAGCTGCCTGTGGAAGGAAGTCCTGCCCTGAAACATCCGGAGAAATCCTGGGGAGAAGTGTCCCCGTGTGTCCTCAGGCCACTGCTGACGGGGGCCGGGTCCCTCCCTGTCTGCTCCCTCCCACACAGGAGCATCACCTGGCGCAGCTCAGCACTGGGTTTGCTCCACCGAGAGCGAGTGCCTCTGATTGCTCCTGGTGTAAGCTGACATTTTTAAATTCTGGATGCGTTTAGAAATGGTGTTTTGTATTGCGAGCGCTACGGTGGGATCTGCGCTGCACGGCACGTCGCTGCGAAGGCAGTGCCTGACAGATTTGGGCAAGATGCAGGATTTATCTTGGGGGAAAAAAATAACGAAAAGAAGGAATGGAGGGTTTTTTGTGCGTGCGGGGGGGCTGGAAGCAGGCTCTGGTACAGGCTTGGGCTCCTGATATGTCTCTACTGTCGAGCAAACGCGTTGATGGCAATAGTCCTAAATCGGCTTGGCTGATGCCTAAAATGAGCTGGGTGTTGCTGTAGAGAAATTATCGGCACTTTATTAGTTGCTCTACTTTATTTGGTTTTGAAAAACAGCTTTGACTCGAATGGATCTTCCTGATCTGGGTTGTTTGGTGCGCTAATTGTAATCCTGTAGCCATCACTCTTCAAAATATCTCTACCGATGTACTAATAGATCCTGTTAGGGTAGTTAAAGTATAAAAACATTTGTCTTTAAAATACCATTCTGTCTCTTCTTACTGAAGTAAAATGAACCCGCGCGATCGTATCCAGCTTTGCAGGCCTGCCATCTACTGGCTGTTTCTTTGTAAGGTACTTCGTGGGGCCTGGTCTCTCAAACTCTTCAGAGAAACGTTTTAAACTTCTTCCATCCAGCTGCTGGCTCCGGGGCTAGAACTGCTGCTGGGGCCGGAGGCTGCAGCCCGCGCGCGTGCCGGGCAGGGCTTGCTCCCAGCACCGAGCGTCGCGCCACCGGCGTTTCCCGTATTCCTGTCCTTCCCAAAGGCCGCGCGGCCGAGACGCTGGCCGGGCAGCCCGTGCGAGCGTCGTGCCTGCTCCAGCCGGGCAGCAGAGCAGCCTTGCCCTCACGTGGCTCTCCCCCTCCTTTCCCCCACCCCAACAGTTGTTCCCTCGGACTATTTTTAAGCCTGCGTGGACAGCGGGCTTAGCGAGCGCTGCCTCAGATCTGCCGAGCGCGGCTGCCGCGCGGTCGCAACTGGCCCCCGTGCGAGACGCGGCAGCGACAGATCAAACCCACGCAGGGAAGGCCGGAGACAAAGCGGTAGAGGTTGTGTTTCCAGCTTGCCACCAGGAGCTTCCCAGCGTGCGGTGGGGCTGGCATTCCCCCTCTCCTGACTTTCGTTACTGGTTTTCCCGTGGCTGGAAACGTCGCTGTTCCCCGCGCTGCTTTACGGGTGCAGCCGCGCTAGGACTTGCTGAACTCGGTGGGTGTTTTGCGGGAGCAAAGATCCCACCAGGCGGTGATGTGATTGATAGAAAGAGAGCCCTAAGGCAGAGGAAGGCCCGCTGCGCTCCGCGGTGAGTGCCTGCACAACGTGCCCAGGTGAACCATCCCCTCCTCGAGCGTTTTCTTGAACGTACCCTCTGCTTTTTACACGGTCCTGCTTAGTCCCGAGAGAGATATCGCGGTGCTTCAAGGAAGAGCCAGCCCAGCACGCCGAAGTCCTTGCTGAAGGAGGAAGCAATAATTCTTTATTTAAAAGAGATTATAGCTTACTGCTGTAAATTACCGTATCTCTTTATTTGATCATGTAGCTAACGGCTCTGAAGGCTTAATGACAACTGGAGCCTTCTGCTGCACCGTGGCTGCTGAGTAGGAGGCCGAGAGCTGCTCGGGGCAGCAGCAGCAGCATCCGCAGGCCGAGCCGGAGCCGTGTGCGGCGTGGTGGGCTTGTGTTGTGCCCCGGTGAGCATTGGTGTGGGTGCAGGCTCGTTACGCTGAAATTAAGATTCGCAGGTAGGAAGGGGAGCTGGGTCTCCGCGCAGCGGCAGGGGAGGGTCTGATCCTGCAGCTGCCCCTGCGCCGTGGAGCCTCTCGTTGGACTCCGCTTCCTTTTCACCCTTCCTTCTGAAGGCTGCGTGTTACTGTGTACTTTGTTTTCCTTCTTTCTGCTTAAGTAATAAATTATCAAGTAATAGCCGCTGTAAGTCAAGGCATTTTTAACAGCCCTTTCTTCCAGCTGTAGGTGTTCGTTAAACTTCTGGGCACTGAGGAGGGCTCCGTGGTTCCTGCACCTTATTTCCTAGATGTTAGCTTGTGAGGAAAATCCCTGGGAGGTCGAAGACAGAGCACGCTTGAAAATGAGCAACACTTCAGTGCCTTCTCCCTGGTCCCGGTAGTCTCGGTACTGCTGGGTTCCACATGGGAAAGCCTTTCCTGGGAGCCGTTGGCTCCTGCAGTCCTGGAGCACTCCCCGTTACCCGGCTCTTACTGGAACAACCGTTTGCAACTGAGTGAAACCCTGGTCCTACCGAAATCGATGCTATCGACTTCACAGCAGCTGATGGATTGGTCCTGCGGAATAACAGCTCTCAACTTCTGCACTGATATATGGAAAAAGCTTTTAGTGGCTGCCACAAGCTGAACTCCTGCCCGAGCCCAACTCTTGTTTCGTGGTGCCAGATACGTACCCAGAACAGAGGCAGCTGTTGAGCTGCGGGTGTGTATGGCAGAGCACGACCGAGCGGTTTAAGAAGATCAAGACTTTGTTTGTTAAGGCTTAAAAATAACATCTCACCAGGCACAAGCTGTAATTTCCCGGGCCTTATGGGTGAGGATGCTCAACCTTGGGAAAGGCGATGGTGCCACCAGAGCCTGGCCTCGTGTTTGGCGTGGAGCATTGCCTCAAACCGCTCTAAAGCGTAACAGCATCAACCCGAAGTCATCCTGCATCCTGCAAGGGGCTGCTGGCACCAGCTTGAGCCTTACCCTGCCCTGGTGCTGGGGCTTTGTAGGGGTCTTAGAAGGGGGCTTCCCCCATCGGTGCTCTGCTCCCCTGGGTATCTCTGCTGGCAGATAGCAGAGCTGGTGTAATCCTTACTGGCAGAAGTTTTGTGACCTGGGAAATGCGCATCTACCCCGATCTGCCTGTTCTGTGCTCTTTCATAAGAAATTGGGGCTGGTAGGACTGTGAAAATTGCTGTTGGTTAGTGGTAGGGTCTTCCAGAGTAAGGAAAAAACCAAACCAAAACAAAAAAAAACCAACAAAAAACCAAAACACCCAAACCACCACAAATTAATGATTGTCAGTTCCGAAAGTTCAGTAGCTTTTCAACTTCAAATGTTAAAATTCTTTTTTTTTGGCTTCAGGCAATATTTTCTGCAGAGTTTCCTGTGAAAACTCTGTGCTGACTGGAAAGGTGGGAGCTGGGCTGCATGGATGGGGAGCTGCCCCTGGGGCACAGCGTCTCCTGCTGCGGTGGGGCATCTGTGGCCACATTTGCTGGCTAGCAGTAGCCTGGTGGTTGCACCCACGTTTTGTGTTGCTTCGAGGGAACTCAGGGACCCTCCTCTCTGGGTTTGGCTCTGTGGTGGGTCTGGCTGGCCCCTGGGAAGGCTGCGGGGTGGGCTGTGCCCACGGGAGCTGCCACCCCACCGGAGCGCCTGACCTCCCACAGCCATTCCTGTAAACATCTGTCAATATTAGTCACATATTCTAGGTTTTTAATTGATCACGCTGCCTCCTCGTACATGATGTTTTTTTTTCCAGGGTTTTACCATAATAATGACTCCTAATGAAGCTGATTATGTCTCCCATAAGGAACATTAATAGATGAATGCATTGTTCTTAAGGTACATCTCTTTATCGAATGAGCTGTAACGAGCGCCGCGCGGCGCGCTGCGGAGCGCGGGGTGCTGTATGCACACCACGTACCTCGGATGCTTTTTAACTTCCAGGCTGGATTCGTTCTGCAAGAGATGGGGAAGGAGCCAAGCGTCTGAGGCAGGAGAGCTGAGCAGCGTCGGCGGTGGCTGCCAGGTTTAGGGCACAAAACCAGCCTTTACGCTTGCCGATACGCAGGAGTTGGTTTGCGCTCAGCGCTGAAGATCTTTCTTTCAAAAGAAGTGTTGATGTGCCTCGCGACTGCGGGGTGCGAACTGAGACATCAAATGAGGCATGTGCAACATGAAACACCCACTGGTTATTTCTACTTATTCTATAGGTCAAGAAAGGCACAGGTATTGCATTCCTCTCCTCGGTTTTCTCTCCCCGTGCGTATTGCCGAATACTTTTCTTTTGGCTCTAAAAGCACATAATCTTCTGCACAATGGCCTGTGCATGTTCAGACTCTAAATCCTTATGAAGTCGGGCTAATTTTCGTGCTTCAATGTAGTGAGTGTTAACAAAGTATTCTATCTAAATAGTGCTGTGAAATGCAAATTACCACTTCCGTAGTAGTTTGCTTATTACAAACTCATTAAAATGCGTAACCCAAAAACTCTCTCCTCTCATTACGGAGCTCTGTGCTATATCACTCCATACTATAAAGCAGCTGCATGTTGGCTCTTTGATATTGGAAACCCTATTGTCATTAACCTCATTATGACAATACTTCTTTATGATATTTGAAACGCATGCCTTTCAAGAAGGATGCTATGAGGATGATAATATTTTTCTGTTTTGCATAATACAAAGTGAGGGGAAAATGGGCAGCAGGAGATGAGGAGACTTGGATTATTTATTAGCATCCCCAGGAACAACTGTGGTTCTGTAAGTTTAGACACCAGTAAATGCTCGTGCCTTTGACAGTGGTCTCCTGGCAGATGGCAATAATGGCTCGTGTAGTTTTTACCCTTAAACTCTTCTCTTGCTGTGGATAAGCAGCCTGGTACTTGTGTGAGACCAGAGGTGTTTGCAGTGATAAGCTGGGAAGCTTCTGAGGGTGCTAGCCCCACCTGGAACACTTTCCCTTGAACACGTTCTTGTTTGTCATGTTCTCCGTCCTGAAGAAACACCCCCTGAACTTAGTGAATTCCTCTGACCACGAAAGCTCTTTTGGTTTTACCCTTTTTTTTTTATGGCTTTTTCATATTGACTTTGAGACTGGAAGGAGCTGGATTTGCAGGTGGTGCTCGATGGGCAGGTGCACCCTGGATCTACACAGCTGTGATGTTTTCTGTTTTCATTTTCATTTCTTTCCTGGTAATCCTTAATACTCGTTACTGAGCTGAGTTCATAGAATTACAATGATTTGGGGGTAAATGGTAATAGGTCAGAAACCATGGTTATGATACGAAGTTAGGATTGTCTCCCACGGCCACTTCATGCACAATTAACCCCTACTACCCCTTTTGTCAGCCAGTCACTTGGACATTGTGAAACAGCAACTGTTTTTAGCTTCACAGCTTGGTAGGTTGGCAGAGGCAGCTTTGCCTGGGGCTCCACTGGCATCTGCTGCCCCTTTCCATCCATGGCTCTTCTGACCAGTTACTCGTGTAGGAACTGCCCTTCCCACCGGCTGAGCTTAGCTCCCATCTAGTTGCTGGTGTGGGGCCTTCCCGAGCGTGTTTCTGGCAGGAAAGGACTCTCTCGGTTGGATCACCCCTGCCCGCACATGTGGTTGTTCTTCCAGAAAACTTCAGGTGCTTGTGTTATGGCTTCATTTCGGGGCTTGGATTGGGGTGTGTGTCCCAGGTTTGTGTTAAGGGACACACGCACGTGGTGGTGATGGAGAAATCAGAAGAACTGCAATACTGGTAGACCGGCAGAACCAGCTTCTGTTCCCAAAACACACTTGTGAGTGTTTGCGTCCCGCTTGTTCTCGGTCAGGTTTCCTTCCGATTTGCACCCTGTGTTTCGAGACAGTGTTTCAGTCTGTCCCTTATGTTTGGCAGGATGGAGATGGGTGCAGTCCTCTG
The DNA here is from genome assembly GCF_034619465.1 of Leptosomus discolor. Lineage (NCBI taxonomy): Eukaryota > Metazoa > Chordata > Aves > Leptosomiformes > Leptosomidae > Leptosomus > Leptosomus discolor. The sequence goes on along the minus strand of NC_141396.1, from coordinate 1,709,586 downwards.
GTGTTCCCGTTGGTTTTCCTTGCTTTTTCTCTTGGATGTTGTATTGGCCGCTGTGGCACTCGCTTTTCCGTGCTGCTACAGTGGCGTGGCATGAGTGGAAAAGGTCTCTGGCTGTGGAGTTTCTTGGGGAGTCTCTCTAGGTGTCTTCTTGGCCCTCTCCAGTGTTGGGCTGTATGGAGGTGGGCTGGAGGGGAGTTGGAAGGTGGTGGCATGAAGGTTGGGGTTTATGGAGGAGAGCAGAAGGGTAGTGGTGGTGAGGGCAGTGTTGTGTCTTCCCTCTTCTGCCTCCCTCACTCAGCATCTCGCAGAAGTCAAATACAATAAGTGGCAAAATGACTGGAGCAGGACTCGGAGCCAGGACCTTCCCTGGGATTGCACCGGGCGGGTGGCTGCAGCGTTGAGGTCTCACGCTCCAGGTGAGAGCAAGGGCAGCAACCCCCAGCCCCGCCACAGCCCGCACGTGTTGCGGGAAGAGCTTGTGCTGAAACTTTGGTCCTGTTTTGTTTACACTGCGTGAGTAATGCTTGATCTGCATGGCTGATTGGGAATACCTGGTTTTCATCTGAGCGCACTCCGTTTTGGCTGATGTCTCTCTGGGGTGAATAACAAAGAGGATGCCAGTTGTCTGGAGGAGAAGCGGTTTCCTGAATCACAGAAGAGCCCACTTTATCAGAAAATCTAATAATGTGCAACACTTTTGTAAACTAAACCTGGTGTGACCAGCTGGAACCTTGAAAATTTTACAAGAAGCCGTGGGGGCAATTAATCATAATAGAGTCAACTTTTATGCAATTTTCTGAAATCACACGCAATTATATAATTTTTTCAAAGGGAAAACAGGGTTGGGGGAAGGTTTAGGGAAGGAGTTTGTTTTGTGGACGCAGCAGGAGTATCGCTCTGTCCAATGAGCTGCTGCCCAGGACAAAAGCAGTGTATTTAGTTCCTGTTAGTAGCCTCAGCTCATGATAAAAAGACCATATTTATCCTTTCCGTGTCATCGGCTGGGAGGCGTCTTTTGGAAAAGGTTGGAGCAAATGTGTGGGACTTTCTTGCAGGAGCTGCTCTGCCCAGTAACAATAGATTTTGGGGATTTTTTTGTTAAGTATTTCCAACGTTGGCATTAATGCCATTCAAAACAGATTCTCCTAATGACAGCCTTGCCAAACAACCAGCTTCCTTCTTTGGCTGGATTAGACATCACAGGTTTAGCCACACGTGACACAAGTGCCTCAGGAGCCTGACAGGGTGATGCTCCTCAGAAGGCAGATCTGCGACTCGTTCATTTCTTAACCGGGTTTTTGTGGTACCGAGAGCTCTTTCCTGCGTGCCTTGGTCCGGTGCTGGTGGGCAGGAGGGACCCGAGGGCAGGACCGATGAGGGGCTCAGCCCTTGGGCTGTCCCGTCCCTGCTGATCTCCTTGAGAAATGTAGATTTTTGTTAATTCTGCAATATCTGCTGAGGTTTGACTCATCCAGCTCTTATGTGACTGTGGATTATTGATACGTATTTCGTAAACGAGCCACTGTCCTTACAAGATATCCGAAAGTATCCTTCCACTAATTAATCTCATACAAAAATCACCTATTTGCATAAGCAATGCTGCTTGTCTCTTAGTGCTGGCTTCTGCGAACGGGGCTCGTGCTCCCGCTCGCGGGGAAGGGAGGGACGGCTTCTGCCTGGGGTAGCGCTGAATGCATTTCTTCATTTCCTACATGAAGGTTAAATTCTAGCATTTCAAGTCTCTGTCTTTCTTCTCTCTTTCCTTTTTAGCAAAATCTGCTTAAATTTTGAAATAGGTTCTTGAACAACTCCAAAGTCCGTCCCTGGTGGATTCCTCCACCATTAAGGCTGCTCTTTACTGATGTTTCCCGTTCATTTTGGTGGAATGAAATGGCAGTCTGTCTCTTACATGATGGGTAAAAGCAGCAGTAAACTGAAACTGAAACAGAAGTACAATTCACAAGGGAAGCACTACTACAGGTTTAATGTATTCCCATCAGAAATCACAAAAGTCTTTCAGGGTCTTATGTGTTTATCGTTAAACTTCTACAGCACTTGGATGGCTGAGGGCACCTGTGTATTTTACATTTGGTTGTTGCATGTAGACGTTTTATAAGCAGGTGCTGAAGCTGCAAGAACCTCTTTGGTTTTACAAGCTCAGAGCTGGAAATGTTGGTGTTGCTGGGGAGTGACTCTGGGATGCTCTTAAATATTTTCAGAGGTTTTGGTATTGATTTCTCGTGGCAGGTTGTAACACTGCGCTGCAAGTGTCTGTGCTCTTCGAGGGTGCAAGTAATGCTCCAACCGCCTGTGCTGCGGTACAAGTGGTTATTTCCTCATGCACACTTCGTTACACAAAACAATCATTTATTTCAATCCATATAGTGCTCAAAATCTTCTTTCCAATGAATAAACTGTTAGCATGTGAGCCATGATTTAAGCTAGCTCTGTGTGTAGTGTTTGTAAGTGTATCAGCAGTACATACTCCCTGTGAATGCTTTCTACCTCTTCTTTGAAATGCAATTAGAAATGGTTATGTTTGTGTATCCGCTGGGAGTCCAAGTTTTCAAATTCCTGAGGAGTTTTCCCTTATTTGATTTTTTTTTTCTCCTTTTCTTCAGCCCCAGAGAATCTTTGTAAAATAGCCAAGTGCTTAACTTTGAACTAGAAGGCAGGAAAACAGCTGACTGCATGAAGGTGAGGAGTTGGTAATTTAGGCTCAGTATTAAAAAAGAATTGCAAAATGTCAAAATAAGAGGAAACAGAGACAGTACGATGGACATGGACACTGGATCAGATGAGGCAGTGAGGAAGGAAAGTTGGTTGTTCCAGCGGATACCAGACAGGAGTTGGGGTACAGGGTTTCAAGTCTAGCACCCTCATCTCGGTACCTTTGCTACAGTTGGTCTGTGGTCTTGCACTAAAAATTTGTCTCTGAGTCTGCAATGGAAATACTTCTGTAATTCCCTGTGTTATAGGGATCATTGGCCTTCAACAGTGGAACTGCTGAAGCAACTGTCCATTTATCTGGAAAATTACCAGGTGGCAAGAGCACTTTGGGGCATTTTACACTGTCTCCTCTAGCAAGTGCTTGGCTGTTCTTAGCTGCTGGACCACAAACTTTTGCATTTGGTTACTATCTGCACCTTTAGAAATTCAATACAGAAGGAAAAGGAGACAAGACTGCCCTGTTTCCATTGCGGTATCTTCTTGGTCTGGTTTCACATAATCAGAGCCAGCAAATACTGGTTTTGATCATCAAAGTTAAATATCAGCTTGAAAATACACACATCAGAGGTGTGGATCGATGAAACACGAGGACATGATGAGCAGCGTGCAGGAGCCAGCACCCCTGCTGAAACGTGTGGCTTAAAATACAGCATTCATCAGGGCATTGGCACGTGCCTGCGCTTCAGCCTGGAGTACTTGGAGTGTTGTGGCACACTAAATCCAATCAGTTATGTTTTGGATGAAGCTGCTGGTGGTTTTGAATGATCAAGAGTGAGCTGTTTCCCCAGATTCTCTCTAGTTCGGTTGCATAAGGTCTGGTCACATCCTCAGCCACACCGGTGAAGTTCTTGTGTTGGCGATGAACAACATTCTGCATGTTTGTGGTAACAGAAGTCACGCTTTGTCACAGCTTTGCTCAACAACGCTGCTTCCCATGGCGTGGTGGCAGCTCTTGGACTGTCCCACATCTCCTCTGGTGGCTCCCTGGCAGGAAGCAGCATGAGACCTGTTTTTGGGGACAGATCTGCAGAGCCTGCATTAGGAAATGCTGATAGGACACCAAGGTACACCTACTCACAGCATGGATACTAAAATAAATCCTCTCAGTGGGGTGTCCTCTTGCAGAGGAACCAGGCGATCAGGCCCATCAGCACGGGTTTATGAAAGGCAGGTCCTGCTTGACTAACCTGGTCTTCTACAACAAGGTGACCTGCTTAGTGGATGAGGGAAAGGCTGTGGATGATTTCTACCTAGACTTTAGTAAAGCCTTTGATACTGTTTCCCACGGCATTTTCATGGAGAAACTGGCTGCTCCTGGCTTGGATGGGCACTCTCTTCTCTGGGTGAAAGAACCGGCTGATGGGTGGGCCCAAAGAGCGGTGGTGAATGGAGTTCAATCCAGTTGGTGTCTGGTCACAAGTGGTGTTCCCCAGGGCTCAGTGTTGGGGCCAGTCCTGGTTAATATCTTTACCAGCGATCTGGATGAGGGGATTGAGTGGACCCTCAGTAAGTTTGTAGATAAAACAGTTGGATGGGAATGTTGATCTGCTGGAGGGCAGGAAGGCTCTGCAGAGGGACCTGGACAGGCTGGATCGATGGGCTGGGGCCAATGCTATGAGGTTCAAGGCCAAGTGCCGGGTCCTGCCCTTGGGTCACACCACCCCCATGCAGTGCCACAGGCTGGGGAGGAGTGGCTGGAGAGCTGCCCAGTGGGAAAGGAGCTGGGGGTGCTGGTCGACAGCTGGCTGGACATGAGCCAGCAGTGTACCCAGGTGGGAAAGAAGGCCAACAGCCTCCTGGCCTGTGTCAGCCATGGTGTGGCCAGCAGGAGCAGGGAAGGGATCGTGCCCCTGTGCCAGGCACTGGTGAGGCTGCCCCTCGAATGCTGGGTGCAGTTTTGGGCCCCTCCCGGCAAGAAGGACACTGAGGTGCTGGAGCGTGTCCAGAGAAGGGCAGCGAAGCTGGTGAGGGGTCTGTGAGGAGCGGCTGAGGGAACTGGGGGTGTTCAGCCTGGAGAAGAGGAGGCTGAGGGGAGACCTCATCGCTCTCTGCAGCTGCCTGAGAGGGGGTTGGAGTGAGGTGGGGGTCGGTCTCTGCTCCCAGGTAACAAGCGACAGGAAGAGAGGTTTAGTGGTGGCCTTGGCAGTGCTGGGTTAACGGTGGGACTTGATGGTCTTAAAGGTCTTTTCCAACCTAAATGGTTCTATGATTCTCTTATCTCCAAGGCAGGATGGTTATAAGATGGGGTGTGTGTGGTGGGAGCAGGTCGAACCCCGGGACTCTGCCATGTCTCGTAGGGCACACGCAGGGAGGTCCCTGTGACCGGGTGGGATGCACAAGCACTGCTGCATGCCAAGGATGGAGGACAAGCAGCATCATATGCACCTACTCCAGGGACAGAACGCGCACCCTTACAACCCCAGTGTTTTTTCTGAACCATAAATGGCTCTGAAATGGGATCCACAACCTGCCCAAAGGCTGGAGGTGGGCTGGGAGCTTGTCCTGGCAGTGGTCAGGTGCTGGTGCAGTAACTTCCATGTTAGATGGAAGGAATCTATTCTCCAGCTTTTCTGGTTCTCGGACAAGAAACGTACCCATAAACCAGGAAGACAGCAAAGGACACAAATTTCAGTGCAAAACCTAGATTCTTTCTACTGCTGCTTGAAAAGGGAAGCCTGGAGTAAAAGTTAAAAAATCCTAGAGGGGGACTTTGCATTATGTACTTTTTTTATTTCTATAGTATAAGTTGCCACCATGGTTTTTATCTTCTGATTTGATGTTATTTCAAGCACATGAGATCTTTCATATGAATCAAAGATGGCTGCAGCATTACTACCAAGTGGATTTTGGACTATTTTAATGACTATGGGGCAGACATGACCAAAAGCCATTTATTGCTTGTTCAGATAAACGTATTTACAGAAATTTTTTTTTAAGAATTTCAGGCAAAGAGGGGGAATGAAACCAAACGTTTTGGTTACAGTTTCATAAAGGCACTGCAAATTTACTAAAATACAATGTGCTCTGGAGCAAACGAGAATGTTATAATTTCCTTCTGAAGCGTAGCTGCAGCTCTCAGCTATGACTCTGTGTTAATGGTCACCAGGCAGAACAAAAGGTGACATTAGATAACATCAACTTCAGCTCCACTTGCCCTATCTTGTAAGTCTGTACAAGGGTTTAAGAAAAGGCAAATGAATAAGCAGCCCAGGTGACCAGTGCCACGTGCTGTAGATGCTGTGGTTCCTGGGCAGCACATCCTTCTGCCTTCTCTGCTTCTGTCACCAGTACTGAATGCTTAAAGGAAAAAAGTTTCCTAATATCAGCTGCCTTAAAAATGCAGTTTTATTGAACTTACCTCAGGCATTGCCAGTGCCTTGAGCTTCAGACCACTGCATGTGAATGATCCATTTGTAAAGAAGCATTCCCCATTTCTTTTGGGACTCTTGCGCAGTTCTGAAGTAGTTCCTGTCAGGACTCTCCAGCTCGATTATTCCTTTGCCTTTCCCCATAATTTGCAGCATTTTCCCAGAAGCGCAGCACCCCATAACAACACCCCCCCTAATCTCCTGGGCTATTTTTCTCCCATAAATAGTGTATCTTTACCCATATCACTTGCTGGTGGGGAAGGTACTGGAGGAATATGGAGGTAGTGGGTCAGACACCTTCCTTGCTTAATTTTTTCCTTCTAGAAACTTTAACTGTTTTCAGTTGTTTCCCGCCCTCAGCTGAATTTTTACCTAGAAACTTAAAATTTTAAGTTAAAACACTTCGGTTGAAGGTAACAGCTTTCCTCTAGAGCAGGTTAAGACATCTCCTGGGTGTCATACAGTTCCCTGTGACTTGGGCTGCCCCCGTGACAGCCTTGTCCCTCCTCTGGCCCCCAGGCACAGCACCCATGGGCTCCCTTGGGCAGAGGGGCTGTGTCAGGAGAAGGAGCAGGGATTTGCCATGTCTTACCTGTGAGCAGCCAAAGAGAATAGCAGCAACTCTTTGGATGTGTGTGTGTATTTTCTTAATCCCATACCTGAGCTTTGCGCTCAGTTTCCAGCAAAAGTTCAGCTCTGCAGAAAAAAAAACAAAACCCCACAACCAAACCCTATTTTTTTAAAAGCTGAGCAGCTTTTATCGTTACTAGTTTTCAAGGAGCTCTTTCAGAACTTGCATGGAAAGTTTGGGGACTTATTCTTAAGTATTGTAATTAGCTGTAATTTAATCTACCCCTAAGCAAATGCCTCTAAACACATCTCTTACTCCTCTTGCTTCCTACAATTCATCTTATCCCCGTGATGTGCCAGGATCAGGGATGGAGCAACCTCTGAGCAGGGCCGCTACCTGCAGACCCCTCTGCATCATGCAGCTGTGCACATCACACTTTACTGCGACTTTGGATGCTGCTGCAAATCATCATATTCTTAATTTTGATGTTCTCCTCAGTACTCTCTTATGTCTCTTCCATCACGGGCTCCCCCCCCACTCTGTTATCCCATTTATCTCTGTTGAATCCCACATCGGTGGCAGAACATGGGAAGCCTCAGGAGAGGAGGACTAGCAGCAGGGAATGGCCCCAGGGCTGCTCCGAGGCGGCAAGAGGGCTTTGTGGTGGGGCTGGGAGTTGGGATTAGCACAGTCAGGGCTCGGCTACTGGGAATTAGTGGCAGGAAGAGGGTTGGGATTAAGCATTTGTGTGTAATTTGGTGCAGAACTCGGAGCAAAACAAAAATACCTGTTCAGAGGATTAACTCGTAGGTGAACGCGGCTGGAGATGCGTTAGGTGGGTGCCACGAAGGAAGCTGGCGTTTAGCTGAACCTCAGGGCTCAGGTTGCCCCAAGGGACAGGAGAGACAGGCCAAATAACGATCGGGGGCTGAGCTCTGCTTCGGTGGGCAAATGACAGCAATGAATTAGGGGCAAATCTGGTCTCTTCAGACTTGCAGCAGCATGACCAGCCCCACTCTCAGCCACTGAAGGTGTCCTGGCTGTGACCTGGGCTGTGTCTGGAGAACCATCGCCTGGCCAAGGACTGCAGAAACCAGCAGAGAGGCTTCAAGCTGCCCTACCTTGCGCTGCCTTGATGTTCTGCGGGTGGTTAGGCCAAGTCTGGTATGACTGAGGGAACCGTGAAAACAGCGCTTTTAAATATGCCTGTGTTTGAGAATCTATGGAAAACTGCCATTTATATATAGCGTGCAATCTCTAAATATTTGCGTTTTCTTCGGCAGCGGTACAGAAAACGGGGAGAGCGGGATCAAGCCGCAGACAGTCTTTGTTTTGTTAGCGAGAGGAGTTTTTAACAGGCTGCGTTTTCGCTACATAAGCCACTCTGTGATCTTTCTTATGCATCTATTTCCCCTTGATCTTGCTGCGTGAGTGACAGCTACTTTACACTAGCATTATCTGTCAAAATATTATTTAACTGGAATACCTTCTAGAACAAGTTTTTGTTATTATTAGAAATAAAAATGCGGCGATAATTGAATCTCTTTATATTCCCTGTGTAATGCAAGGAGTAAGACATATTCACACCTAAGGGGAAAACACATCTGGATTTCCTCTTTGCCCCAAGACCGTGTGCTCTCCCTTACACTGTAACGGCTTTGATTCACTATACCTTAGAGGGAGATGAAATTTGCAGTGCATGCATATCATCTAAGGAAAACAACAGCATACATACATTTTTTTGTTGCTATAGGAATCGCATTAAATAAATATATAGCAAGCTGCAGTGTCACAACAAGTAGATGTACAATTACGAAGACAAAATACCCCAAGGAAATCAACACAAGGCTTATTAATATCCAGGCCTGCAGAAGACAACTGTCAGACAATTGGTCAACAAGGTACATGGTATCTGTTAGATACTGACTAACCCATTATGATCTTTATGAAGTGTCCTTTTGGGGGTCTAGATCTTCAAATATGAGTTGGAAGACCCTTTTCTTTTATTAGTTGCTAAGCTCTTTATACTTTTACCATATTGCGGCAGGTTAGAAGTCTGAGCTTTATTGTCTTATGTTATTGAAAATCCAGATTCCCGCAGCCTTCTCCCTCAGGTCAAGATTTGTCTGAGAATACATTCTCATTTCTCCATGTACAAAGGCTGTCTGGAGAGAGGCAGAAAAAGATTATGACTGTAATATACTTAAATCCAATTTATTTGCCTGACTAGAAACTTCCACACTTCACAATTGCTTCCTACAGAAGATTTTGTATTTAATTCCTTCGTCGCAGTAAGAAGCAGGAATGATCTTAGTCCTCCAACAGGTATATACACGGCACACACCTGAGCCACGGCAGAAGAGAGGATGAAAATAGCAAATGGACCCACTTATTTTGCATGTTTGCGGTTTGTTTCTACTTGAGAATAATGAATTTGAAAGGGGCCTTTAAACACCCTTTGCAGAGCTGGCGTTATGGGTCACCGCATGGATAAGGGGATGGCCGTGAGCCTCACCTGTAAATGCTGCTTGATGTAGACATCAGTTTGCATAGTAGCTTCATGCCCCTCTCTGTTCTTGGTTTGAGACAGCTAGCTAAGCTGCTGTGGAAGCTAACGATGTGATCATCATGTTGCTGCTTCTATTTTAAACCTCCATTTGAGAAGGCTTGAAAAACCTGCGAGGATCTCGTGTCAGGTTTCCTGCACCCTTTCCCTAAGCAGTGGTGGCACCAAACGCTTTCCAGCTTGCAGCACTGGCCAAGACAAACATGGACAGTCAATAGTGCTCTGGGCATCGTGTTTGTTTAGGGGGGAAAAAAATTGGATGAAAGGACTCCGTGCAAAATGCGGTGCTTGCCTTTGCCCTGCAGCGGAGAGCCTCAGCTTTCCAGAATGCGGCCTGGGGCACTGGTAGAAGATTGCTGAAGTGTCACGAAGAGACCAGTAAAGCCCTTGTGGGAACAGCTGAAGTACCAACTGTAGCATCAGTTCCTGCTTGCCTTGGTTTTTGCATGCGGTCTGCAGCAGTGGTGGCAGGGCAAAGCTGGGATCCCTGCTGAGGCCAAGGTCAAGAAGGAGAATTTCTTCAGTGTTACCACAACCGCATTTTGGAGGGGTGTAGGATAAGGAGACGTGATGAGACTTAGCGTGAAGTCAGATTTGCTTTGGGTTCAACACGGCCAGACCTTGAGCTGGGCTGGAGCGATGAGGGTGATGGCCACCGCCTCCGCGGGGGCTGGCAGCGGTGGGTGGCGAGGGTCACGCTTGCAGCTCCTGGGGCACGGGTTTTCTTGGGGAGCGAGGGCTGGGCAGAGTCAGGGTGCTGGGTGCACCCGGGGATGGAGAGCGGATCGGCAGGGCAGGAGCAAGGTGGGGGGTGGCTGGGGCTCACGGGTGCACCATGATGGGACAAGGTACAGCAGGGACAGAGCCAAGTGACCCAAGAGCCAGTGGCTGCGAGGAGGGGCCGCTCAGAGAGGTGCATCCATAGCAGGTGGCCATTGAGGTGCCATGTGCCAAACACCCTGAAGGCAGAAAGGAGGAGCTGCCTCCGTCTCATTCTAGGTTTTTCCCACTGCTTCAGGGCAATACATCTTTCATGTCTGTCATAAGAACAAAAAACAGCCTAAAAAGATGCTAAATCAACTCTAGGATGGATATTTATTTAGGAAAATGTTACAGATTACTTTTTTATTTTGAGCATCAGAAAGAAATCTCTGCTCGGTCCTTGGTTTGAAACAGAGATGAATGTATTTCTCCCAGAGCGCGGCGCTGGTAACTCCAGGGCAGCTGGGCTGGGCCCAATAAAGCGCTCTTTCCCAGCCAGCAGCAAGCCAGAGGAGGTTCTGCTGCAATCACCTGCGAAATTTCAGTTCTTTATTCGGTTGCTCCTGAACTTCTGCGACTCGTAAGCTCCGAGCATGCGGGTTCGTGCTTTCCCCACGGGCTGTACCCGCAGCCCATGAGCTGGAGCGGTTTAACTCCCTTTCCTGGCCCAGAGACCCACGGCACGGGTTTCCCGGCGCCGTCTCTGTGCAGGCGCTGTGCGCGGCTGCGGCGCTGGATTCCTTCCTTTCCCTCCCAACCTTCGGAACGAATTCTCCTTTTCCAAGTCCTCACCCCATGGGGCTCTCAAATCATAACAATTAATGCTGGAAAAGACTCCTGAAGCCACCTAAGCCGTCCCTCCTGCTAGGGCAGGATTGCTCAAGCGCGCGAAGAAATTAACGGGGAGGGAAGGCGCGGGAGTCAGGCAGGGACCTCCTCGGAAGGTAAAGTTGGGTTAAAAAGTTGAAGCTACTTGAAAGAGCTGTTGGAGGGGAAGTGGCAGGGCTGCTCTGTTGCCTCCCTGTTTGGTGGTTGCTCTGGAAGCAGTTGTATTCACAACTTTGTCCCGCCTTTAACTCTTATTTCAACACTTGCTTTTCCCCCTTATTTTTAGTTTTTCACGGAGGCTGATTTTTGTAGCAACAAGGGGTAATGCGAAAGGCTTACAGTATTCAGTGTTTATCACCTATTTCGGAGACATTAAGCAGCTATAAATGCATATGCAATATCTTTGGTGGATTCCTTGCCTGTTAAGCAATGTGTTCTTCCTACGTTTCTAATTGCTAGCAAGAAAAATAGGAGGAATTTGTTTACTGCCTTCCTGCATAATACTCAGACATCTGGAGCTGCTAGGTCTGGATGGCATTCCTGGGGGAGAGAAGATACATCAAGGACGATTAGCCAACTTGGGAACCGCAGCCTAAAGGGAATATGCCCAGACGCGGCAAACAGCCCTGCGACGGCGGCTCCCAGCCCCGGCGCTCGCCCCGCACACCCAACCGCCCTCGCTCGCCTCTTCTGCTCTTCCTTCTCTCTCTGCTGGGGTTTTTTCCCCTGCTCACCGTTATCCCCTTCCCTAAAGAAAACCCGGTGGCCGCCGCTGCGCGCTGGTGGCTGCTGAGGGGCTCCCGGTGCTGGCCCTGTTTGCAGGGCTCAGCCGAGGAGTGCGGCCGGCGGAGCAATCTGCCGGGGGATCGCTGACCTCTGGTTTTCGCCGTCCTTGGGAGCATCATCCCTGTCCCTTATTCATGTGCAAATTTTCCCAAAGCAGGGGCAGCATCCTCAGACAAAATAATTTTTATGAAACACGTAATTCGTGCCTGTGTCGCTTAAGGATGCTTCAGGCTCTACTTAGGGAGAGTAAACCCTTCGTCTTTTGTGCCTCCTGGCTGTGTGAGCCCTCGCCACTTCTTTCTCCTGGAACAGACTTGTAGGCGCAAACTCTTGCGTTGTTGTGGCCTCTGGGCTCGTGCCACTCCTCGAACATCTAGGGGCTACCATGTAGAAAAAGGGGCAAAAGCAGTCCCGCAGGGATGCGCTCTCATCCCTGACATGGATGGGTTCTCGATGATGTTCTCTCTTCTTATTTCACTGCTTGCGATCACCTGAGCGAGGTGGCGTGGACTGATTTAAATCAGTGAGTCAAGTAACTGCTTTTAAACATGATTTAAATAAAAAAGGGGAAACTTCGGTTTAAGTGATTGGTTTTTTTGGTTTTTTTTTTAATTAGCTTTGCATTTGTACTTTTTCGATTTCCGAACTGGACGGCTGTCCCCTTTGGCTGTATATCCGAACTACAATTCTCTTTGTAACAAAGGGGGTGATTTATTTTTGTTGTTGTTGCCAAAGACTACGTAGTATCTGCTTCTGTACTTTGTCAATGTACTTTTATTCAAATTTTATTTCGACATTATTAAAACCCACTCCTCTGCTTTATTTTTATTCCTTTTTTTTTTTTTTTTTTTTTCCTGTGGCATGTGTTTTACACGTCCTTGCACCAGGCTACGGCAGGAGAGGGGACGGGAACACAGCAAAGGGACAGAGCAGCAGCTTTTCTTCTAGGCAGTGTTTTCTGTTAGATGTTTGCTTGAGGAAAGATGCTGAACTGTATTTCTGGCAGGACATAAGGCTGAACTAAGGGCAGTGAGTGCTGGGGAAGCCTTTTGGGGGTGCTCACATGCCCCCGCTGACAGGTATTTGCGCAGGGCTGGGGGGCTCCGCGCCCCTCTGCAGGCACAGGCCCAGCCACGACCAACCCCCTCGCCCTTTGCGGAATTAGCAGATCCCATCCTCTCGCACATACCTGCTTTTGAGAGCAAAGGGAAGAAGCATCATTTTTAAACTCCAATATTTTCTCCGTTTCAGGGGAACTAGTGAAGCTAAAGAAAATGTTTTTGCGCTTCCAGGCGGTCCGAAATCACAAGTAACAAGTGTTGAAGTTTTCCAGCGCGGTGGAGACAAGGGTGCAGGTCCGAACACTGGGGGTTACTCAGCTGAGCGCCTGGGCAGAGTCCCGAGCTGCAGCGGCTGTTGCGACGGGCAGCGACGCTGATGTGGCTGCCAGAGCTGGGCACGGTCCCCGCCACGTCCCCACAGCCTCCCCCTCTGGTTCTGAGCACCTCAGTTTCCCTGGTGCGGCGCAGTGCTTCAGTTCTGGGTTCGCCGGGTATGTTCAGGTCCATAGGTCTGACGGGCGACAGTGACTTTAAGTCTTAGCCCAGGTATTTGTACTTTGAGGTGACCCTGAGCGGCTGGTGATGCACATAGTGTACGTTTTCTAAATGTAGTTCTCAGCTCTGGAGAAGGAATGCCACCTAAATGGACCTGGATTCCTCTGTACCAGCTGTGGCTTCGAGTTAGCGCGAGTGGCTGGAGACCCTTTCACTACCGGGCAGAAGAGCAGCGATGCTCAGCTCCACCTTTGCCACCAGACCCGCCAGAGCAGAACGCTGCAGGTTTCGTTCCCTCGCAGGTTCCGCTGAATATTTATATGCAGCTCATTGGAAAAAATGTTGAAACTCTACGGACTTAATTCCTGGCAAGGATAGATGTGCGCTGTCATTCCCGACTTGTAATCAGCGGGCTGCCGCTGCCCGGCTGAGGAAACCAGCATCAAATTGAGGAAACGCAGGTGGAAAGAAAATCCAGGGAAGACAGAGGTTATGCTGCTGGGGAAGCAGGAGAGCTTCCCCGCCAAATGCTCCCTCCATTCATAAATTATCAGCTCGGACCGTTTTCTGGTTGTTTTTCTACTTCAGGTGCTCGTCTCCCACGTAATTGTGTATCCAGGAGGGGTGCAGCGCCGCCGGCCTGGGATTTATTCATTCCTGCTAATGATGCACTGACATCAAATTTATGTGCATTTGCTGCCTCCTCGCTGGCTCGCTGGTTTATTGTGCTCGGAAACATCAGCTGCTAAAAACCAAAGGGGAACTGGGACGGCCGCAGTGGTGTGATCTCCCTGGGGCAGGGGACTGGGAGCACGTCACTCCTCTGGGCTGCTTTTCCTCGTGGCACGTGCCCTTACGTTCAAAGCTCTGAATTTGGGGCGTCTGGAGGAACAGAGATGCTGCCTTGGCCCTGGTGTCTGCCCCCCTGCCTGGGAGGAGCAGAGCCCCTCCAGCAGTGGCGGGAACCCCCTTAACACACCACCCTGCTCCTCCCTGCAGGGTTTAGGCCCCTGAAAGAGGCAAAATGGGAAACTGTGAGCGATGGGGAGGGGAAGCACAGGTGAACCCCCCCCTCTGCAGCACCCAGGATGTGTTAATTTACCCACCCAAGCGGTTTACTGCTACGGCTTTCCACCGAGGCACCTGCACTTCTGAGAAAGTTCTTCTGCCGGAGCCAGTGCCGGGGTGGTTTGGGGGGCATCGCTGGTTTGGGGGCACGGATCGAAAGGCTGCGTCGGCTCACCTGGCACCCGGCTTTGGGTCTGTCCCGCCAGGGTGTGTGGGGGTCCTTTGTATGGAGCCCCGGGGCTGCCGAGCGAAAGGGGACACATTTGCCTTGAACATCCGCGCTGGTGAGCGGGCGGCTGGGTTACTGGTATGGCCAAAGGGTTATAGCGATCTCCAGGGGTCAGGGCTCATTCTGCTCACGCTGGAGCTGCTGTGCCCTCCCCAGCTGGTCCTCTGCCCCCTCTCCCACGGTGGAGGGGCAGCTCCCGGCCAGCAGCGCTGGTGCTGCCCGCTGAGGACCCTGCCAAGATGCTGACAGCAGCCGGTGTCAGGAGCGCTCCCTAGTTTTACGAAGGGCTGGTCGATCCCGGAGCCCGTCTTTTGTTGCGGCTGACGGCACCCGGCAAAGGTTGCGCTTTGCACTTTCCCTGTAGATAAAACAGAACATAATGTCTTCTTTGAACTCCTTTCAGAATTGCAAATCGCCTGCTCCTGGAAGTGAGAGGCAGCGAGATACTGGTAGGCGGCACTGCCAGCATCGGGCAGGGCTGGTTTCCAGCAGGAACAGGACTCGTACGAGCCAAGGTTCCTCCCCAGCGCTCCTGGGACTCGGCCCTGCAGCTTCTCCTCGCTGGAGCGAAGAGAGGAGGGGGCTCAGCGGGAACCTACCGGCTTCCTCAAGGACCCTCAGCTCCGAGCAGCAGCGTTTGAGCCGCAGAGAGGCAGCGCTCGGGAGAAGCACGAAAACCGAGTTGAGAAAATAGAGCTGTACGTGCACAGGAGAGCCCAGGTAGCAGGGAGCAGGGAGCGAGAGGCTCCACGAGCGGTGCTTGAGCTCCTTCCTGTGGTGGCAAGGATGAGTTACTCGTGGTGTACCACCAGCCCGGTGTCAGGAGGAGATCGGCTTGGGCACACACCTGCCTCCCCATCAACCCGCCGGCTTCTCCAGGCGGATGGTCGCAAGGAGAACCACAGCCCCGCGGCACCTCCGGGCTCTGCAGTGGGAGGGGAGCGGGGCAGGGAACCGCCGGGGCACTCTGCTCCGTTAGGCTCCCCGAACCGGGGGCTGACTGGCACGGTAGCGCCAACCCGCTGGGTGGTGGAGAAGCCCTTGGCCGGCCGTAGGGTCGCTCACGGTCTGTTCCTTACAGCGTCCTCCTGTCCTACTGCGCTCCCACGTGTTTTACCAAGCAGGAATGGCCAAATGGTTTGTACTGGGTATGTAAAAACACAGCAAGGGGAAGCCAAAGCCTCGGTAGAGGTGATGACGAGGAGCCCCGGCCACGGGCGGCTCCGGGGACGCCCTGCCCAGCCCCCGGCAGCGGGAGGCGAAGGGCAGAGCCCACCTGCTCTTCCCGCCGCATGGAGAGCGGCAGCGATTTGCAAGTCGTGCAGGCAGATCTTCAAAAGAACAGAATTTGGCCCCTAATGTTCTTTTGATGTATTTTTTTGTATGCAAATAAGGTTTAATTTCTGAACTTCGAACAGTTTGCAGATTAGTTTATTAGAGTGTTGTATTATTAAGTTGTATACTCCTG
This sequence comes from Leptosomus discolor, assembly GCF_034619465.1. Lineage (NCBI taxonomy): Eukaryota > Metazoa > Chordata > Aves > Leptosomiformes > Leptosomidae > Leptosomus > Leptosomus discolor. The sequence goes on along the minus strand of NC_141396.1, from coordinate 1,693,654 downwards.
GGGTCAGAGCGAGGCATTTGGAAACCTCAGTGAACATTATTTATATTGTTAAACAAAGTCAAGGAATTCAGACATCTGGTATTCACCACAAAAGCTGACAATCAAAACAAAGACATATTTGTAATCATACTCAGTAGTCTTTTTATGTGAAGTAATTACTAAAATAATCTAAAGACATGGATCAGATTATTAATGAAAATTATAGCCTGCAAACTACTGTAATATACATCTCTACTTTTCATAAAACAGACGGGAAACTGTATAATGTAATGAACAGCCCTGGGGTTGTGCAATGCCAGAATTCATACTTTGAAATCTGTTGTCTCAGCTGATGAGCTCTAAGGGGAGTATTAGCAGACCTGCTGCTGATTGGGCTGTAGATGGTAATTTTGAACTCTACTCTTTCCATCTGATGTACTGATTTCGCTCTTTTTGCACTAAAGGAACCAAGTATGAGTTATTAATGAATTCCTTTTAATATAAGCATTTATATGCATATCGCTGGGTAAAATTCAAAATAAGGTAGAGAACATCCAGGGCTAATTTGCCTGTGTTAACGTAGGAACGGGGAGGCGAGCAGGGCTACGGGCGGGGGCACGGCTCCCGGTTACGCTCGCCTGCGCTTCGCTGCCCCGCGGAGCGGAGCCTCCCCTGGACCCCACCGCCAGAAATCGGGTGAGGTACGTCCACCGGCACCCACCCCCCGGGTACGAACCCGGCCCTCCGAGCCCTGCAGCGGCTGCCAGAGGTGGAAGCCAACCCCTCCTGTGCTCCCGGGACGAGAGCACAACACCTGAGCGGTGGCGATAAAACGCCAGCCCCAGCCCCCTTTTTTTTTTTGGCACTAATGAGTGTCTCGCAGCGCAGAAAGGGCTCCGCGCTGGATTTCCAGCTCCTGTTTGAGTTTCTCTTCTTCTAGAAGCGATGGTGAGGCTCGCTCCTGTCATCCGCTTCCTCTCGCAACCGCCACCGACTTCAAAGGAGATCCTGCTGGCAAAATAGCTACAGAATTGTGTCAGTAGTTTATTTGCTCCCAAGATTAGATAATTAAGGAAGGTAGAATATTAAAATTGCATTTACATAAAGCTAAGGGTAATCTTAAAGTGTTCTATTATTTTGTAAATGACCTGAAGTTTGTAACGCATTTATAATCACGAATCAGGAGACGAGTCCTTTCAAATAAGGAAGTACAGTTTATAATCTCCGTTTCTGTCATTATTTATTCATCCTGCTGTTGAATCATCTGCTCTACGCAACCTGTAAAGCCGCCGAGCTTGCTTCACCTGCCGCTGCTGTTCTACGAGAGAGTGAGACTAAGCTCTGCCCTGGAGTCAGTCCAAATTACATCGAGAACTCCAGGCAGATCGTTTTGCTTGCACCTAGTTCCTCTGAAATTCCACAGGGCTTCTGCTGTTCGGCTTTCCCTTCAGGTTCCAACATGGGCTGCACCTGAATTACTGAAGACTCAGCGCTGGCAAAACCAGACATTCGCTATTTGCAGCATAAATCCAAGGAAAATATCGATTCCTTCCTGCCCTAGGGCCGTATTCGCGGCAGCGCCCCGAGGGGTCGCTGTCCTGTGAACTCCTCGTTTGGCTCCTTGCAAAACGAGCGCCTCTCACGCCGCGGAGTTTTACTCAAAGCCGGCTGCCCGCTCCCACGGGCGGTGGGTTTCCCACCCCCGCAGCGCTGAGGACGTGTTTTCGTCACACTTGTGCCTGGCACAGGCAGGGCCCTCGGCGGGCAGCGGGGGTGCAGGAGGGTCCCCCCCACGTCAATCCAGTCTTTAGGCCAGGAGCGATTCCAGGAGCACACCCTGGGCGGAGAATCCCAAACTCCTCCTCCTAATGGCCGGCATGAAAACCGAATCCTCTCCCTGCTCTTCAACAGCGACAGCCACGCTTTTGTGAAGAAACGGGAGCGAAAAGACTTGTAGCCCCTTTTCTAAAGTAACTTTCTCGGCCTCTGATCTGGGAAAGCGATTTGCTGCACCCAAAGCCTGAGAAAGCGTCAGTTTATGACGAGCAGGATTTTGTGACTCGACTCTTGACAGAACTGGAACGGCTTCAACAGGACCATCAGCAATCGGATGGAGGCGACCCCGGCAATGAGAAGCAGACAGAAAACTTTGAACGGTACTTACTAACTAGTCCAAATTCCCTGATCTTCAACAAAACGGCATCTCTTCACTAAATAACCCAAAATAGCTATTTCCCTTCTTACAAACCCTTCTTAAAGTTGCGCTTCTGAACCCTTTTGCTCAGAAGTTTGGCTTTTGCTCAGAAGTTAGCAGTCTAAAAGCTTCATAGACTCTTCCCTGTGCAAGCTACTGAATCGTGGACTCCCAACATCTTTCACTTACCGGGCATTTTCCAGACAGAGCTGTTGAGGTCAGAGAACTTTTATGGAAAGGCAACTTATTACATTGATAAAACCCACCTTTGTTCAAGACTTGAACAAAGCAGCATCCAGTGGGGTGCTGGAGGCAGCCCAGGGCGCAGGGAGCGCCGGGGACCCGGGAATGGATTCCCGCCTCCTCTCCTTGCGGGTGTGTCGATGAGGGTGGCGGGGGCGAAGGCCGATGCTCGGGAGGGCGTCTGCAAGCGCCTTTTGGCGCGCGCTGGGGGGCAGATGGAGGATTTCAGCTGCGCTGTGCCTCGCAGAGAGGCCGCCGCTGTCCTGCCGTCCTGCCGAGCTCGCGGCTTGTTCTTCCCGGGGCACGGTCACGCCTGGCCTGGGACACCGGTGACAAAGGGCGAGGCGGTGCCGGCAGCTCTTCAAGGCCCGGTTCATAACCGCGTGCGTTTAACCAAGCAACTCGGTGGATCCGAATCTCGCGCTTGGGGAGTAACTTGCAGCATGGAGGAACTCGACTACTAACGTTTTGGGTGACCTTTTTTTAATCGTTTCAGCCGAGAGGGTTCTGCTGTCTCACCCAGCCGGCGTTCTGTCCATCTGAAAGCCAGTCCCGCAGCGTTCCCTGCTTTGAGCTCGCTCCCAAACTTCCCATCCGCTCCCTTGTTTTCTGAGAGTTTTGTTGGCTGCTGCCCCGCGGGGGGGGGCTCCGGGCACGGCTGGTTTAGAGGGAAATATGGAAGAGCGCGTAGACCTCGTCCTCCTCCTTCCCTCGTGCGTGACCGAGGCGGCGGTGGGGACGGCACCTTGCTGGGGCAGACGCGGCTACACGGCAGCCAGGTCTCTCCCCCCGTGTCCCCCCGCCCGGGGAAGCTGGGGGCGCCACGTGGGACTGGTTTGCTTTGCTGCGGCAGCGCGGGGGGAAGCAAGGGGGTCCCCGGTGAAGTGCAGGAACAGGAGAGGGATCACACACAGCACAAAGCTTTGGTCACTCCATGTGTGGCTGCTTATCTTGACATAATTAAGAGGTAAATGTTAACAGCAGGGTTTCAGTCTGGAGGGGGCAGGCTCTCCCCAGGAGCTGGACAGACTCTCCAGCACAGAACCTTGACCAACTGGGAAGGGAACGAAGGTACCACACGAGCTGCGTGCTCTCTGTTCCGAGATAGATGGTTTTGTGGTCATTGCTCTTCCTATCGAACCGTGGTGCCTACCTGGGACGTGACTGGCCATCGCTAGGTGGCAACTCAGCTGGGGGAGAGCTCGTCCCCGCTGGGCACAGGCGGAGGAAAACCCCGGGCTGATTTGGCGCCGCTCGCTCTGTAGATGAGGGAAAATCTTCCGTAGGTCTGTATTCCATCTGCAGCCCTCCTGAAACTTCACAGGCCTCTCGCTGTGCAATTACAGGAGGATTTTAGTCTTGATTATACATTAAAAATTCCCCTCTATAAAGGAATTCAAAGATCAGAGACATTTTCTTTTCAGTATTACATTGAAATTTGAGCACTCCTGCTGCTTGTTACAAAATGTTTCTACAAGGCATCGTGGAACTCTTAGACTTTATATTTTCATTGTCAGATTTTTTTCCTTTTCTTTATTTAAAATCTGAGCATTTCACTTCCATACATTGTTTCTGAACTGAAACACGTGTTATGGAAGTTCTACTTACGGCCTGGGCAGAACACACAGTCACAAGGCGTTGTTATGGATGCGGCCAAGAGAATCAAAACCAAACAAAAAACCAAATGACACTTTTGTCCTTCAGACATGTGAAAATGTGAATGCAAATTCTAGAGTCTTATTTTTTTCTGATCCCCGCTATTCTCTAATCTTATCAAACGCGCATTCCCATATTCTGAGCCAGTCTGATAAAGCAGCTTGCTACAAACAAGTTGCATTACATTTTGTGGAGCACATTTTTTTTCCCAGTAAATCCAATTTCACAATCTTTTTCTGGTGACGTATTAGCCATTCCTTAGGATAGAAGATGTTCTCTGAATATTTTAACTACCGTGTTCCTCGCCACCGCGCAGCACAGCGCGGCTGTCCTGCACGCTGCCCTTCCTTAGCCGCCGTCCCCCGCTGGAAACGCAGCGCCGCTGTGCCGCACGCTCCTGCTTCACCCTCTCACGGCGGAGGGAAGCAACACCCGCCAGTAACCACCTCGCTTCCCAGTCCCTGCCTCGGTGCAGGGTATCTGCACGGTTAGCTTTTGATACCGCTGTTTGTCTGCGAATGGAGGTGCCTCAAGGTTCATAAATCTGTATGCAGGAGTATGGGTTCTCTAACAGCAATTCATTTTAATTATGTGAGACATAAAAAGACCACCTACAGATGAGACAATACAGCTGTAAGATTCTCAAGGTTACTGTGGGGAATACTTCATAACTGAAGTATGTTTTCCCGAAGGAATTATACTACCATTTGATTTAATTTTTAATTTTTACATTTTAATCAAAAATAGATCAAATGGTGGTGTTATCTCCTGGGAAACATACTTCAGATCGGAAGCAGTCCATGTTCCCTTTAAATATGTAAAGCTGCCATTTATGTATAACTCATGAATGACACCCCGTGTTGCAAGCAAATATCACGCCGTGATTTCTATATTGTTTCAGTAACAACGCTATAACCGTACCCAAACATCCCCCACCTGACTCCGCACAGCAAACGGCGTCAGACACCACGGCCTCCAGCAGCTCAGGGAACGCGTCGCCGGGGCTAAAGCAGAGCCACCGCGTCTTCAGCAGGCGCGGCCGACGCTGGCAGGGCCCGCGGCCCGCGGGGCAGCCCACCAGCGGGCGAGCTGGGCTGGGGGTTTCCCAACGCTGGTGTTTGAGAACTCCGACTGGGAGCACAGGTCGGGGCGTTACAGCGAAGACCAAAGCACACCGTGACCCGGTCGGGATGTCACCACTGGCACGGACGTCGCCATGGCACGGCAAGCGGGCTTTTGGGAGCTGGGAGGACACGTTAGTTGACCGAGGATGAGGTTCAGCTCCATGAATGCCTGTGTTGATCTTCCTGGGATTTTTTTTTTAGTTCTTTTCCTGTGTATTTGGAAAGAAATCAAGGTGGCCAACGTTCTTCTCGCTTCCTCGTGAAAGAGCATGGAACAACTCGGGAGGCAAAGCAATGGAGGAGCCTCGCTGCCCCTCGCTGTGGGACGTTTCCCTGGATTTCAGATCTCAGTAACGGTCCCTTTGGTAGCACCTCTGTCCCCCAGCGATGGCAGCCCTTGGCGCTGCGCGGAGCCATGCGTGCATCCCTATGGACAGGCAGTTATCCCGAAGGGAAGTGTCCTGGGTGAGGCAACGTCAAGGTGTAACTCCTGTAATTACCGCCAGCAATCAAGGCAAACCCAGTGTTATTAACGTGTGTCTGTCAACCTGCTAACACAGGACATCACCGTACGCCCTCAGGAACCACACACTGGGCTCTCGGGAGAGCTGCTGAGGTTTTAACACCTATACCGCTTTCCCAGCTAATTTAGACATAAACACCAATTGTAAAAGTATTATTTTCAACGTATATGTGGTAAAAGCATAAATTTCTTGTCTTCGTGGCTAGTTATATACAGACTGCCTTTAAACCCCACATACTAAACACAAAATTTCGGTATTCCATCTTTTTTTGGCAGTGAAGACGACAAGTCAGCGTGTAATTATCATCCAATGAATAGTTAAGCAAATGTTAGTACCTGAATCTAAAGCAACTAAACCTAGTACCAAAATTTTATATAACCTACTTATTATTTTCATCAGTATTACATTTATCCCACCCCTTTCACATCTGCTCTCACGCTTCTTGCTGCTTCAGACACCAAACCAGGATTAATTCTCGTCTCGTGCTTCACCTGCTTGTCTCCCTACAAAACGCACGGACAGGGCCAACCAGCCCCAACCCTGCTGATCTACAGACAAAGTTACTCCACCCTCAGTAAGTCCAAGAATAGCGGACAAAAGAAGAAAAAACACCAGCTAAAAATTACTCCTTCATCCTCCCTCCCTGTGGTTTCAATATCGCTGCTCTGAGGACATCTGGTCCTGTTCCAGCCTGTCCTGGGTGGCCACGGTTGGACTGTTCCAGTAAAACCCACTGCTGTGGTTTAACCCTGCGCCTGGTTTGGAGGTTTTAGGCTGGACAAAACCCAGCCTGCTGCGCGGAGCAGAAGCTGTCCAAAGGAGCAGCCCCTGGCTCAGACTCCGGCAGGGAGAAGCCGAAGGGCGGCAGGAGCGGAGGTCCCAGGGCAGGCGGGTTTGGGAAGAAACGTCTCCACGTGCGCCGAGACAGCGACGCGCAGCAAGTGGCAAGGAGTTCCTGCAAAACCGCACGATAACCTAACTGAAGGAAGGAGACCACAGCTGAGATCCACAGAGGTATCTAGGCACCCACATCTCCACCTGATCCTCAGGTGTCCCAGCTAAGTGAGGAAAAACCAAGTCGAGAGTCACAGAGAGAGAGGATCAGCTGAAAAATATTAATGTTTAACTCCCTACCACACCAAACCTGTAGAGGAATCACTTTGTTTCGAAATATTGATTCTGCAACTCCTTCGTACACCTGGCCCACGAGGGGGAAACGCTGTGTGGGCCGCGCCGCACCAACGGAGCTGCATGTCCCGCGCACGCCGAGCAGGTTTGATTTGCCCTCGTACCTCGGTGCCTGCAGAACGCAACCCAGCGACTCACGGAATAACAAAACCAGCCGGTTCCATGCTGTGGCCAAAGGGGTGTTTAATGCTTCTGCTTTTGTAAGCAACGATTTACAGAATACAAAGTTGAAAACCATGAGGTTGTGTCATTTTACCCTGGACTAAAACCAGGCCGTATGCCGATTTTCCTAGATACACAGAAATGAAGCATCACTCGGGTTACTTTGTGTACAAACCACAGTATCAGGAAATATAAAGAGTATACAATTTTTATCAAAACCCCCCAAAACTTCATAGTTACACAAGGTGAAGAAAAGCCTTACAAAAATATTTTTGTGGTTCTACCGCAGATTTGACACAAATCTGCTTTAAAGAAATACTCATCACGGGTGCCAACCCGCGCGGCACTCGGCTGCACCTCCCGCCATCGCTCTACGATCCTGACCGACGCCCCCCCCCAGACAAATCCCAGGCACGGCGCGGCGATTCAAAACCCACCCCTGTTCCAAACCTTCGATATATTAAACTATTCAACTCCCCTCGGTTTTCACGCCGGCTGGCTTCTGACCGCGCTCCCGGCCCCGCCAGAAAGCACCGAGTAAGGAGCCCCATCGCAGCCGAAAGGCTCACGGCGAAGCGGCCCCAGCAGCGCGGGCGCTCGCCCTCGTGCGAGGCTCCGGGCTAACGGTGCTGCCCCGAAGCAGCTCAGCGAGTTTCGGGTCAGCTGGAGAGGGCAGGCAACGCCTCAGGAGGAGCCCGCGCACCGCACGGCACCGGAACGCACGGTGACCCAGCACGCTCCCATGACCAGCAGCAGCCAGCCCAGAAAGGCAAGTAAAAACCCCTTCCAGTTTTGGTGGGGGCTCGGGGCCGCCCGCAAGGAGGCAGAAGGTGCCACACCAACAAAGAGGCACGGCGCGGTTAGCCCTCTGCCTCCTGCCTTCAGCTCCAGCTCCCCGGGTTTCTCTGCTGGAATATCTACGTTAAGCCAACTCAAGAAAAACAGAAAGGAGGGAGCGGCTATTTTTGACAAGTACTAGGAAGAGCATCCTCACACAGTGCAAATTAACGGGTACACACCACACTGGCAGTCGAGCCATACAGGAACTACTTAAACAGTGAAGACACCAACGCTCGATAAAAAGAGCAAAGTTTAACCTTCTCCTGATAGCCAATACACTTTTTGTATCAACAAACAATAGCAAAGAAAAAAAATACTCTTGGAATCTTGACATTCTCGTAATTTCTGTGATATTTGACATTCTGGGCTTAGCTATGCAGCAAGAAAGGATGCCCACCACAAAACCCGATACCAAAGACCGGGTTTGTACGTGTGAACAGCCTTTCCATTCAATACGTGTCCTGTTTGTTGGACTCTGTGTTTGGGCACCCAGGACACCCAACTAGGTGTTCCCAACTGACCCAGCCTGCTGCTTTTGCAGTTGGGAGGATCGCCCTGGGCACTGAAATGTGAGGGACGCAACAATGAAAGCACGAACTCTGAAAAAACAGAAAGATAGGGACGGGTTTTCAGAGAAGCCTTTCCTAAGGACGAAAGGCATCGCATTTCTGCATCAAAATATTTTCCTTGATGCTCGCTCTTTCTTTACAAACTGTGTTAGGATGCAGCAGAGACGGTAACTGGCAGGTGGTTTTCATTCCTTTCCTGTTCTAATGTGTTTTACTGACAACAGTGTAAGCACACAAAAGTGCTAACTGGGATCGGCTGACAACGAGGGGCGTTAGCTCTCCCTAGCCAATCTGTTTCTGCACCCCTTTTTGGAGTTCATGCTCAAACCAGATGAAATTGGTAGGGCCCAGAGGGACTTTTGAGATTAAAATATCATTATAGGATTGATCTGACCTATCCTGTATTGTGCTCCTGGAGAATGCAAAAGGCTACAGTTAAACCCAGCCAGCCAGAGCCCTACTCGTGACCCTTTCACTCAGGTTCAGGCTCTACAGCACGGCATGCAGAGGCCCAAGAGGCTCAACAGCCCTGACGTAACCTGCAGCATCGCATCTGTGACGGGGCAAAGCACAACAGCCCGTGCTCACACTGCGGGTAACAGAGTCGAAAATAGGACAAAGTTCTCCTGTTTTGTCCGCCCGCACGGATGCACTGATCTCCAAGGACAGCCTTGAGAGCCAGGGTGGGTAGTGGGATCGAACACCTGCAGAGCCTACAGCAACGGTGGGAAGACTGATATGAAAAAACTACATTAAAATCAAACACTAGTACGACTTCATCAGCCCCTGAAAGGCAGCCATGAACTATGACCAGTCCTGTGATTTATGTACGATCAGCTTCTACAACAAACAAGTAACGGTTACTCTAAAAGGAGAGGAATTAAAAGAACGTGGCACAAAACCTACGAGGGCTGTAAGGAAAACCAGCTGGTTCTCAGTTTTACCACGTTCCACACCAGATGAAAACACAGTGACGCTTAAAGCAAAGGGGAAGAGACACATTCACAGGTATCTGTGAATTCTTGACATGGCAAAATTTGAGTTATTTAAATGAGAAGCACCCTTTTGGTTTCATAATCCACAGACACATCCCCCATGTTTTACGCGTGACAGCGTACTTCTTTCCTCTAATGTATTCTAGCAGAAAACTCTTCCATCGTGGAGTCCAAGTCTACTGTTCACACCCTTCTCTTTGGACCCTCAAGTCTGACCATACACTGTTCTAACGTAAGGACGAACTGCCCACAGAATATGATCTAGTTATCTGGGTAACAAAGACGTAATGTTGGTCTTTAGAAACCATTTTGCATTGTTGTTCTGCACTAGTTGATAGCCTCTGATACCAGCATGCAGGAATTTGCCCATCACACTGCCATGGCAAGGCAGGGCACGTTCCGTTCTAGCTTGGACAGACAGCACCGCTTGCATCAACCTCTACTGGGCGCGGGAGGATTCAAGAGGAGTTTCAGATCTCCGAGGTACCGGGGACACGACAATTTTTAGAACCGCTGTGTTTCTTGGAGATTCGATCTTTTAACAGATGGTGCTGTTCTTGCGATAGAAGAAAATTCTGAAGTGGCTTAAAAAATTTTGCTTTGAAATATTTACTTTCAATATTTGAAAATATTTATTTTCAATGTAATTAAAATTTATACGGGCTTGAAGGAAACTTATTCTTTCCTAACCAAATGGCCTGTATGCCAGTTTAGTGCAGGTCTACTTCCTCATCTATTACTTAATTGAATTCAGTATTTATAGGATATTCATACATTTAGGAAGAATATTTCCTTAATAACAGCCAACTCGGCGCTAGCTGCAACTCCACACGCAATACGCCAAGCATTCTAGGACTTGGAAAAAACTTTGCCTAAGGATTTTGCACTCCGATAAACCCCACTGGGAAACCAACCTTTAGAAGCCTGTCACTAGATCTTTGCAACTTTGGAGCTCCCAGTTTAATTTAAACTGGCTACTGGCTGCTCTTAGAACAGGAAAGGCCAGGTGCTGTGGTGCCCGCCGTATCTGTTTTGGGTCGAACTCTGCCCCAAAGCTGAGGGGCAGCAGGGCACAGAACTTGCTTTCATCGTGAACTTCGGCAGGTCGCAGCAATTCTCCTCCAGGGCAGAGGGTTAACACAGTGTCCTTCAGTTCCGAGCTTTCCAGACCCTCCTGCCCAAACCAGGGCGGCCACTGAAGCGTCACACCCAAACTCAGCTACCTCGGAGTCTATAAATCTGAACACATTTCAAAATTACATAGTCCTACATATCGGCAAAATGTGCGTGAAATTATTTGTGACGAGCCAATAAAATCACGTTGGATGACAAGTTCAAGACCTTTTAAACAGATTTGTTCTATCACAGTAACTGGAAAGACCAAGTCAGGGAGCGTCAGGACTCCACAGAGCTGAATTGCTATTCACTTTGCTTTACAGAGGGTTGTTCAAATAACACTCCTTTTTCTGTTGGATGCTTACCCGCCACATTCACAAGCTCTGCTTGTCATACGCAAACCAGAGGTACAGCACGTAAGCTACCTGAAGTGGATGCATATTTTGGAGTTAAACCGAAGTCTCAATCGGATTTTTACCGCCCTTCACAGCTGCAAAGCCGAATAGCCACCTAAAAATGAAGAGACATCTCTCCTCCCATTTCTGTCTATGCAGGGCTGAGCTACAACTGCAGGCCCTGTACCCATGTAAATGCAAGGACCACTTCCCAAGAGTATTAGAGAAAGTGCCCAAGGGAGACAGGAAAATCATCACATCCTTTGGCCCAGTCCCGGGTGAAGACTAGACCAAAGGCCAGATTGACTTAAAACTAGTCTAAAACATTAAATCCACCTTTTTGTTTTGTTTTTTTGTGACCACATACTGAGCTACCTTGAAAGCAGAAGCATTTTTTCAAGTGTGAAACCAACGATGTCCATAATGGCACACTGAAAGAGTAACCCAGACAGCAAGCTGCTACCCGCTCAGCACCGCCCACGCCTCCCCGCCGCGGTGACCGTGCAGATCCCGCTGGACAGCCTTCCCAGGAGCGTCCTCAGAGCCGAAACAGAAACGCCGTGGGTCATCTGCCGTCTCTCCGTTCCTAGAAGCCCAGGATGTGATTGAAGTGTCCCTGAAACGACACAATTCCACGTCACTAAAAGTTACTTCATCAAAACCTGAAGTCTCTTCCTCGGTGTACGTTTTCAAACTTCATTTAAAGAGAAACTGGCAGTTCCAGTATCCTCATCACAAATGTTCCCTTTTTTCCTGAAGGACTAGTGGACAACCGAAAAGCCCGGACGGCAAAGGGGCTGTTCTGTGTGATCTGGATAAGGAGCATGACTGAGTGACGATACTCGCTTTGCACATGAAGTTAAAACACACCCACAGAGAACACAGACGATTTTAGCATCATACCAGTGTGGCTTGTTCTATTCTAGTGTTAAAGGTCTAAAGATTTTGAGGACAGAACAGAAATTTACTGTCTGGTTGGCAACTTTTATTTTAAACTCAGGTCTGCATTTGTTTATATCACATCGTGTTTGTTTAAAGAATGTATCCACAGCAATACTTTTAGAACAAAAAAAGCCCCACCTCTAGTCATCCTGTAACACAGGAAAATCTCAAGAATGATGGTGGCGTTCCTCCCACCCCAAAATCCTCCCTAGTTTCCTTCTAGCTAACACCACTTCTTCCTCTTCTTCTAAGCCTCTACCTAAATAGCCGACAACACATTCTTCCAAAGAAAGCTCACAAAAAGTGCAACTAAATAGTACTCTTCTCTCAAATTGCGGTTTAATACACGTCTATTATTCCTTCTGAAACATGTGGTAGTCACTAAACGCAGAAAAAGAGGTCTAAAAGAGCAAACCTGATAGCGATACGTGTTCCCAGCACTCCCAGTAGTGACACAGAATTCAGTGTGTTCAGGAAAGCTGACGCTAGCCAAGCTCCTCGCAGCACTGCTCAGCTCCCCAAGCATCAGGATTTCGTGATGCAATCCCAGTAAGGCTACCCACAGCGCTGCAAAACTGCCTCAGCCCACGTGCTTTGTGCTGGACTTGTTCCAGTCAGGATGTTTTCCTTTACTCGCATTTCCCTGCCACCAGCAGAATCGAGCTTCTTATAGGATTTTACCATTGTTATTGATTACGGAAACAATCACAACATCGTTATCTCGCTATCTGCAGGCTCCTCCCTTCTGCTCACTTCAGCTGTTCTGCAGGACTTCCAGACGCTTGCTGATCACTGTGACAGCCTCTGATTTTCCTGAAGTGAAATTTTAACTGTGAAGTTACCCGAGCTCTTACCTGCTCACTAGACATTACACTCTGAGCATAAGCTGTGTATTATTTTAAGAATGAAGATCATCTACTAATATAATTCCTGCCCAATGTACTGAACTATAACTGTAGTAGCTGTTATGTTACTGGCCACAAATAACTGATCATGCGAAGAGAAGACCATTAGAGATCGACACGAGCAGTTCATCGTCCCCAGGCAGAGGGGTTACAGACGAACCACGCTGGGAACCAGCCCCTTTCTTCTACCAGGGCGGCTACGTCAGCTCAACACGACGCGAATTCAGCTGCACCACCACACAACTCTGGCTGCCCTCGTCCTGCCTCCGTGTGGCGTTACCTCCAAGCTTGCAAACTCCCCTAACGGGAACTGGGAGCAGGAGAGTCCTCCCTCTCTGCAAGAGCACGCTACCTGTGCAGAAACAGGCACCACGTTTTTCTTTCATCCACCTTGTTCCAACCCCATGACTTGAGTAACGGAGAACTGGATATACTCGCCAACTTCACTGGTCCATTACCAAACACTGCAAGTTACTCCTTAAACTCTAATTTATATTTGACATTCTGCAACACACACAGGGAAGCGTTTTCCCCCACTACAGGGCACATCACGGAAATCAGAATCATATTTAAACCCAGGCATATTCAGAATCACCCTGCTTTGAGCAAAGCGTTTTCCATTTGCACTTGACAATGAGGCTAATTTAGCAAGGAGGCTAGCGAGTAGCTCTGCAAGGGCTCCAGATTTTTATAGCACTACCCTGAGTTTCCATATTGAAAGCACAGGACAGTCAAGTAGAAAAATGCTTCAGTTTTGAGATTCCAGTAAAGTTAGCAAGCTGTTTTCCCTGGTTCTTACAGCTGTAGCCAAAAAGCGTTTAAAAGCGAGTAGAACAGTCACCCGTCATAACCAAACTGCACCGCAGAGTGTTTGTGGGAGAGGTGAACGTTACCTCCTCAAGTCACCCGGCTTTTATCTCAAGCTCATTACTAGGCCATAAGAAAAAATCACGTCAGGCTAACCCGACTTGAAACAGAAACGGCGTTATTTGGGATGACGGTATTTGCACTCGGCCATCATTTTCCAACATTAAGGGGTCACTGATACAGAAGAATTTTACAAACGCTAATGCTGTCACTGCATTTCTGGAATACAACAAAACTGACTTCCTACTGTGCCAATTCGGGTTTTAACCCCAGGATGTTCTTTTCTTGTTTGGGTTTTAATCCCCGAGGTGTTCTCCGTGCCCGCAAAGACGGTAACACACCTGGGGAGTTCACACTTGGTAATCCACAGACGTGGTCACACCGGTTTCTATATCCCTAGAGTCAGCCCTGGATCCGGTTTCTATTTCATTTTTAAAGATGAGCAGAAATAAATGAACACAGCAAATGTCTTTTCAGTCGCAGCTCCTGACCTACGCCAGCCACCTCAGTCCCACAGCGTTCCCTCTGCCATTCCCTCCATCAGATCAAAGATTTTGCCGCCAACGTTCAGCCCTGCTGAGGAAAGGCACGGCATCCCCCTGCCCCGCTCCTGGTTCTTTAGCCAGCCCGTTTAAAACTACCTCTGGCAGGTCTGCCTATCTTCGGGCTATGCCTACTCGTTGGAAAGGAAGCATCCCATCAGAGGAAAAACCAGGAGACAGAATGGGATTCCTGAATATCTCATTCTGACCCAGTAAATCAAGGACGATACAAAAACGGGGCAGAGGAAGTCGTAGGTTTGTGTTTGCTTCAGTTACTTCCTAAACTCTCGCTTTTTAGAGCGAATTTGAAAAATGTGCTTGCTGTCTCCATATTTTCCAACTGCTGCTGGAAACGTATTAGTTTGTGCTCTGCTGGCGCACCTCGGAAGCGCTAAATCAATCTGCCTGCTTTTATTTACATGCTTTAGTTCCGAGAAATGTAATTACGGGTTTTATTAACTTTATGGTTTATGGATCTAATACTTAAGATCCAGTCTATCTTTTATGTCACAGAAAGAAGGTTCATATACTTACAGATTCCCCAGCAATACATCTTGGGCAAGGCTGGGCAGTACCTCTGCCTCCGTGGTTTTCAAAAACCTACAGAACAAAACCATATACAACGCCATCAAAAAACAACCCCAAGCGGGCAACTATTTGCAATTTTATTATAAAACATATTTTAAATGTGTTCTCCTAAAAAACAGATGTTGTTGACAGCACAAACGTACCATTAAGCTCTGCTTTGGCTTTGCAGCCCAGTCAGTGGAGGGTTTCTGTTTAGAATCCAGCTCCATGGCACACTCGATGAGGCGAGCACCGGCCTCGTTCGGAATGGCTTCCACGGGCTTGCACGCTCGCTTCTGGAAGGACCCAAAGCAATATATTTACACGTCTGCCCAAGGCACAGGCCACTGAATGCAAGTTTTCAGGATTTTATTGCTCATGACCGACAGGATCCCGCGTTCATTCGGCAGAACAGGACGTCAGTAAAGCGCAGGCTCCCGGACACCAGGCCAGGAGGCCAAACCGCCGTGTCGAACGCTGCACCTCGCGCTGGGCGGGCAGGGAACTCTGCAGCTCCCCCGAAACGTCTCCGCGCCTCAGTTCCATAAACCGGGGGGAAAACGCCCCTGGGACAAGAGCATGCCTCACCCACCGTGGGGTGTGATTTAGGGGGGCGTTTACCAAAGGAGCGGATCAGGGGAAGCTGTGTGAAAGGACTAATTACATCGAGGAAACGGAAGGAAAACCCTGAAGCCAAGGCAGACAGCTACGAAGACAGAGTTTATAATGACTTTTGTACCCTTCCCTGAGTGCTGTCACCTTTCCACAGCCTTGTAACCACTTAACTTCACGCTCTAAGCTAAGCTGTCACCTAGCGCTGAAGGACATCGGGATGTCCTGCGGACGGAGGGCATGCACCTCGCAGAAAGGGCTGGCCTAAGCAGGGACGTCCTCCTCCCCGCGCTCGGCGACCCCACACAGGGCCAGCAGTCCCCCGAAACGCCGCCTGACGGCTCTGCGAGAGCCGGGTGAGGAGCTGGCGAGGCGAAGGCGCAAGGCTGCGGAGGGCACTGAGCGGGAACTCGAAGAGGAGTATCCTTGGCCTGTGGCCGCCAGCCCGCGCGGCAGGAGGGCTGCCCAAATCCCAGGGGCTCCTGGAAATCCTAACAGCAAATTAACAGAATAACCAGGAATTTCAAAACGGACACAGACGTTTCAGGGTCTGACTCTGAATTCTGAAGAGATACCCGTGCTTTTGAATTCTTTTCTGATGCCTTTCTGAACAAACTTTGTTTAAGGAGTAACAATACTCCCTCTCTTTCACAAGCCCCTGATTTCACAGGCAGAAGATGTGTTGCCACAGAACTAACAGACTACTGAAGCACGGAAACTAGATTTAAAATTTGAATATGTTATGCAAAAATAAAAATGGATCAATACAACAGGAACCTCAGTGGAAAACAGTTGAAACGAGAACACTGTCAAGGAATGCAGGATATTTGGAGGGGGAGTAAATCAAAAAGTGAAATATGTATTGTGTTAAGAAAGTGAATAATATAATGAATAATATAACAACAAAAAGTCTGAGAAGGTCCTCTAAAGATTGACTGCCTTCCGCTGGGAAAACATTCTCTTCTCTTTGTTGCTGAAGAACTCGTCCTTTATTAAAAGGTACAGCAGAGTGGTTGGTACAGCAGTGTACCTAGCACGAGGCGCAAGATGAAGGAGAAAAGGGGAAAACTGACTTACTGCCACACATCAGAAGAAATTTGGCTTATTAAAAATAAATTCAAGGTATTTTGAGGGGGGCGGGGATTAAGATACTTGGCATCAGTGACGGGAATTCAGCACACCGAGCAGACGGCTGACAAGCTTGGCATGCCAACGCCAAGACAATTCGTGGAAGTTTCTAGCCAGGGCTGGCTTCAGGGGAGACTTCTGAAATTCCCTCTCTTAGGAAAGAAACAATCAATACAGCAATCCTGCTGGCGCACAGGGCAGGATCCAAAGAGCCCGTGACGAAGAAGGATCAAGGAGGTTGCTATTCAAAAGGCAAGCAAGGGTTTCATCAAAATGCCTGCTTTTGCCAGGGAACGCTCACGCCACATCCAGCTTGGAAAGGCAGTTTCAGACACATCACATACTGTCCCACAGCAGGCAGAGGAGGCATTCTGTATCTTGCTTTTCCAGCTGGAAAGCCCTGGAAAAACACAGGCATTTTCACTGACGCTGAAAGGATAAAGGCCTCACAGACGCTGCTTTCATAAACAGTGTGACTGAACTGGTGCAAAACCCAGCTACATCCAAATAACTAACCTAAATGCCACAGAAAATGTTTTTAAGAAAGCCTACCGCTTGCTTTTTTTCTTTTAAATTTAGCTGTAAGATTTGAAAGCTCTCCTATACATTGAATACGTTCATCACATGTCATTTCTCCTTTGCTCACCCCGTTTCTAAAAGCGGGGCCAGCTTCTGCTTTGTGTCCCACAAAGAGCCGTCCTGCAGGTGTAAAGCAGGTCCCCACCCAGCCCAGCGTTACTCAGCTTGGCTCCGGGGGACGCCTTCACGGGACGGACAACGCTGGCCACGTGGAGCTGGTCCCCGCTATTAGGGCCCAGCTCCCTACTGCCAGAGGCGCAGGTGGCTCCGTTTGGGAAAGCAGAAGGAACGTGAGGTCCCCGCAGGTCTGGGAGACCCTGCTCGCCGTGCAGTCCAAGCCAGAAGACGCCACGTGAACAGCTCTGCCCTCGAAAATCTGTTATTCTCTACCAGCCTCTAAATCCAAATGCCTTAACACCAGTACAACACCAACGAGCTCCATCCCAAAGCAAGTTTCTGAAAGATGTGCAAAGAACTACCCCAAGGTACAAAAGGCAATTGTACGTATGTATATTATACATAGAGCAGGAGCTGGGGGAGAGCTGAAAACACCGTAGGGGATGTTCCCCAGTTACAACAGCCACTAGCACAGGGCACTGCACGACAGCAGCATCACCTAAGAGGATGATGAAGGCTCCAGAATAGCTGTCTCCCCAAACCCGGGGATCAGCCTGGCCCTGCTGGCTTCAGCCAGCAGAGCTGAGTCCGCAGCTCGCCTCCCCTTGTCTGCGGTGCCACCCGGGCTCGTGCTGTTCGCTGAAATCCAGAACAGAAAACACTTGTCAATGATTTAGCGAAGAAATCCCTGCCCCAGAGCGAGCTGGTACGAGAAGAGAGGACAATTTGACGAGCTGAGTGACCTCCACACGCAGGCAGGTTAAGCGCAGTAGGTGTTTCACTCCTGCAGCACCTCAGCTGCTCACTTGACCGCACCAAGCCGTGGCGCCTCAGCTGTCAGCTGGACCGCAACGACTGCCGCTACAGGAAAACCCAACCTCCAACGTCGTGTCCAGGCTACTCTACACAGAAAACGTTCTGAACGGTGACAACAAAAGCTCTCTTGTAAACCCACCTTGCAGAGCTTGACTCACGTTTTCTGCTTTCTATAAAGGTGGTACCAGCAACTCTGGGTTGCTCTGTCACAGAAGTTTCAGAAGAATTTCAGCTGGTCTCCAGACAGCCGGCTCATTAGTGCCTTCGTCAGTGGACAGACTGCAACTCACGAACCACAAGAACGCTCTTATCTGCCTCTCAAAGGCAGGAAAAAGAGAAATACCTCCTTCCCTACGTAACCTTGTCAGTCACAATCACAAAGTTCGCTGAACAGACGCTGCAAATCGGGTTTCTCTGGGGTCAGCCCCTCAAACCACTCAAGTTTCTGCTCCTGTCACACATCACCAAGGAACAGCGCGGGAGAGCGCGACCGCCAGGATCAGCTTCTCTCGGAACCCCTGTTCACTTTTGCGAAGGCGCTTCTTTCGGACGAAAGCTGCTCACCAGGCGCTGGAGGCGACCCTCCCCGGCCCCAGGCGGACCAAAAGCCCGATGGCCACCCAACCGCGGGACCCGTCCCCCCCCCCGCCGACGGCGGCGCCACCCGCGTTAACGACGGGCTGAGGGAGGCCAAGGGCCACCGCCACCTCCCACCGCCCCCGCTCCCGCCCGGCGCTGCCGCCGCGGCGCCGCCAGGGGGCACCGGCCGCCGAGCTGCCAACGGGCCCCCCCCCCCCGGCGCCAACCGCCGCCGCGCCGCCTCCCCCCCCGCCAGGGCCCGCGGCCTCCACGGGGCCTGCCGAGCCGGTAAGGCCGCGCAGGCTGCGCGCCGGGAGCCGCCGCGGCCAGGCCAGGCCGGGCCGGGTCGGGCCGGGCCGGGCCGGAGAGGCCGCTCCCCCCGCCCCGACGGCGCCGCGCGGAAGGCCGAGCCGCCGGTTCCCGCCGCCGCGGAACTCACGCGCTGCGGCTCCCCCGGCTGCGGCTCGTGCGCGCCCAGCGCCCCCCGCCGCCCCCGCGTCGGCAGCGCGGCCATGGCGGCCCGGCCCTGCCCGGCCCCTCCGCTCCCCGCGGAGCTCCGCCGCTGCTCGGGGCGGGGCCGGGACCGGGGCAGCGGGGGGGGAGCGCGGAACGGGCGGCCCGGCCCCTCACCCGCACCTTGCGTGAGACGGGGCCTTACAGGCGGCGGCGGGGGGGGCGGGGGAAGGGGCCCGCGCCAGCCTGACGCAGCTGCTCCGCCGTTGTTGTGCCAGCGGCGACGGGGCGGGAGGGGGTCGCGCCGAGCGAGGGCCCGCGCTTTGCGCCGTCAGCCGCCGCGCGCCTTGACGTCACCTTCGCTCCTACGGGAGGGGAGGGACGCGCTGACATGACGTGGAGCGACGGTGTGGCGGTGTGTGTGTCGTCACGGCCGGTTGTTGCGGTGGGGCGTGTCGTAACGCGGAGCGTTCCTGGGAGGGGTCGTGGGGGAGCCGGGCCGCGCCCGCCCCCAGGCCCTGCGGGGTTCGTCCCTTCGGGGTTCGTCCCTTCGGATTGACACAAAAAAGGAAAGAAAATATGATCCGAAATCGTTGTGTTTCTAATTCCGCCTCATTCCCGGTCTGATCCCTGTGCCCGCCGGCCGCGGGGGTGCCAAAGCGCCGGAGGACAAAACCGGCGGGAAAGTAAAGGCCGAGGCCGCGCTCGTGTGGGGGCCGGAACCAGAGCTGAGGCGGCAGATGGGCCGAAACCGCCAAGGTGCTTCGAGAGAGGAGCGCCGGGGCTCGCTCGGCCCGGGTGCCGCCGCCAGCGAGCGGCAGGAGACCCGCCATCTCGCTGCTTGGGCCTCTCCGGTGTGGCGGTGACCTTTCTTCCCGAACGGCAGTAACGGTGCAGCCGGTTTGGTGACGACGCGGCGGTTGTTGGGCTTGTTTTGGTGTTAGATCTTTCCCGAAGAACTAAACTTCCTCTAAAAGTCTCAGGAAGGATCAGAAGCCACGTGGAAACGACGGCTAGAAAATGGCGCGTGCCCAGCATCATGTGTATGAGGAAGCCGGGGAGTAAGTAAGGAGTTTGCTCCTCAAACACGGCCCACGGTGCCGAGGAGTAAGGACTGAACGTGGAGCTGACAAGAGCACCTCGGTGTGGCTCCTGCTTTTAAGTGCAGAAGTTGTCCTTCTCAAAGAGAAACATCCAAACGCCACGTGACGGTGCACCACAGAGCTCCTGTCGTAGGGAGTGGGTGCGAACTTGAGTAGCAATGACAATAACGATTATGACTTTTAGATTTGGGGACCTGAAATCAGGTACCTCCGTCCAGACGTCCAGGTAAATGATTGACCATCCCAGGGACTTGCACTGAGCTGGTGTCCCCCTGCCCTGGCTGCTGTGAGTTGTTCCGTTACTGCCTCATACAAGTCGCCCCTGCCGTTGGGATGACGGGCGATGAGCTGCGCGTCGTTATTTCAGATTAAGTCACAGGGAAGTACCTGAGTTTCACTCCAATTTCCAGAGAGAATCATTCAGAACCTTCCATGGATCATCTGCAAATTCCCACCCGAAAGCAGAAGACCAAAATGATTTGCACCGGCTTGGACCTGAGCGCTGGCCGTGCACCCTGCACAGAAACCCAGAGACTCGTTTTAGGTCCGTTCTGAAAAGGATCCACGGACGCTTCTTTTCCGGAGGGTGACCCCCTTCTGTGATGAAGCAAAAGGTGTCTTTGCACCCGCTGTCTCCTACCAAAAGGGGGAAAACGAACTGCAAGGGAGGAGGTGTGACGGAGCAGAACCCAGCAGTGCTCGTGGCGCTGGGTGTCACAGGGGCAGTCGGAGCCCTTCGCCTCACTTCGGCTGTGTCGCCAGGCCAGAACGGGGCGATACCCACAGCCGGGAGGGCGTCACCCCCTGCTTGTCCGCTCTGCTCTGCTCAGCCGAGCGAGTCTGCAGGAGGGAGCATGCGTTGTCAAGCTGTCCCTGGCATCCCTTCCTCCCAGAGCTTACACTTCACCAGGGATGCAGTCGTACTTACAGCCGATGCTCTGTCACATCCTCTGAGCCTGAGGGCATAGCACAAAAAAAATAATCCACAGATTCTTTTTTTTTTTTTTTTTTTTCTAATTTAGCATTGGACATGCCTGATAGAGAAATAACCCTAAATCGGGGTAATCCAGTTTGCAGAACATCTGAAGCGAAAGTCATTTCAGACTTGGAACCAAACCCAAACCCCTTCACATCAAATCGGATTTATTTAATTATTTCAAAGCCACCTCCCAATTCCACCCCAGAGCCTATTTATGTGTCTTGCCAGCGTAGCTCGCCCCGTGGACGGGCTTCCCCTTCATGTGCTCGTGTGGAACAAGAGGATGGGCTATAAAACCCATCCGTTCTGTGACACATCCATCTACGCGTGTCGGCAGGCGGCAGGGGGTGCTTTGCTGCAGGTGCAAGCTCTGCCAACGGCTGTTGCGTCAGAAAAGTCGCAGCTGAACGTGCAGCCGGCGGAGTTCAGGGGTACCGGCGTGAGCAGGATGAGCATCAGTCCTCTCCCGCCCGTGGATATTGTAAAGCTTGTTGTAAAGGGTGTGATAAAGAGCGTGAAAGATCACGTCAGTGAGTTGCAAAGAACAGTCGTGCCCCTCGGAAAGGGTGACCTCGTGGGGCGGTTCGCTGCTCGTGCTGCGGAGGCTGCACGGCCTGGCGTGCAGGTGCAGAGGCTGCAGCCACCAGATGTGTTTAGGAGTTCAGAGGCAGAGAATCTCTAACGTGCAAACCTCTTCAGGGCATCTTGGGAACGAAGGGGCCAGAAACAGAAGACAGGCTGCTCTGCGCAGGAGCGCACCTCCAGTGCGAGGTGTCACTCTTTCAACTCGGGACGCGCCTGGTCTTCTGCAGGTGAGACCTGACCAGAAAAACCCCTCCAGCAACGGAACGGAGGTTTACTGTGGTTGTCGGGGGTGGCTCCTTGTCCCCCACAGACTCTCAACTCTATCTGCACTTGATAAACCATGGACCTTCGCCTCAGGAGTTTTCTGACTTTTACCTGCAGCAGTTTGCCCCTTTTTTTGGCAAAGAAATTACTTTGTCCTGCCCTAAAATCCCGTTCTTCGATTTGGCATTCTGGTATCCCGAGAAACTGAGGACTCACAAGTCTTCTCCTTCGTCTTTCCCTCTGCCCAATGTTTTCTCCTTTCCTCCATTAAGCTCATTTGCTAGGTGTTTCTCCATGCTGATCATCATTGCAGGTAATTTAAAATAATAATTTCACAGAATCATGTGGGTTGAAGGGACCTCTTGAGGTGACCTAGTCCAAGCCCCCGCTCAAGCAGGGTCCCTAGAGCAGGTTGCCCAGTGGGGCTTTGAGTATCTCCAAGGATGGAGCCTCCGTAACCTCTCTGGGCAGCCTGCTCCAGAGTTTGGCCACCCTCACCATAAGAAAACCTGTTTTCTTGTGTTCAGGTTCACCCTCCATAGATCAATTTAGCAGCCCCAAAGCTGTCGCACCTTCCAACCTGTTCCCTCCTTGTTGAGCGTGGTTAGGGAAGGACTCATGACTGGGGAACTCTGCAGTTACAGACGTGTCCATTCTTTTCTACATCCTTGGTCCAAAGCTAACTGATACCTTCAGCTCTTCAACTGGGACCTTAATTTTACCTTTTTCCTAGACGAAAATGTCAGTATTTCCATGTTTGCTGTATTTGACTCCCTGTTAAATTCCCCCTCCTTTTGTTTTATTCTGTGTACACAACTCTCTCTGACATTTAATCAAGAAAACTAGTGACCTGTCATAGCCTTTTCCCACTGCTGTTTCACTACGACCTGACATGTCTTAAAGTGAATTCCTGTCTTGTTTCAGCATATTTACTCTTTGTTTTGCAGTGCTCACACTACCCATTCCCTTCACCTCCCAAACCTATACACTCATCCAGACCAAAGTGGTTTTCGTTTTATCTCGTGCCACGCATCCAAAGTCAGAACAGAACGCTGAACCCCATTTTTGCTGATCACACAAGGTTTTTTCCAGGACTCTTACGCATCTTGACCATTGTCAGCACCCTCTTCCTGGCTCCTGCCCCCTAATTATTATGAGTTTTCTATGCCCATCTCCTGAATCTGTCATTTTTCATCCTTTATAATCATATCTCATGTTCTTACCACAGCCAAGCACGTTTTTTGTCTTGAAGGCTCTGCGAACCCCCTAGAATCAAGGCGGGCAATAAAGACTCCCTCTAGGAACCAGCAGTAATGGTGCGAGCGTGTGGCTGCGCGCGTGTCCCGGGTCTCGTCCCTGCTCCAGTGGAAGCAGGTTGTCACCCTTGGGTATCTCTTGCTACCCAGCAAACAATTCTGCCCCATTTACAGTGATGTTTTAAGGAGGGAGAGAACCTTCTGTATTAATCACGTCATCAGGAGTCAGAGTCAAGGCCCCTTGGGAAAAAACAACACCCACCAAAAAAACAATTTTGTCAATAAAAGTGATCGGTTTGAACAGAAATTTTAATTTGGCTTTGAATGCGACTGTTTCCTTTAACCAGTGTTTTTTTTTCAGGGATCAATCCTCATTTGTACAGTCTAGCAAATCTCACCAGTTCAGGCGCCCAAGAAGCTGTTTTTTTGCAAGAACCAAGCAAAACATGCTATTCTTAACCACTTTGTACCAGTAAGACACCAAATTAGTGCCTCATAAGAAGTCTTTTGTAGCAAGGGACAGCCCCAATTCCCAAAGTATAGCTGATGTCAGAATAACGAAAGGATGTAACCAGGTAAAACAAGAAAAGGTGTTGCTTAGGCGTATTGTAAAGGTATCGGTTGTTATTTTGCACTGTAATAAATACTATTTCTGTATCAAAACATAGCTTATCTGTATCCTGAGTGCTTAGCAACTTCCAGCTACCTTAATTTCCTCCAACTGGAATTACACAGTCTCTCTACTGTTACGTCTTTGTCTGAGCAGAGCTCAGGAAAACGGCGTTAAGCACCAGCGACTTTTCTGCCGCACATCAAGTCGTGGCTTCGGGGACTGGCTGGGACGAGAATTATCTTAAAACACATCAACGTTTTACAGGGAATTCCTGTAAAATAAACAGAATAACCCCGGTGTCTGACAGGAACCCGCATTCCCGAGCTTCGGCAGGGCGCCACAAAGCGGTGGTGTAGAGCCAAGACGCGGCTCTTGTGCGAAGGGCCCTGGGCTGGAGCGCCCGGGTGACACCGGGCAGTGACCCCGGCTGCCGCGCCTGCGGCTTTTCGTCAGCCCTCGCTGGGTGTCCCCTCTGCAATCCCGCCCTTTGCAGCTCGAGGGGAGCGGGAGATCAGCGGGGCGCCACGGGAGCCTTGCCAGATGAATTTGGGCCGCTGCCTGCTGTTCACTCTGGAGCCGTCGGAGCCCCGGGTTTCCCTGGGAGCGTGCTGCCACATATTCCAGCTGGGAAGCCCAGAAATACAGCCCGGTGTCAGGGAGGTTTAGCTCTCCTGCGTCTCCACGGGCCTACACGTTTTTAACAGAAAGCCTCGTCTTCACCTTCCAAAGGAACCTGGAAAGGGCTTGGGAACCTCGTTAAGGAATGAGGCTTTAAACACGGGACGCAGCGGGAGTTGACAGGACGACGTTTCTTTCCGGAGTGACACCTGCCCTACAGCTGAAGGGGGGCGAGTCCTTCCTGAGGCGTCACCGCGTCACCGCGCTTCGGCCCGCAGAGCAGAGGCGCTCACCCCCTCCGCCCGGCGCTGACCTGAACCCCCCAGAGGCCGCGAGGTCTTGTGCCGAATCCCTTCGCAGCCAACGAGGAGCCCCGCTTGGTGAAAAGGGGCCCGGCAATGGGACGATAAACCACACAGCAAGAGTTGACCGGGCTGTAACAACGTGGTTCTTATCGCAACAGTCGTTTCCCACACTGGAAGTACAGCAGAAACGCTCAGACCGAGCAGAATGCACATTTGTGGGTGCTAGGGAACTCCAAAGGCAAAGGAATATACCACTAGAAAACAGTATGTTTGTGGAATTACATCTTTTAGTCCTGGTAATGGCACAGCGCTGCGTCCTGTGCCGCCCTGCTGCTTTCCCTTAGTCACGACGAGCTGCAGGAGGGGGTTATTCGCTGTTTGCTCAATGCGCTGGATTATTTAATGTGGGATTTTTTTTTTTTTTTTTTTAATGATCTGAAATCTAAAATAAAACTGGGCAACCTGTGGGACTGCTTTATCTAACACCAACAGAATTATTCAAGATACAGGTTTTCTATATGACATTAAAACATTTTGTAGGTATTTTCATCCGGAATCGAAGCAGTTTAGGTTGGTAACCGTACCATGAACAGGGACCTTTTCTGCACATCACTTATCTCCCTATTTAACCAGGGCACTGGCAAAGCTTTTCGATTTTACTTGAAAATACACCTAAAAGAGGCAAAACACTGTTTTCCTCTCTCACAAACCCTACAGCAGTTGGAGTTTTTGTGTCCAGCCGGTGTCACCAGGAACAACTGCGGCCGTTAGAGCCGCGAACGAGGCAGCAGGTGAGGACACGGCAGCGCCCTCACCCTTAACAAAACGCCGTCACGACACCCCGGGGCGTTAACGTGACATCCACGGTCGTGAACCCGCTCCGCATCTCCCGGTGGGACCGACGGCTGCAACGGGGCAGGGAAGCGGCAGCCACGGCCTCCCAAATACCCTCCTCCAGAGGGCTGGAGAGCCACCGGACGGGGTAAAACCCACCAGCGAGGCCTTCCCTGCCGCACCCCCCTACCGCGGGCTGCGGGGGGGCGGCGGCCCGGCCCGGCCCACCATGGCCGCAGCTTCCGCCCGCCGAGCCCGGGCCGCCACGGCGCCTGCGCGGGTGAGCGGCGCATGCGCTGAAGACGCGGCCGCTGTGGCGCCTGCGCGGGCCTGCCCCACGTGACCCGGCGCCTTTCCCCCTCTCTTCCTCCGGCGGCGGCGGCGGCGGCGGCGGTCTGGCCATGGCAGCGGGGGAGGTGGCGGCGGCGGGCTCCGCCGAGCAGTTCCAGCAGCTGCTGCAGCAGAAGGACAGGTGAGGCGGGGACTGGGACCGGGAGGGCCCCGGTGCGGCCTGCCGGGCGCCGAGGGAGCGGGGCCTGCCGGGCGCCGAGGGAGCGAGGCCTGCTGCCGGAGAGACCCCCGCTGCGGGGGGCGGCCTCAGCCGGAGGGGGGGGGGGGGCTGGCCTGGCCGCCTGCGGTACCGCCTTGCCGCTGCACGGCTCCCCGAGAGAGCGTGGGCTTCCCGGCGAGTCACCGCGGCGGGTCCCGAAGCGCCAGGCCGTGCGGGAAAAGGGGCGCTCTTGGGTTTGGCCCGGTGTCGTGTCCGTCCCCCCCCCCCCCCCCCAAGAACGTGGCTCCGCGGCCGCTTCGCGTGGTTGGCCCCAAAGTTCGTGAAAGGCCGGGGTGCGCTGAGGGGAGCAGCCCCGGTACCGCCTCAGAGCTCCGTAAAACCTTCGCGGGGAGGTAAAAAAACCGCATCGGTGGGAGAAGGACGTCGGGTTGGCTTCTCGACAGGCTGTTTTCTGAAGCGCCCCTCGGGCACAGCTTACGGGGCTCTGGGAGAGCTCAGGCGGGGCTGCTGAAGCTGCCCACCGGCAGCGGTGCTCTCTGCAGGGGACGGACAGCCAGAGCAGATCGGCAGGGAAGTTATGCCAAAGGGGACCTTCATGCGACCTAAGGGTTGTTGTTTTTTTTTCTCCTGAGCCCTAAGGTGTCAGCAAAACAAACGACGCCTGTACAGCGTTTTTGACGAAACAGCGGCGTTAGGTTGGTTGTTGAGAAACAATGTGAAACCAAATCGTTCCTGCCTCGTGCAGCAGGGCTGGTTTCTCATTAAGCTGGTTTTATGCTCTCATAATGAGTACCAGAGCTCTCTTTCCACTGGGTGCTCTTGGCATGGACCACTGATTCTCTGCAGCCACTGGGCGGTGGCTCTTGGTCTGATGTTGGGAGTCTTGGGAATGGATTTTCTGGGGGAAAACCCTTTTGCTTTGGCAGGAAAGAGTTGCAGTACCTACTGCTGTAGTCCGTGTGAGCAGGTACTCCAGTGCCTTACTGAAGGACGGGTTTGGTTGTGAGCTCTGCTTGTTTGCCACATTGAATCCAAGGTGGAGTAACTGTTGTTGCATGTTTTAATCCAGTAGCTGGGTCTGTGTTTAACTGGGGCTTGTAAGGCCCATCAAAATAAGGTGCTGGGTCAAAACCATTTCCGCATCATGGAACTGCAGCATTAGCAAGTGGCCTTTGCATGAATAAGGAGAGAAATTGGATTAAATGAGTGGTTTAAAAAGGATGGTGAAGGTGTCAGGGAGTGTTCTTAAAGCCAACATAAGGCAAGATGGAAAAGTTTTGATTATGGGAAAAAGAAACTAGATTCTTCACAACTTGCTGCATGACTTGCAGGTTTTTTTCTGGAATTTTTCTTCAACTGAATTGTACAGGGACAGCCCAGAGGAAAGTCACACTCGTGCGCTCACTGGGGCATATTGAAATGAAAATGGCTTCAGGAGCAGATACAGTGTTTGGAAATTATTTTCAACAAAACCCTCAGTAATGCTCTCATTCCCTTTGCCCGCAGAACATGATTCAGTTTTCTCTTTAATGGGCTTGATTATTTGATGCATGGGTTTTTGGGCCTAAGATGAATTGCTAGTACTGATAACCCTTTTCCTCTGCTTCATTTCAAAATACTTGGCCTGTTTTTTTGTTACCGCTGAGAAACCCAATAAACTCACACTCACAGAGTGTAACAAATCTCTCAAATCATTGATACTTTTTTAATGATCTTCCTGTTTCTGGATAGAACTTTAAAAATACACCTTGGCTGACTTAAGGCACCTTCTATAGATTAGCAAGGAGTTATGAAATTAATGGTGTAAAAAAAAAAAAAAAGGTAATTTTATTAAAGTGGGAAAGGAGAACTTCTTCAAGGAAGTATTTTTGTCTTGAAAGATAAAGCTTAAGACAAAGAATGTGCTGAACTTTTAAGGCTGGTCCTAATGCTGGTTTACTGCCTTTTTTTTTTTTTTTTAAATGGACTTGCTGATTTTCCTAAACTATCAGAATTACCACTAATCAGGTGCACATGCCAGCATTTTATGTTGGCACTGAATTTCATAGGAGTTCTTGTTTCAGAACACTAATGTTTCTGATAACAAGTTACTAGCTTTGTGTTATGCAATAAGTGTAAATTAATTTTTTTCAAAATGCATCTAGATTTTATGGTTGCAAAAGATGAACTTGAGCCAGTGTTTTCAAATCACTGAACCACTTCTGTTATTGCTCTGGAATTTGTTGTTTTACTTGAGCAATGTTTTAGAAAAATGAGCGTATCAAACCAAGTAACTTGGGCTGCCTGTCAGAAAGGTTATAAATATTTACAAAATGCTTGTATCTTGGCCCAAAAGGAGGTGACCTATGGAGTAATTATATTCTGGATATCCCTGTCAGAGAGCATTGTGCTATCTTGGTTTCACAGTCAATAGACTCCTTGTTTTGAAAATATATACTTGGTGAGTCTGTCTCAACTAATTTATTTTTATATATATATTTTTTTAATGAATACGCTGTAGAAACAAGACTTTGGGCTTTTTGTTTCTCCACAGAAAATGTGTGATATGTCCTTCCGGTTTTTCTTCTGCTACTGAAGTTTAAGAAAAGTTCTGTTAAAGTTGATGTTATTTTTGGGCCCGTGGCTTTTCCTCCAAAATGTGAAATACAAAATGATGCAGGAAGAGAAACTCTGGGACTTGTCATAAGCTTTTTGTTACAACCCTCTTTCATAGATAATATAGAGGGTTTTAGAAATGTCTGGGCTGAATGTAAGAAATACTTTGTTTAGAATCAAAACTGGCACAGGCTGCCCAGAGAGGGTGTGGGGTCTCCTTCTCTGGAGACTTTCCAAATCCGCCTGGACGCGTTCCTGGATGGCCCTGCTCTGGCAGGAGGGGCTGGACTGGGTGATCCTTTGAGGTCCCTTCCCACCCCCAAGGTGCTGTGGTGCTGTGAATCGCTGATGTGCTTCATTTTGCTAACTCTGTTTTCTTCCTTCGTTGATGCTTTGAATTACTCTTGCTATTTTTCAAGTTTAAAGTGCTGAGATACCAAGAGGGCAGTTGAATTAGACTTG
This sequence comes from Leptosomus discolor, assembly GCF_034619465.1. Taxonomy (NCBI): domain Eukaryota; kingdom Metazoa; phylum Chordata; class Aves; order Leptosomiformes; family Leptosomidae; genus Leptosomus; species Leptosomus discolor. The sequence goes on along the minus strand of NC_141396.1, from coordinate 1,664,437 downwards.
TTCTGCGAATGAATTTGTCAAAAAAAAAAAATGCCCCAAACCCTTGGTGCAAATCGCTTTAAGGTACGTCCTTCGTGAAGGTAAAAACGAAGTGCGAGGCAGCCGTAGGGGGGTGAGGAAAGGCCAGGCTCGGGTGGGATGAGGATTAAATAACCAGGTGGGTCTTGTGTTGGGAGCTGCTGGGTTGCACCGAGCGCTGGTGAAGCCCTTCTTGGCAGCAGGAGGGGTGTTGGGAAAGGGGCAGGAGGTGCGTCAGGTTGGCGGGTAGGACTTTGCCCTGATGTGCAGCAGCTCTCCTGCTTCTGTTCTCTGTTCTCCTCTCTTCCACTCTGTTTTTAGCCCGTGGAAGTTTTTCTCTTGTCCTGTTTGTGGTCCAACAGATGTAAAAAGTATTTTTTTTACCTGTATGGGCACCGTGCAGTTGCAGTGACAGCTTGACAGCTTCATTCTCTGTGCTGTAAAAGCTGTGGTAGATCGAAGTAAGTTAGACTGTTTTGTCATGAAACCTGATTTAAAAACAAAAACTGTTTTTGTTCAGCTGTGATCCTTTTTTAACCGCTTCTCTGGGCTCTTAACAGTGTCAGTAAGCAGTGCATTCGTTAAGGATGACATTAGAGGGGGTCTCAAAATGGGTATTTCGAATGAAGGATGTGATGAACAAGTACAGGAAAACCATTCCTGGAGCAAAACTCTTGATAATTCCCTGCGCCAGAGCTTGGTCTGTCTTCTGAAATATTGAACTGCTGCTGCTTTTTTCATTTGAAAATTGTCTGCCTGTCCTAACTGGGTATTCTCATCCATATAAGTGACTTCCTGTCTCCCAGCCTACCTAATTATTTTCACCTCATTACTTTGTGGCAAAAAGACCCGTTGGTTGCAGCACGAGGTGAAGTGCCTGTCCCCGTTGGCTCAGAAGTTGTAATTAAAATGTCTGTGGGTGAGCGGGCGGCTGGAGCAGGGTTCGGCCGAGCTGCCTGGGCTGGAACCTGCCTCCTCGTTGGAGGGCTCCACGAGAGCGGTGCTGGGAAGGGACACATCCTGAAGGAGGGCTGGGCAGTGAAGGCTTTACCCTGAGCCGTGCTGCCTGGGCTCGGGTGGCTCAGATGCCGTTTAGAAGTAATGAGTGAACTGCTTCAGGGAGCCTGCGCTGGGGGTTGGGTGCTGGTGTCGGTGGTGAGCGGTGAAATCGGTCCAGAGTAGCCTCACGGGTATTTTGTTGTAATTAGAGAGTCGTTTGCCTTTGGGAGCATTGCTGGTGGTGACTCCTGTAACGGTGTGTTGGAAGAATCTGCAGAGATGATGGCTCTGGAGAAGTTGTCTTGAGCTGTTCTGAGCTCGGGTCTAAATCTGCAGGGCTGCCCCTTGCACAAGACTGGAACTGCCTTGTTGTTCCCTAATTCAAGTTTTTACTCGCCTGTAGACTTTGCCAGTTGTAATTGGCTTTCGAAGCAGAACCATGCTCTGACGGATGGCATGATGGAAAAAAGAGGCTATTACATCTTTACCAAATTTTCTAGAATTCCTTGGTAAAATCAAGTTTATGAATTTTAAAGTTCTGTGTCTGAATTGAGTTTGGTGCTGTATTGAGAGTATATGGTCAGATAACACAGCTGTTAGCTGTGGAATGTCATGCTACCCACGTAGCTGTTAAAATTTATAATGAATTTCCGTTATTTAGTAATAAAAGGTACTAAATGGCTTGTATGGTATGGTTGGCCTGTTTTCTGGATCTCTAAGTACATTAAAAGTAGTACATTATGTGTCTTTTATTCCTTATGCCCCATTATCTAGTGGTTTTGACTTCAGCAAACCTGGAAAACAGAGCTGAAAATTAGACGCAAATATCTTGTCACTGTTGTCGTCAGAGTGTGTTTGTTTAAGCTCATGAGAACTACCTCGTGGCACCCCGTTTGAGGGGGTTTCTGTCACACGTGTGGCTTCTCATCTCTAAATGCTGTGTGGAACCAATACCAGATGTTCAAGGCAACCTTACTGCAGCTGGAAGAGGGATAAGAAGTTGAAGCTAATAAAAGCAGAAAAAGAACCTTTCAGCATAGGAATGCTGGATTTTTAGAGAAGTCCCTGAGGCTTGCAGAGTTACTGCCTTATTCCCTGGATAAGCAGCAGAGAGGCAGGAGTGGCACTGAGGAGAAGGCAGCGGTGCAGCCTCTAGCCCGGAGCTGCTGAGCTCTGGAGCTCCCAGAGCTGCCGGAGGTGGAAAGGCTCTCGGGCACCCGCGGCCCTTCCCAGGCAGGGAGGCTGCGGGCTTGGCCTGCGGGCGCTTCAAACCTGCGTCCCGCGGTGCGTGGCTTGACCTTCAGCGCTTCGGCGTGTCCGTCCTCCTGCCTGACCCTCGTGAGGAGTGAGCTGCTGCTGCCAGCGCCGGAGGACGGCGGTTTGTGGTGCGGTACCTTGGCGGCGCTGCTTGGCTTCTGGCATGGTTCCTGAAGCAGCCTTAAAGTTCCCCTCTGGGCAAGCCATCGAAAACACTCCTTGTTTTGCTTGTTTGGTTGTCTGTTCTCTCAGGAAGGCGGTGTGGGCGGTGGGGGTTTGTGTGCGCTTGGGTCTTGTTTGTTTGTGGGTTTGGGCTTTTTTTGACATGCCATAGCAAACTTTTGCGTTGCATGATTCTTTTCTAAAACCAAATGCTGTTACACCTCTTTTTTTTTTTTTTTTTTTTTTTTGACAGGTCCCTTGTAGTTGTCCACTTCTGGGCACCGTGGGCTCCTCAGTGTGCTCAGATGAACGAGGTTATGGCGGCGCTAGCGAAGGAACACACGCAGGTTACCTTTGTGAAGGTAAGTCGGGCGGCCGAGCTCCTTTTAGACGCAGCAGAGCCGTTGTTGCAAAGCACGGATGAAATATTATGAAATGTGGGTAAAGTTGTTTCTGAAGTGCCTTTGTGTCTTCGCGTTTAAAGACGCGAGTTGAACGTATGCAAGAGATGCGGCAAAACTCTGCGGGGTGAAAGCTCTAGGCGCACCTTTCCAAGCCTGTTACTGCAGACTTAAATAACGCCTTCCTTTTTCTGTGCTGTTTAAAGGGAAAAAACCAACAAAAAAACCAGAAGCAAGCTCAGTTTACTAAGACAGTGGAGGACTTTTCTTCAGCTACTCTGCCTAACAAATTCCTCTCTGCCTGTGTGTCTCAGTCCTTCAGTTCTGTACGTAGCCGTATTTTGAAAGCGTGGTTCAAATCCCTGGATTTGAGATGAATTTGGCAGCACTGTCCAGGTGCACCGGAGGCTTCTTTTGTTCCCGTGATGCCACTGGTTAGCTGAACAGATCTCAGAACACACAGAGATTTTTGCTTTGGTACTAAAGATGGACAGGGATCTTCGTGGAGTTAAAGGGCAGTGAATTCCAATCTGTGCAGCGCTGTTGCTCCGAGATGGGTGAACACTGGGTGGGGTGAACACGGTGAGATGCTCTGTTTTTGTGAGAGTAGGAGAGCCAGTGTGGAGGGAAGAATGAATGCACTTCCTCACTGTGCTGTTCGCTTTAAACCAGCTTTCTCTTGTTAATGAGTCACTCTGTGATGAGGAGGGCAGGGAGCGATGGAGCAGCCAGCTGTGTGAATAGTCTGGTTTGATTTTTTTACAGCCTTTGGGTTTTGTGTGGTTTTTTCTGTTTTTCCCCGATGATTCCTCTCTCGGTTGGTATTTCTTTCTGTAAAGCAGGAGGACAGAACTGTTTTAATGGTAGTATTTTATTACTCAGAGCTTCAAAGGACTAATTTTCAGCACTTTAAAAATTCAAGACTCTTAAGGTTCTGTAGAGTTGCTGTAGGTTTTGGTAGGCCCAACAAAGTTTGAAAACTCTCGGTTCCCTCTTTATTATTCATATTCACACAGTATTTGTTTATAACCCTTATTATTCAGCTGCAACTTATGTTTTTAATAACAAGGTTCTGAAGTGATCAGGTGTTGCAGAACCAAGGTAATGGCACCTCCTTCCCCCCACCCCTCTCCTCCAGTATTGCTGGTGTGCTTTTCAGAGGCAATAGGCTCCGGAAAGACTTGGGTGAATTTTCTTGATGTATTTTTAATGGGGAGGCTCCTCCTGAGGAACATATTTGATTTTGGAAGTTCTTTGGGGGGTTTTGGTGTTTGGTATTCCACACCAGCCAGTCTGGCTATTCATGGGCCAGAAGCTGTTAAGTCGTCAGGTGGCTGCAGATGACTGACCAAGGGTGGTGTGCCACCCTGCAGCTCGGTCACAGTTGCCTTCTGGAGGAGAGCAAAGTGCTGATGAAGTGAACTTCAGACCTGTCACTAACCCTTGAAGTCTTTGGGCATGTGGTTTCTTGCTGTAGTTGTGGCATAGCGTAACTCTTAAGATCCTTGGCTTGGTTAGAATGAAAGTGTGTCTGTATTCAGAAACAGTGAGAAACGATGGTTTGGGAAGTTGTACGAGTAAGAGGAAGTTACTGAAATATGAAATAAAATCTGTTCTGTATGTGTGAACCTCACCAGAGTGGAATGTAATTATCCGAGTAGGTAGGAAATTTTACTGGAAAAGAAAATATTAGAGGTAGAAGTCGTGTAATCACTTGCCACTTGAAAGAGAACGGGCAGTTGGGATCTGGTTACAGCTTCAGTTTCTCAGTTGGTGTTGTTGGAGCATTGGTTTACAGAAATAGAGGTGAGGCTTGGACTCAGCTTTGGCTCGTCCGCTCACTGAGTGCTCGTGGGATAAGCAGTTGAAAGGCTTTTTCTCCTGCCCGCTGGATTGCAGGTTTCTGGGTGATCCAGAGATCTCTCGCCATTTTTTTAACCCATTAACTCTGCAGTTGTTGCAGAGCTAGTGTCTTAAACAACCTTCTGTTGCACAAGCTTCTAGCCTATGCACAGAAAATCACAGATTTGAGTTAATTAAAAGATAGATTTTCGTGGCAAATTACTGCCTTATATCATTCTAAGGTATGCAGTTGAGTGCTGAATAAAACTAGAGCCGGTAATCTCAGCAAGCTTGCCCACTCGGTGCTCAGTAGCCTTGCAGGAGTTAAAAATAACATTTAGTAGACATCAATAGCTTATTGAAGAAACACTCCTTTTTCCTTCCTAATTTGCGGGAGGCTGCAAATGTCAGTCATGATGTACTGCCCCTTGAAATTAGTCAATAGAGCAAATAGCAAGCATTGCTGTGGGCACAAAATAAGCACTGTAATCATGACATAACTGGGGTCAATGATTTATGGATTTCAATATAGTAGTAGCTGCATATGATTGAAAATTTACTAGGTCACTAGTGCACCAAAAATTTTATTGGCAGCCTCCGGGCATCTTTTGAAATGTGCAACAAAATAAAAACCTCTGAACCTGTTTTGACACTGTGTAGGCTCAGTGGATGACACGCCAACCCAGCGAGTCTCATTTAAATGCAAATATGTTACAAACTTCGGCACCAAATCCTTTTAAAATGTATAAAATGCCTAGAAGAACATTCTGGACAGGATTGACATCCACAGTGAAACTTGAAAGAAGATTATGAAAATAATCTTTTCTCTGTTTGTGTGTGTTTGGGTTTGTTTTTTTCTTTTTAGCTGGAAGCTGAAGCTGTGCCTGAAGTGTCTGAAAAATATGGCATTAGCTCTGTTCCAACGTTCTTGTTCTTTAAGGTAAGAGAAAATGGATTCCATGTGGACTCTTACTATGTATAGGTTTTTAATGCTACTACCAGAAGAGCAGAACCTTGAGAATTTTCTCAGTGACGAAACACTTTTGTATCTGATTTAAGTCTTATCCAGTGGCACCTAAGAAAGTGGACAGAAAGGGTTCTTACACTCTGTATGTAATATTTCAGAGCTTCCTTAATTGCTTTGGGATTCCTACGTAGTTTTTATTTTAGTTGCCAGACCTTGTATCGGGTCAGGCATTTTTCAGTACGTTTCCTTGTCTGGCTGTAGTTCTACCGCATGGCCAAAGCCCAAGTAAATAATCTTTTGGCAGAAATGACAGGTCTCTTTGGGTCACGTTTGCCTGTGATAATAAAATTCAAAATATTGTCTTTAACAAACACTTCTAATAACAAAAACGCTAGCATTAACGCCAGCCAGCCAACAGGATGGTACAAGTTGTGGAACTGACGACTGGCTGGAAGATCAATCGCTAATCCGCCTGCATCTGCAGATCTATACTTTGTACGGGGGGGTTACTATTTTTTTTTTACAGTACAAATTCTGAATTTAATCCTTTAACACGAGCCTGTGTTTTGGGTTCCTTAGAATTCCCAGAAAATTGACAGATTAGACGGTGCCCACGCCCCGGAGCTGACCAAGAAGGTGCAGCGCCACGCGTCCAGCAGTTCTGTGTCTGCCGGCCCCAACGACGGCGCCAAAGAAGACCTGAACGCGCGGCTGAAGAAGCTCGTCACCGCCGCCCCTTGCATGCTGTTCATGAAGGGGTCTCCAAGAGAGCCTCGCTGTGGTAAGGGTGGTCTGAAGGTCGTGTTCCGCGTGGCAGCGCTTGCTTTGGGCTGAGGGGTCAGATTTAGTCGGTTTTGGGGAGATAAAGCTCCAACAGCGTCTTGTGCACCTAGAAACGTTACTGTAGGTGTTTTCATGCTGCTGATGTGCAGCTGGAGAATGGCTGTTCCCTCAGTTAAATCTTGGAAATGGAAGCACAGAGGTTGGGGGCTTCCTGAAGAATAGGTGGTGTGCGATGCTGCCCTTGACCTAGGCTGCTGTTCTGGAGGCAGCTCAGGGTGTATTCAGGACATGTGTTGTGCATCAAGTTGCAAAACGTGAAGTAGTCTGAAGAGAGTATTTCAATTCCAGGAATAACAAGCATTGACTAACATCTGGGATCACTGTTGCTGTTTGGAAAAAGCAAATAAAACTATCCTAGCTGGTAAAAGTGACAGAGCAGTGGCTTGTGTTGCTGCTCCAGTGGAAACGCCTGTTCTTAAACCTAGTGCTCTTGCCTCTCGCTCGCTGTTGAGAGTGAAAATACAAGGGGCAAAACACAGCGTGGAAAAACAGCCATTCCTCATCTCCAGAGCCTCTCTTGGAAAGGGAGGACCGAAACAGTGTTGTTCTGGGGATGGTGACAATAAGATACAATTATACAGCTCTCAAACTGAGGGGAGGGAAAGGCAATGGGGGAAACAGGAGCTTGACTCCTTTTACTTCCTTTCTCTCCCCAAATTGGTCTAGAAATCAAGCATTGCAACTCCTACAGCTGCTTTTCTGCAGTAGCTGATGCTGAGATGACTCGGGCTGGATCCCATTAGCAACCATGTGTCCTGTGAGGCAGATCGTATCAAGGACACTGCTGGGACAGAGAGATGGAGGAATTGTGAAACAGAACAGGAGGATAAGAAAAGACTTGACAATAGCTAGCTCCTTACAGCCAGGCTGCTGAAGGAAGGCCTGTGGCTTGTATTTACAGAACCAATAATGAGATAACTCATCAAAAAGTGAAACTGTCCTGCAAATCCTGGTTATTTGTGTCTGTAAATAATGAAAATACCGGTTTTATCCATCTGCAAGAATGACAGTAGCATGTGCAGGCTTGAAAGATTCCTCATAAACATTTCTATATCATGGCAGAGATGCACGTGAATTAAATGTGTTTGAAACACTTCGAGAAGGGAAATGAGGACTCGTGGAACTATTATTTTTGACCCCCTTCTGGTAAGGGCTCCGTAGGTGCAGCCTAGAGCCAGCAGTGCTGCTCATGTCTGGCCCGGGGGCTGCGAGTGCGTGGTTTGAGCTGCTGGCTCGGGGTGATGGTTTAGGGGTGCTGGTTCCCCAAACGGCCAGGTGCCCTCGTGGGGGGGGGTGTGCTGCTGGTGTTCCAGCCGTGGGGAATCTCACCGCGGTTTGAAGTGTTAAATGCAGTTAACGAGCGCAGGCTGCTCCCTGGGCTGTCCATGGGAGCGTGTCCAGAAGCTTCCAGAAGAAGCCGAGTGGAGACCTATATAAAGGAAAATAAATGAAATAGTATAAAAGGACCTAAAAGAAACTGATTTTACATGTTCTGTCCATTTGTCTTAATCTGGGAGGATTCACATAGTTGTATCACCACGTGCTGTTAGAAGGGGGGAAAAGGAAGGATAACGATGTGGAATGTGTTGATTTGGTGAAGTGTGAACAGTGCAGATTGGTGCAAACAGCCTCTGCTGGTTTTTACTGTGTCTGTTGTGCAGTTCTGGGGTTGAAACGGAGGATGGGGTCCGTAGAGTAAACAAGAGCCTCTTCATGAACCTCCGGTGGTTTCGGGTCAGGACCGGCGCTTGGCAAACGAGGGAGCTGAGCAGGGTGGTAACAGCGGTGGGGCTGCTGGGGGGCGGCCCGGGCTGAGCTGCAGGGAGAGGCTCTGCTTCGGGCGGGACAGTCTGTCTGTGGGGCGCTCTGCTTGGAGTAGCGCCTGCCGCCCTGCTCCGGAAGGAGGGCTCTGGAGTGAAAGGCGCGAAACAGTATTTGGAAGGGGAGCAGTGGTTAAAGCCTGTCGGGGGTTGGACAGGAGCAGGGCTTAAAGCCTGTCGGACGTGGGTGTCAGTCAGGGCCGTGCTGTAGTGGGTAATCCTGCCGGGGCAGTCGGAGGGGTCCCGCAGGTCGCTCCAGGGTACCTCGGGTGGAGGAAGCTCTTGCTTATGGCTTGTGGGCGGCTTTTCTGACTGCCGCTGCCCTCCGTACCTGGGTGTACTGCCAGCGGCTTTGAAAATATTTGCCTGCCATTTTACAGTCTGCTTTTTCAGATCTTCTGGAAAAGGGCTGTAGAAATAGGAGGGGAAGTGCAGGATCCTGTAGGTACTGGGGCTCCCCACGCTGCGGTGGGCTTTGCCCGTATCGGTATCTGCACACCCTTTTTTCTCCTTCTTTTTCCCTTTCTAATTTCGAGGCTGCTGTTCCATGTCAATGCATCAAGAGGTTCCAGAATCACTTCAGTAGAAGCGGTTTCAGAAGCAACACCAGATTTCAGAGCTTTCCTGTTTGCTGTGCTGTGTTAGCTTGGGAGCCGAGCAGTTTGTGCGTAGGCACTTGCTCCTGTGAAGAGCTGATGAAGTTCCATCTATTTGTGTAAAGATAATTCTGTATTTGTGTTATGTAAGAGTACAGTAATAAATGTGCGAGAGTTACGGGTAGTCAGAGGAATTTGTAGGTAATTTTGTAGGAATAGAAATGTTGTCTTTTTCTGAAGGAGGCTCGTGAAGTGCATCCATTGGTACGTCCTGTAATACCTGTAGGTGGCAGAGCAGTGCTCTGAGCTCCTAATATTTATGAATGCATTTGGGGTGTCTGCAGTTGAGGTTCTTCAATACATGTGCTTTCAGTTTACCTGCCTTGGGTGTTCAGCAGAGCTGGCTTTCAGAAGGGCGTGGAGCAGAACACTGGGCAGACCTTCAAGTTACGTGGAGAAAAGACCTTTCACAGTTTCTCACGTGTTTGAATTTTTGATGGGAGAGACTGTGAGGCTATTTAAAAAAAAAAAAAAAACAAAACCCAAACAAAACAACAACCAAAAACCCCCCAAACCAAGAGAGATGTTGGGGCGTCGGGGTTAAGGATAGCTAGGTACTTCATCGTAAAATCGGTATGGAAAGCGTCTTCACAGGTTCATTTATGTTTCTTAGCATGATAAAGTAGGTAGTTCTTCAGACTTTCAGTTCTTAGAGTTGATCCTTGGTACCCCATGAAAGGCACACAGGAGGCTCTTACCTAAGTAGAGGTTTGTATTAAAGTTGGAAGTACTCAAATGCAGGGCACCACATGACGTCACCTGAAGTGACAGCTCTGAATTCTGCAGTTAAATACTGTGCCTGCTTCGGACTGCCCTGACAGCGGCTGGCAGTAGCTGGGAGATGTTAGCCAGTCCGTTAACTGCCTCGAGCGGCCAAAGGCTCGTGGAAGGTGAAGGTGACTGAACGTGTTGTCAGACGTTACCACAGCTCTGTTAGAGCGTGGTGGGAGCAATAAAAATGGGATTAAAGAAAAGGAGCCGTGCTGGTGTGAAGGCGTTTTTGAATTGTATCTGTTTTGGTACAAATAGTAGACGCAGTTGGCAAGGAGAGGGACCCCAGTCCAGCCGTGTGTTTCGGGGTCCCCGTGTGGTTGGGGGTTTCTTCCCTGGCCCAGCCAGCTCAGCGTAGCGTACGGTAGGGTTTGTTCACTGGCGGTTGTGCTGTGCGATTGCAGCGGATTCTTTTGGACTGGGATAGTATTTGTTGGTTTGCTTCATCAATACTGGGATTTACTGAGGGTGTTTTTGTTGGTGTGGAGTCTGGGGTGGCGTTTGCGATCGCCTAGATAGCCACTTAAAACATTTTGTTAGCAGCTTTATTCCTTGTAAGGCATATATGGCATTTCTTCAGAAATGCAACCTAAATCTCTTGTTATGAAAGTAAAGCTGTTCTGGCGCTTTATCCCTAAGCATAACACTTCCCAACTGCTACTGTAGCCCTTCAAAATGAAACACAACCAATCAATCTTTCTAGTTTGCATGTAATTGCCTTCAGCTAAAATAAAGCTTTTTTTTTTTTTCCCCAGTTCCTTACAGTAGAAATGAGTTAATATATTGGTGATGGAATAACCATCAGCAATCAGCCTGTAGCTGTTTACTAATGAACTCCCAGATGGATGAAAAATTTCAGAATCTGTGTTTTACTTCAGGCTGTACATGAACTTAACACTTCAGTTGTAGAAAGAAAAGCAACTTGGATGCCATACGTATAAATACTGCTACTTCATATCTCCATAAATTGCAGATCATGAAAACGGCAGAAAGCTGGAGTAAAAAGCCATATTTCAAAAACTAATAGGTGGTCTTGCAAGCTGAAATCAAAGGTTATTCTTCTATGGCACTTTGGTTCTTTTTCCCATTTAAGGCTTCTTTATTTTTGTATTCCTTTATTAAAGCCTTTAAGCATTGTCTCTTTTTTTTGTCTCTTTTTTTTTTTTTTTAATACTTGGGTAGAGGTTTTTGTTTGGCTGCACAGCGTTTGTGGGAATTGGTGGGATTGCAAGGGCGCTTGAATCCAAACCAGAACGAGTTGGCGAAGAAATAAACCACACGTTATTATCACGTTGATTTACGAGCAGGTTCTCCTGGATCCTTTTTGCAAACTGCATGGTATCTTGGAGGCTTCTGCTCCCTCAGAAGGGGTGTGTGTGCAGGCGACGGGGGCAGGAGCTGAAATACTTCAGGGTAACGACCACGCGTTAGAGAAGCAGCAGAATTCCAAACTGGTTTCGGTGCGTTGCGATGCGCTTCGCGTTTTGCCCCGATTCGCCTCATTTTCGGAGCATTAGGTTGTGGAGAAACAGTGGAGTTTGGAGTCAAGCTTTGACCACCGGTCCGGAAGATCAAGCTGTTGGCTTCCAGCAGACGAGCAGAGCTCATCGGTTTTTGTGTGGGGTGGAGATCTGCAGTGCACTGGGAAACACCCAGGGGGCTGGGGGCTGCTTGGAGACCCATCTGTGCTGCTGTGTCAGAGGATGAAGATGACTCTGAACATCAGTCTAAGGTTTCCTTTCGGGTCAGCCCGTAAAGAATGGACGTGTGGACATAAAGGGTACAGCCTAGGTGTGGGTGGTGCTTTGTAAAGTGATTTTGAAGAGTTTCTGTAGAGACTAAGAACTTAAAAAAGAAAAAATCATCTTTTTAAAAAATCAATTGGATGTTTCACTGTAATGAGCATGGTGAATTTAAAATAGAGTAGAAGGAGAATTGTTTGAAAGTGAAATTTCGTGTGGGTTTTGCTCTAGTGTAAGGAGATTTAGGTGATTACAGACTGTAGGTTCTATAACATTAACATTTTCACACACACAACATTTTACAAAGAAGGCGACAATTTTCCTACGAAAAGAGATGCTTAGTTACAGAAGGGAGAAACTTTTCTTCTTGGGTTGGCCACATAGTAAATGGGTAAAACCTGGCTGTTTACATCGTAATATTGTGGACATGATGAAGATCTGTCCAAAACATGGTATGAAAGTCATGAGGGTAGTGAAATAATATTTAAGTACCCGTGTGAACATAAAGGGTTTAAAGAAATGGAAAGGAATCTGCCTTTTGCCATGAAGTAGGAAAGGATGTGCTGTTAAAGCAAAAGTAGTAGAAAACATGATGACAGCCAAGTTTCTCAGTTAAACTAGTGACACAGTAGCGGGTTTCAATCCTGTGTGTGGATTTACACATACTTTGTCTGTGAACTTCATCGGTGTTTGGTGTAGGAGATGCTCAGTAGGAGCTGGAGGAAGAGGTGGTGGTTGGAGGAAGCGATGTGCTGTCGGAGGAACGAAGAGGCTGCTGAAGGTGCTGCTGTGGTTGTTGAGAAGCTTTCATTCTTTGTGAATGCTCGATGAAGAAGAGCTGGAAAAGAGAGAGCAGGGGAATGTGTTTAACTTGTGCAACTGTGTGTGCTGGAACAGGAGAGCCGTTTACAGGAAGGTTACTTATGTGGAGCTCTCTAAATGCAAGCACCAGACTTCCCGAGCTGCTCATATACTTTGGTTTGGTACTTCCACTAACACATGTGGGGTTTGCCGCTTTATCATGTTTGAAGGCATTGATAGAGCAAAGACTAACACACTAGAGCTGTTTTGAACTTCCTATCCAGAGTAATTGCACTTTTCCAATGAGTGGGGTTGGGTATGGACGTGGGAATGCTCTGCTTGGAGTTGTATGTCATTCCTCTTCTTGTGTTCGCAGGTTTCAGCAAGCAAATGGTGGAGATCCTGAACAAACATGGTATTTCATTTAGCAGTTTTGATATCTTTTCTGATGAAGAGGTTCGTCAGGGGCTGAAAACGTATTCTAATTGGCCAACTTATCCACAGCTGTATGTAGACGGAGAGCTTATAGGTGGACTTGATATTATCAAGGTTAGAAACTGAGAAATTCTTCATCTCATTAGTTGCCAGAAGCACGTTTCTCTTGCTTGATGCATCTGATTGTTCTTCTCCCCGATCTCCGTAGGAACTTGAGGCCTCTGGAGAACTGGACACGATCTGTCCGAAGGCACAGAGGTTGGAGGACAGGTATGATGTCGTTATTTTAAGGGGGTCTGTTTTTGAAGTTTCCTGTACGTTTGTTTGAACCGGGGGAGCCCCCTGTTTAAATTCCTGTGCTTTGACTTTGTCAGAAGTGCGTCAGGATTTTCTTTAATTACCAGACTCCTGCAGTTGTTAAGTGTGTTCCCTTTGCTGTACGTAAGCATTGCTTACTGTGCAGCTGTGCTCTTAGCTGGGTATCAAGCTATGCTGTTCCAGTAGGCTTTACTTAACTGTATTTGTGGTTTGTTAATTTTTAATTATAGCAGGATATATAGATTCCTTCTTGTGTCTCTCTTAGGAATTTATTCTTTAAAGATAACTGGGAAAATCATCTTTTAAATATTAGTAGCTTTTGTTAGCTTCATTTGGCGTAGACTTCATAACCGTGATGTCACTGCAGAAAATCCCTAGGCTCGCCTCCTCGTTTTTCTTCCTTACTCATGTCCTGCGGTTCCTGTTTTCTTTCACCTTGGCAACACAGATATACGCTGCAGCAGTGGGAAGTGTGCTGCTTCCTGAGTCGGATGCAATATCTAGAAACCGATTTGTCCTCCTTTAACCTCCCCGTTTGAAGATTCGCTCTTGTTTGAAATCCTGACGTGCCCCGGGCAGTCGAGCCCCAGATACCTGACAAGTCATTCCATCTGAGAAGCTGCTAGTGGATGGGGCTGCTTTTCCCTGGTTTTCATGCGAGCAGTGCCAGTAAGACATGCAAAGGGGGGCTGGTTTGCCAAGAAAGTGCCTGTACCTTGAAGGCACATTGTTAGTGTAGATTCCCTCTTGCTCTCCGAGGCCGGTAAAAGCAAGCTTTGCAGTGCTCTAGATGTGGGGGGTTCTGGTTCTGTTGCCTTCCCAGCACAGTGGAGAAGTAGTTCAACGCAAGCTGTTCTGGTGTGGTGATGAAGTCTGCGTTGGCAGCTCTGGTTTTGTTAATTCCCTTCCCGTTTGTCCCGTGGCTGAGGCTGTAGCAGGGTAACGCGTACGTTCTTTCACCAAGGGCACCAAAGCCAATCATGGCCTTTTGCAGTTTGGGATTAAATTACAGCTAAAGGTGAGATTGTCTCAGGATGGCCTTTTAAAAACTTATTTTAAAGTTTCCTTTAGTCTCTCCTTTCCTTTTTTGCAAACTTGCATAAGCTGCAACTTTATTTTGTTTATGCATGGTTTTTTTGGGAAAGAACGTGATGGGAAGTGTCCTCTGCTTACCTAATGTGCTTTAATGGATTAAAGTCGTTGGTATAGCTAAATGTCTCCCTAAAGGAGCAGGAGCAGAATCTTTTGAACAGGTGTGTGGAGTTTTTATCAATTTTATCAGGTTAGCTGAATATAATAGAAGTTATATTATATATAAATATTTTATATATATATAATGTATTTATAAATTATATATAAAAATAGTTAGCCAGATCTTTTATCCAGAAATATCTGTCTGAATTTCCTCCTTTAGCCACAAGGAAAACCAGCTAAAGTTCACCAGACAAGTCACAAGTAGCTGCTTGTTGGTTAGTTTGTTCATCTGTCGGTAGGTGTGCGGTGCTTGGCTTAACGCGTGACACCTAGCTGAGGTCTGCTTTCTGTTGTCCGGTGTCGCCTGGGAAGTTCTCTTTCCGTGGCACAGGCTGGTTTTTCTCCGTAGCTAACCTCTTCCTTCGCTTCTGGGCGACCGACACCTTTCCCACCCTGTTCGCTGTCAGTCACTCGTAAGAAAGCCCCGATGAGGCAGGTCTGCAGACGTGTTGGGGCTTAGCAAAATGAAGTATCAGCAGTAGAATCTTATTTAGTGCTAACTTGTGTTCCTTCACTCAGTGTTTAATCTCTTGCCATCAATTAACTGCGTCTTCTTCACTCGAAAATACCCCTGAAAATGGACTCTGGCGTCGGCTCGGCTTCACCAAACAGAGCCGGCAGCGGCGGACCCGGCTCAGGTGGCCGTGGCTCACCCTTGCTGTCGCTGTTAGTTTTGCTGTTGCTTTCTACCCACGAGACAACTTGATTGGAAAAACTGTTTTGAGGTTTACATGTGCAAGGGCTGTAGGTCACCAGCAAAACTCCTGTGGTTTAGCTTTGCCCAGAGCCTGGATTCTCCAGTCGGGAATCTCTTTGCCTCGCACGAAGCGGCCGTTTGCAGCCGATGGTCGCCGTTAGGCGTCTTGGGGAGGGTGGTGTGCCCTTGGCAGGAGCTCTTGGACAGGAGTCGGCTAACTTTGTCCATCAGTTGTCACAGAAAGCCTTCCCAACGGGAGAGGGAGTGTCTGAGGGTTGTGTGGCTGGACCAGAAGTGGACAGGGCGCAGTGGGGCGGAACAGCCCTGCTCCTGACTTTCAGCAGTGGTTAGTCCTCAGTCTCATGACTGATGGGCAGTAAGGGTGGCTCTCACGCTGCAAAAGGCCTTCTCACGTGGAGAATAGAAATGCAAAGTATTATGTTCAGTATGGGAAAAAGCAATGTGTCGGTAAATACAGGCAGTGTGGTTAAAATATCCTAAAATGACGTTTCTCCTTAAACTTACTGCTGCTTGGTACTTGGAGGTCAATCTAGCAAAGTGAATTGTTGCTCTAAAAGTAGCAGGATGGTTCAGATTCATTCACCAGAGTTACTGTAAGCAGTTGAAATGAATAGAGTTGCCTGTAACAATGCTTTAAATGCATTTGGTAAAGCTGCAAGTTGCTCTCTTCCCACTTTTGCCTTTTGTTTTCCTGTTGAAACAAAGCTTGACATAACTGAGCTGGTCTATGTCTGTCTCTCTTTTTGTGCCTTCTGTAGGCTTAAAGACTTGATAAACAAAGCTCCTGTGATGCTTTTTATGAAGGGAAGCAAACAGGTAAGGTTGTGTTGCAGAATGTATTTAAATGGTTTTTTAAACAGTGACAATTACCTGGTTTTACTTGCTTTCCTTACTTAGTGAAAGTGAACGGTGCTGGGAAGTTAGTTGCTCGTCTCTTTATCTGGTGCCTCTGTCAGCCGTGGCAGAGCTGTCTGACCTGATGGAAGTGTATTGCCAAGCTGCCGAGAGCTGTGCTGCAGTGACATCAGGGAACGGGATGCTCTGCAGTGATGTCTGCCGATGGAGCTGCAGCTCGGGAATGAGTGGAGGAGCGGTGCACGTCCTCTGGTCTTGGTTATGGCTTGTCTTTGCCGATAATGGAATTTCTTCTGGTGTTCCGAGTGCTGGCCCCGGGTGGCTGGGCTGCTTGGGGCGTACGCTGAGCGTTGCCCAGGACTCTCTCTGCACGCACGTGTCTTGGAATTTCCCTCTGTGACCTCAGTGGGTTGGGTGTCCTTTCCTTTTTGGTTTTTCTGACTTTATTGTGCTTTCGTGACTGCCTTTAACAAAAGCTGCTAGGTGGTTTTAAAAGTATAAAGCCCCCTACCATGAAGGATCCGTTCTCACACGGTGGAATGGTCTGTGCCTGGTGCCTTTTAAGCTGCACTTGGTCATCTTGGTCACTGGCGTAGAGACAGTGACTGAAGGCGGCCGAGTGCCGGCAGTTGGGATTCAAACCGTAGCAGGTGACTGTGACCCAAAAGGTCAGGCTGTTGCTTTGTGTTGTGTACCCGGAGCAGCCGGGGGGTTAAACAGCAAGGCCCTGCGATTCCTCCCGTCAGGATTACTTGGTCGGCACCCAAGGCAGAGCTGCCGTTGGGGTGGGGGGGGGGTGCCCTAAACAGTAGCTGTGGTCAGGGAGTGCGTGCAACGAGAGTCGCTTAAATGGTGTTTTATGTGAAGGGATGCAGAGGCAGGGGACTGAGCTCGTCCCTGTGACTTGTCTTTCCATTTCCTTTTCTCATTTGTTCCCCGAGCCTTCTCTGTGTCCTGACAGCAGGCACTTGTAGGGGTGTTAGGGGCTGCTCCGCTGAGCTGTTTCGCAGCCGCTGGCACCCGGTGGGCCGTGCTGACTCCCTGAACCAGGGCTGATGAGCAGATGCACTTCTGTCTCCTTTAAAACCTGTCCCGCCTACAGAAAGCAAGAGCTTGGGCAAGTCACTTAACGTGGTTTGATTTTTTGCTTGAGCTACCGGTGGAGCAAAGTCCCCACTGAGAAGGGATGGTCCGGGTTAAATATTCAATGTCCAGGAAATGGTGGGTGTTCTATGTCCTACACTGTCAGTACGAAGAGTTTGCAGATACTGCTTTCCTGAAGTAGATACTTCCAGTTGGGAATTCCAGCCGGGAGTCGCTGTACGTGCAGCCTCTTTACCAGCTGGCCGTAGGTCGCTGCTCTCTCCAGAGTGGCAAGTAAAGGGCAGTGGATGGCCGAGGCCCATACGCACCCAGAGGTGTTCACGCCCACCATACCTATAGCTTTGGCTCTTTGAACGTTCAGAAGGCAGTCCGGCCTCGCTCGTTTGACAAGGCAGTATTGCCAAGCCTGGGGAACACGTTCACCCTGTATCATTTCACACCACAACTGAGGAAAGTGTTTCATGTTCTCAATATTTTCATTTATTTCATCAGAGCGTATAAAGACAGAGACGTCCAGTGCTCTTAAAAGCTCAAAGAGTATAAAGAGGAATGAGAAAGAGATTAGCAGGATTGCTCAGCCAGTGATAAATTGGTAATAGCTTTAGTGTAGCTTGAGGACTTGGAATTTTGTGGATTCAATGTAGCAGATACATGTTTTAACATACGTGTGCTTTTCATTCTAGGTGGCAAAATGTGGATTCAGCAAGCAAATTATAGAAATCATGAATAGTACTGGGTATGTAAGTGGGGTGTCTTGTTGAATTTGGGAAGCCAGTTCTGTTTTAAAAACTACGTATTGTAAGCGAAGAGTTTGGAAAATATTAGTGGGAGACTTCCCCAAACATAATTTTCTTTGTTTAAGAGTATTTTAAAGTATCTTTCTGTGAAAGCCCATAGTGTGAATCACCACTACACTCACTTGATACCCAGTCAAACGTGGTGTGTCAGATATTCCACTGCTACGTAGCGATTGTCTTGCTTGGATGGAGGAGTTTATTGCAACAGTGATTTTTTTTTTTTCTTTTGCCATGATTGTTGCCATGAAAGAAATCCTTCCACTCTGATAATCACCTCTTCTTGGAGAGGTCCCTCTTGATCCGTTTCCTTCATCTTGGAGCCTCTCCCGTTGCCTAGCCTCAGTTTTCCTCTTCAGAGCAGTTCTTCCTGTAGTGAGCGAGATGAGCAGCCTCTGCCTTGGAATAAACTCCCGTTCCGTTCGTAGCCCTGGTTAGAGGTTAAGCAGCTGTCGTGGTTACTAGATGTTGGGACGGGCTTTTTGAGCGCCTTGTCACTGGCACCAGCCCGCTCGCAGGAGCCCCCGTACCTGCTGGTCGCTGGAGAGTGCCGGGAGCTGCCGGCGCGGCTCGGCCGTGGCTCCGTCGCTCAGCTGGGCACAGGCGCTCGATCGTCGTGGTTTTACACAAGGGGTACGCGGAGATGGTGAAAGAGCTGCAGCTGGCTGGTTCCTTAATGACAAACTTCCGAAGTGCCCCTGTGCTTTGTGGGGTGTTTTGGTGTTTTTTAGCTAGTGGTGGATGGAATTGCTTCGAACACGTTTTGGCCAGTTGGAGCCAAAGCTGCACGGCTTCATGTTCCAGCGCCTTACGCTGTCAGCTGGGCTTTGTGGGGAGCTGAGCGTGGAACGAGACGTTGTTGACGTTACAGTTCTTGGTGCATAAGGCATTGACTTTTTTTCCTCTCGTTACCTGTGAATTCAGAGAGATTGCAAGCTCGCTTGTGACCGTACCCAGCTTGAATTTTTGGGGGGGGTCCTACGTTGCAAAACTCCGCAGTAGATAATTTTGACTTTTTTTTTTTTTCCCCTAGCATTGATTACGAGACATTTGACATACTGGAAGATGAAGAGGTAATGAAGCTTCTCCATCCTTGAGGATTTCATTGTCGCTCTTACCAAAGTCGAAGCTTACATTTAAGATTGTCTTCCGTAGGTGCGGCAAGGACTAAAAACCTTTTCAGACTGGCCCACGTATCCTCAGCTGTATGTGAAAGGTGAACTCGTTGGAGGGCTGGATATTGTTAAGGTAGGAATGGGAGACTCTTGTTTGGGCTCTAAATTGACGATTTGTTTAAAACTGTAGAACTATTTTCTGCCCATAACCTGCAGAAATTCCCGTGTAGTGGCCCTAGATCCTGAAACCGAGTGACTTGGTTGCATTTCCCGTGACTTCCATTAGCTCCCGGTGCCGCTGAAAGGAGCTCTCCATCTCCGGCCTTCTCCTGTGCCAGGATTTAGCAGTGAAATGTATTTTCTTGACAGCAGTCAGTTACTGTTACTGTAAAGACCATTTTTACCCCCTGGGTGCATTTTTACAGGTTTCTCTTCCTAGTTTTACTTCTGCCATTGCTTTTCTCAAATCAGGTGGGTGAGACATTTTTTTCCTAGCAAACAGTCTCATTCCGGGAAGAAAGTAAGGTTTATTGTAGTTGTTTGAACAGACCCTGAAGCAACAAAAATAGATCTGCATCTCTCTCTCTCGTTTTTGATTTTTGTAACAGAGCAGGCACAGTGTTCTAAGCCCCAAACACTCCTGAGCCCATTCTTGTCTGAATGTTTTATAGCCAGTCGCTCAGACACTGTAACTCCTGGGGAGATACAATCAATACATCTCATTTAGCTCTAAAAATACTGGCATTACTTAAATTATATAGATTAATTTTATTCATTTAACAAGTGTGTGGGTCATTTCACTGGTCAGTAAGTATAGTCCCTGGCATTGCAGAGGTGCTGCAAAACCCTTCTCTCACTGGTATTGAAATTAATTTGTCCGTGTGCTGTTGGGCTGTTTGCCGTTCACACGGGCTGACTTGTAGGGGTGGGTGGATCTTGTCAGGATTTTAAAATGCGTTCCGTAATATAGCGTAATATGTAATAATTGTTTCTCTTGAGATGTGGGGAAAGAATATATACTCCACGACACGTTATTTTAAAGCTATTTCGTGGTGTTATGTAGCTCTTTAACCCCCTTATAATTTGAATCATCAGGATAATAGGGGCAAGCGCCTCCTATCTAGAGCTCTTACAAATTTCATGCTGTCTTGTTCGGTTTAGTGTGTGGTGGTAACAAAATCTATCGATGGATGGTCGTTTTTTCTGTTGTGGGAGGTGTTTTGAATGTCATAGAATTTTGTGTATGCCCAAAATGTACCTGGAATTATTTCTAGGAGGAGAGAGGTACCGGGGGATTTACCTGGTAAAGCTGGTAACGACCGGTTCTTGGGAAGGGGTAGCTTTTCCCTCCGCAAGTTTCCTCTCTGACTAAAGAGGCACAAAGCAGGCTTTGACTGCAGCGCTGCCAACTTCAGTCTCTTGGCCAAGAGGGACCTCTAGTGGGTCCCGTAGTAGCGCATTCCCGGACCAGCCGGTGCAGGGATTCCCTGTCCCTGAGCTGTCCCTCTGCAGGCTGGTTCGCATCCCCACCCGCTGGACAGAGGGGATAACTGCCGTGTGTTTCGTTACAGGAACTGAAGGAAAGTGGTGAATTGTTGCCTGTTCTGAAGGGAGAAAATTAACGGAGGAGGACGTCGGTGGGAACCGGAGTACTTGGCCCAATTCCTCGTTTTTAGATGATGCTGGAGCAATACCCAGCTTAGCCCTGCGGAACCGGTCAGGGGTAAAGGCAGCTCGTGTGCTCTGTGTTTCACGAGGCCGTGCTACGTGTGACAAGGTGTTTCCACTGAAGATACCAAAATGTCAGGATCTTCCAATTCAATTAAAACATAATGCTAGAGAACCTTGGGGTGGTTGTTACGCTCTTTCTGTGCATTTCTTGCGTCTAGATGTTTAAGAATTGAGTAGTGACCTCGCTGTCCGTTGCAGTACTATGTAGGACTAAATGACATCCTTTTTTTTTTTTTTGGGCTCAGCTCTCATTAGGGGGCTGTTAATGGGTGTACCTCTGTGGTGTGGAGCATCATAATTTTCTGTCCCCGTTAATAATGATTTTCACGTCTAGTGAGCGAGAAAAATACTATTGAAACCTGAATGCAGTGCACCATTAGGAAGCTGTTATTAATGACTTTCAGCTGTGTACTATGCATCTTCATTATCTACGTAGGTACAGTAATTGTTAATTTCAGTTGTTCGACCTATTTTAACGTAGCTTTTTGGACATATTTAAATTGTGGTGGAAATGAGCCAATAAACACAGTGATTAGGCCAGTCTTTTGGTGTTTCATCGGTGCTCCTTCAGTTAGATGGAGAGGTTTACTTTCTGGGCAATTTAAATCATCGAATATAGGAATCCTTCACTTCTGTGTAATTTGTTTTTAATCCTTCTTTCAATATGTGTGGTGCTCTAAAGTATAACGGGCTCTGATAACGGGCTGAGCACCAAACCAGCTGCAGCACTGGTGTGCTTGCAAGTGTGTGCAGGAGGGTGTTTCTCTTCAAGAGAAACATTTTTTGCTTTCGGGTCTTTTGGGTTCCTGGCATCTGTGCTGAGACTAGTGAGGGTTTTATTTTGGAAGGTGTCTTTGTCTGTGAAATACTGAAATGTCTGTGGTTAATTATGCATAGACTGCTGTGATAGAGCAATCTTGGTGGCTGGGGGCTTCTAGCTGTGAAATACTGGTCTAAACTGTTTGAGTGCGTTGGCTGTGCAGGGTAGAGAGGACAAGGACACCCTGTCCCTGGGGGTCTGGGGCCTGAAGAGGAGCCAGCTCCCTTTATGAAGCCCTGCTGAGCAGCAGAGTGCCTGGACCTCACCAGTGACACATTTTGAGCAGAGACAGATTGCTGAAAGCCTTTTCCTCGTTGGTTGTGTTGCGTTGGTTGTGCTTGCGGAAAACCACCGGTTTCTGCTCCAGATTCACGGCCAGAAACTCTTCTGAGGAGTTGCTTCCTTGTTAGGAGGGCCGAGGACTGACCGCGAGCTCTTCCGAACGTGCCTGGGAGAGGAGATGCCTCATGAGTCAGGTGGTGCAGAGTTTTAGGCAGCAGCTGAGCAAAGTAAGGTTTTGGAAGCGAGTTTGGGACTTTGTTGTTTAAATTCTGAATATAATCTAGGTCTACTGGCACCTGAAGCCAGGCTGTTACTGGGCTTAGTCCCAAACTGGGGAAGGTTGACAGCAGAGAAGCAGGTACTTACATGTGTTACAGAATTCTTAGTGGTTGATATTTAATTCAATCCAATTATTTCTTGGAATAATTTTAGTAATTGCTATAAAATAGTATATGTTATAGCTTTAAAACCAGTTTTAATCGCTATAAAGAAGTCTTGCCCCTCTCATGGAAACGAGCCTTAATTAATCCCTCAAAGTGAATTGCAAATGCATCCAGGCAGTTGTCAGGAGTCATCGTAACCTACTTCATTTGAAAAAAAGAGAAGGGAAAAAAATTATACCAAAAAGTAACATCCCTGTGGTCAAATTAGGAGTTAGAAGCTTTTAATTAAAAACAAGACTAAATACAAAATGCCGTTTCTTCTGCAATAGTTTTCCTTCAAAATTCACTGTTGTGGAGTTTTAGCTACTTGAGGTTTATGAGTCCTGCTGATTTATTTATGGAAGTGCAGCAGGCCACCAGGAGCAGTTGTTTCTCTGACAGTTTATAGTTTTATATTCCACATACTCATATATCTATATCTATATATTCCTTATACTCTCTTACACCAGTATGGAATTTGTTCTTGAAGTGAAACTCTTGTGCTGCTGTTTGTGTTTGGTGACTGTTCTCTTCTTACGGCCCTCAGCTGGGGGTCTCCAGCGTTGGTGACCAGCAGCATTTGGTGTGTTTGGTTCCCCCTCCTTTTGCCAGGAGTCGCTGGCAGCCCGCTCCACGGAAGTGAAAAGGGCGCAGTGGTGTTTCTCTGGACAAAACCCAGACTTTCTGGAAACTTTTACCAGCAGTTTGAGGAGCGCTTTTCTAACCCGTCCTGCCTCTGGGTTCGGAGTGCTGGGGGATGCCCGCACCACGCCGGGGACCCCCCTCCAGATCAGGGTGTTTGACCTGGCCCCCAGACCATCGGCCTCCAGGGGTTTAATGGCGTGAGGCCCATCGGAATTTCCCGCTGGTGCTGCTAAAACACGTTCCAATCGGCGTGTGTCTGCCCGGGGCTTGCAGGGGTGCAGCTCTGTAACACCCCCCCCCGCAGCTCTCTGACCGCAGAACTTGCGTGGGGGCTGCGGGGGAGGTGGGCGCTGCTGCGGGGGGAGGTGGGCGCTGCTGCGGGGGGAGGTGGGCGCTGCTGCGGGGGGAGGTGGGCGCTGCTGCGGGGGGAGGTGGGCGCTGCTGCGGGGGGAGGTGGGCGCTGCTGCGGGGGGAGGTGGGCGCTGCTGCGGGGGGAGGTGGGCGCTGCTGCGGGGGGAGGTGGGCGCTGCTGCGGGGGAGGTGGGCGCTGCTGCGGGGGAGGTGGGCGCTGCTGCGGGGGGAGGTGGGCGCTGCTGCGGGGGGAGGTGGGCGCTGCTGCGGGGGGAGGTGGGCGCTGCTGCCCGCGGTGGTGGCCCAGCACGTTGGTGCGAAGGGGCTGCGGGGCTGCCGGCCGCCTTGGCGCAGGGCGGGATGCGTGGGAGCGGGATGCTGCTCCGCGGTGGGAGAGTGAGCGGAGCCTGCCTTCCCGCTCGGCCGGGAGAGCCGGGGGGCCAGCAGCTGCACGGAGCCCCCCTTGGGAGCCATCCCGGCCCCCCCCCCCGCCCCTTGGGAGCCATCCCGGCCCCCTTGGACAGTATGCGAATGCTGGTTAAAGGCTTCTGGCAGCGCGGGGAGAAGTGGGTGCAGTTAATGACGTTAATTAGGGGAGGGTTTCACGGAAAGTCACCGGAAAGATGAAGCGTCTCGTTTCACAGGGCTGAGGCAGAAGTGGGGCCAAGCGGTGACTTGGTTTTTCTTCTAGCTGTGCTTCCAGGCAGCCGTTTCAAGGAAAACTTGCATCCCCCTGATAATGCCGGGTCCGTAGGTCCTTGGGCCGTGTGGTGAGTGTTCACTGCTCTCCGGCGCAGTGCAGTTGTGATCTCTGTGTGTGTGTGTGTGTGTGTGAAGTATTTCCCCCTGCACAAGACCTCTTTATGCCAGTCATGGTAGTATTTCTACTGACTTCATAGTTTGTGTACAGAAATGCTTAAAAACCTGAATGAAGGGGTTCCCGGTGCGTACTGGAGAAAGACAAGACCCCTCCTTTCTGCGTGGGCTGCCCACCTTGGGTGCAACAGGACCCACGCTTTGGTGGCACTCTGAGCTCCAGCTGAGCTTCTGGTTTCCCAAAAGCTGGAGCAGGGAGGGATGATACCCAGCATGTGAAATTCTGCCTTGGGCTTATGGAAAGAAACACTGGGCAGTGCCTCCTCGTGCTGGGTCCCACCAGAGAGTGTCCCTATAAGGGCTCTTTGAGTGCCCAGTGCCTCCCTGGGCGTGCCCAATGGGCAGCCCAGGTTCAGGTGGGCTCCCAGGCCTTGGTGCACGTGGCTGAGGTGCAGAACAAGGTTTGGCTGGGATTTTGGGGTGGGCTCTGGTCGCAGCGGCCTCAGGCAGGAGTGCGAGGTGACGGCACTGCTAGTGCTCTGTTGATCTGAGACAAGCAGAGGCTGGTAGGACGCGGCTCATGGTTCCTCAGAGCAGACAAGCAGGTTGCTGCGCTTCGTAGCCTTTCACTCTCGAAATGCTTCTCCCACTGACCCATTTCCTATCTTAAACTGAGATCTGTTTAAGCTCTGGCCTTCCTTAGAAGATGTGAAGGGCAGGGGAAGGATGGATCACAGCCTTTTCGCTCCAAATCTGCAGGGGCATCCTGTAGAAGCAGCAGAGGAAGGTGCAGCCTGAGCTTGCGTGGTGAAAGGCTGCAGGTTGAGCAGTTCTGACTGGTGAGGTTGTCCTCCGCGAAAGAACAACGTGTTTCCGCGGGAAGATGCTTCCTCCGTGTCCTGCACGATCCCTGAAGGTCAGGGGAGGCAGCAGTGGGTCTGTGGCAGCTCTCCACAGTCCCTAGGGCGGGCTGTGCCAGAGTCACCGGGTTTGGCTTACGGCACCCCAAAAGCTGAGCCCAGCGAGGTGCAAGGACGGGGCACGGGCACCCCTGGGGCGGGCAGGGCCCTGCGCTGGAGCGGGGGGTCACGCCCGGGCTGGTTCATCGTCCCCTTCGTGCTGGTCCCTTCCCGTGGGCTGCCGTGTCCGTGGCAAAGGCGGGAACTTCCACCGGATGGTTTGTTGACTGTTCGAAAAAGCCCCGAACTTTGACCTCTTCGAGTCATTTCATTGAAGAGAGGCTATTCCTTGCCAGGGCTGTGCCCGGTTTGGAACTGGTTTGCAGTGTTATTTTCAATGATGATCAAGACTTGCCTCGAAAACAAACAAAAAAATGTTTAGAAGCAACTGCTGTTGCAAACCTGCAGGGGTAAGAAAAGTTCTCTACGCAAAGTTAGATCAGCAGCGACGTCCTTTATGAACGACGCGCCCCGGGGACGTGAGATCCTTCCCGAAGGTGTCCGCCTGCACGTTGCAATCAACAGGTATTTATACATTAAGTTTGTACATATTTAGTTTATACAATACATATTTAATTTCATCCTCTCGAGGATTAGTTCTTCTCCTCTCACTTCTGATGCAGATTATCGCGCAGCCTCTGCCGTAGTTTTCTGTTGTTCCCTTGTGAGTAGGGGCTATAACTTGGGGAGGTGGTCCGTGAGTCGGAGGTCTCCGACCGCTCCTCGAATGGACCATGTTTGGTCAGGGAACATGTCCTGGGCTCGTAGGCTCTTGGCTTGTACCTGCTTTGGTCACGATTCAAAGATTACACACAGCGGGTACCACAATAAATCCTGTCTTGCAGACATCTGGGACTGCAACATGCTGTCCTTGTTTCTAACCACTAACAGATCACTGGTTAATGAATACCTCAGGGCTGGGACTTTACAGAGGTATGCTAGCAGCGTTGGCAGTACAGATTTTATTTTATATTTGGTCATTTATTCTATTTGAGACTGATCTACCTAAAATTATCACTAGTCATCCTTACTACTATCTACAAATTAGAATTCTTGATATTCAAATCAATAAGAGGGGCAAGGGGTTTTCCAACAGCATCACTGGTGCATAGCAGGTTTCAAGTTTCTCTGGTTTCTGAATCGCAGTCGCCTGGTGAGGTTTCTACGCTTACAGCTTTCAAAACACGCGCACAGCTCTGACGTTCTAAAACCTGATGATTTTATGCAACACCGCCACGCTGGGTTTGTGACCTGGCGCGCCTTCCGTCAGCACGTTCTGCAGCGTCGTTACCTGCAGATGAATGGTTCAAACTGGTGAAGCAGTGAGCGGTTAAACGCGGTTCAGCCACTGGTGCTGTGCTGCCGCGGGGCTCCGGCAGGGCAGCGGCTGGCCGCGACCAGCGAGGCCGCTTTGTCCGGGTGAATCCTTAGCCCCGAATGCCAACGCGGAGCAGCCTGGTCCGTGTGTGGAAAACCACGGACTTTGGGGTTAAAACCCCAGCCCTTGGTGTTCTACGGCCGCCCTGCAGTGCGCAGCGATGGGCTGCTGGAGTGCACCTTGTTGTCCGGGAGCTGGGGGCTGCTGGCCGTGTGGCTTTGTTGGCTCAGCGCAGCGTCTGGTTCGGCTACCAGGTTCCCGGCGAGCTCCCTCAGCTACTGCTGCATTGGGTTTTTCCAAGCTTTAAAGCTAAAACCGTAGGTAGCTGTTTGCAAAGGTGAACTTGGACAGTTTAGCTTTTTTTTTTTTCTTTTTTTCAAGCTTAAGTGTTGGGTAGTAATGATAAACGCTGCCCGTGGTCACCGCTTAATCCCCCAAACGGCTGTTCCAGGGTAGTGCTGCGCAATGCCCGGTTATACTGGAAATGAAGATGTAAAAGCTTAATGAGCCAGTCCCGGCTTGAGGGGTGGTGGCAAAAAGCGACGCGGTGCAGCGGGGCCCAGAGGGGTGCAAAGGGACAGCGGGGGGCATCGGCGGGGCTGGGGGGGCCAGGGAGCGGGTGCAACGCTGGCTGAGGTGGGGAGTGAAGCGGGGGCCTCGGCTGAGCCTCCCGAGGAGGGGTGGCCTAGACCCTGAGCGGTGTCACGGCGGCTGGAGCGGCTCTGGACGCCCGGCAGCCTCGCCTGTGCCCCTGAAGGAAGGGCAGGCAGGCGAGGGTTTCTTGCAATTCAGAAGATTCGATTGAAATGAAGACTCCTAACGCTAGGCTGGCTGAAGGGTCGCGAAGCCTGAAACCCTCAAACAAGCCAAGCGATGTTGAGCTCCCAGCAGGACCAGTCAGGTGTTTCTGCCCGCTCAGCGCCCGGGATAATCCATCGGCTGAGCCGGCTTAACACCGGCCCGTGGTTTTTTGGGCAGCCGGCCTGCCTGCCCAGCACTGCGCTCCCAGAACTTGGTTTTGTACAGAAAACCGATGGTGTTCAAAGCCACGGCAGGTCACAGTGCGACTTTTGGTGTAATCAAGCGATGGTAACCCAGTTATTGGCGCGGATCGGGATGGAAGATCTGCTCCTCAGTTGGTTCGGGCTGGAGATGCCGTGTTGCGCCTTATCTGCGACGCGACTCCCAGGTTCAAGGTATGATACCCCCCGTGAGCTGTCCCCAGGTGGAGACCTGTGATCCTCGACACCCCTGGGCGAAGGGGGAGCTCCCAATACGTGATGAGAGCGAGCAGGCACGGCATGGCCACGCTGCCGAAAACGGGTGCCAATTCCTGGCACCGTTCCCCCTTGGTCTAAATTTTAGCTCTTTTCCTGTTGGTGTGTGATTTAAATGTGATCCTTTGGGCACGGGTAAGGGATTTAGGCAGGGGACAGCAGAGCTCTGTGTAGCAAAGTCTACTCCTTGTTCTTGCTTGATTTCGTTGCTTTTCAGCCCGGATTCATCCTCCAGGCGGGCAGCAAAGCGAGCGTGGGACAGGACGGGCAGGAAAGTCCAGTTATTCTGCTGGGTCAGCTTAAAAATCTGTAGCAATGACTATCAAGTGGTGCTTTTCCCCCCTCTCCTCCTTTTCCCCAGGATGATACCTGCGTGTGACACTAGATGGAGCCTTCTGTGCGCTGGAGAAGCGGAGGAGTCGAGAGCAGCGTCCTGCCCTCCCGGCAGCGCCTTGTGCGGGGGTTCGCGCAGGAGTCGCTGGCAGCGAGGATGCCGTTTGCTGGGAAAGCACCTACAGAGGGCACAAATCGTGTGGTGTTCCCCTCTGCCCGACAAATACATCGGAGCGAAGAACTAGAATGGTTAGAGCGTTGCAGGTTGCGTGAGCGTCGCTTTTAAAGCGGCTTTTGACCTACGCGTGGGGGAAGGATCACGTTTGTGGCTTCGAGAGCGCGTGCCCGCGTCTAGGTACGCGTAGAATTGTTTCCGTCCTTCAAAAGTCTGGCTTTCCACGACCGCTTGCAGCTATTTTTCTTAGGAAAATTATTCAAAATACAGTGAGTTTTGTCGCTTTACGATAAGGTGGTGGTTATTTTGTACGACGGCTGTGGCGGTGGTGCGCTCGTGCACGGGCTGCTGATCTTTCTGGGCGACGCAACGGCGGTGGTGGTTGCGTTGGGGAGCTCTTGCCGGTGCTGTTCTTGCAGCAGCAGGACGGCGTCAGCATTCTGTGCACACACGCAGCCTCTGAAAGCAACCAAGAAAGCAGATTACAGAGGACTCGTTTCCAAGAAGATGAAATTGCGACATCATTATGAAACGAACCGTGTCATCTTAATTATTCCTTGCAAATTTTAGACTGCGTATAAACAACTAGGACATCTCGCTGACATCCAGAATGATTATAGGATACTGAGGAAATGCAAATATAAAACAAATTTTGGGCAAATTACGTCTGTTTGTACTGAGAGTGATAACTGAAGGAGCAGTTCTTGCAGAAAGCTCTCCGAGGCGTGCACGGTGGCACACAAAGGACAGAGCCTCTGAACAAGAAGATTGCCAACCGTTTTCAAACCTTGCAGGAAGGGGCCCCTGATGGGTTAATGACCTAGTTCTGCAAATATTTATGCATATTGCTTTAATTTTGTGCTCGGCTGAATGGTTCCAATGAATTTACTAGAATCGCTTCATTATAGCCTCTTTAGTGGAAAATCAGAAAGGTAATGGGATCTTTCATACTCCTACATGTAAGGACATATCTTGAACATCCTTATGTGGAAGCAAATAGGCATATGCTGCTTAATTGTTTAGAAAAAGAAAGAATTGACCTGTTTAGAATTACAGTTCTTTCCTACCTTCGTATGCTTTGCTCAGGCGCTGCGTAGGACAGGAGTTTAATTGCGTTATTGCAGTAAGGGATGGAAGGAGAAGCTGCCGTTGGCTTTCCAGTCAGTCTAAGAAATGGGCTGATAGTCGCTTCGCAGTGAGAAATAATCACTGCCTGTAATCCCCCTGCTCGCCTGCCAGCCGGAAAGGACTTCATAAGGTTTTGGTTGATGGATTCAATCTGGTAAAGTAACACGAATGAGTTGAAAAAAACAACAACAACAACAAGAAAATCATCCTCAGTATAATATTTTGTCTTCTAAATTCAGTGCAGTACCAACAGGATGTCAAAGTTTCAGTGAATTCCGAGAAGTACTTCGGAACAGTGAGACTTCCCCCAAAACCACCGGGATGAGCCTGTGCCTTTCGAAGTTTGCGTGGTGGAAGCCATCAGGGACGCAGGCACCTTATAGTGGGCGGCTTTCCCTTGACCTTCAGGTGAAGGTGGCTTGCTTGTGCTGCTCAGAGTTTGTCAGTGGCCTTTTGAGAGAGTCCTACGACCGACTGCAGAAGCAATCTGCCGAAGCTGGCGTCTTCCTCCCTCCCCTAGGTTGCGACCGCTCCCCGCTTCAGCCGCCCATCGGCGTGTAAAGGTTAATTTCTCATTTGGGGGGATCTTTGCTCGACATCCCTCGTTGTGGGGGGGGACGGGCTGTCGGGCCAAGGCAGCGCTCGGCCGGCTCCCCGGCAGCAGCCCCTCGCTGTCGCTCAGGAGACGTGGGTGATCCCAGCTGGAGCGCTGTGAAAAGGTAAGGACAAAGCGCAGCTCTGGCTGCCGGGCCCTCGGTACCCCGTACACAGCCTGCTTGGACGCCTCCCTGCAGCACGGGACTGGGTAAAGCTACGTGGATTTGCCTCCCGGGTGGATCCGGGGTCCGACTCCTTTCTTTAGGCACCGTCTTCCGAACAAAATCCGTGCCCCTCTTCCCTGTGGCGATCAAGTTCTGCTCCTCCTGCGAGGACTGAGCTCCTCTGGTTGTGTTTTGGTGGCGAGTGTGCAAGTGTTTTGGAGAGCTCAGCCACCCCGTGGGCTTTAACAGCGACAGTTCGTGGGTCTGGCCGCCTGCACACACACTTTTTTGTGGTGGTTCGTTCTTAGGAATGAAGGTTTATTGAGGACAAACTGACCTGCTCTGCCCCAACACGTAAGAGGCTCTTGCTGCAAACAACGTCCCTGGGTCGATACCCGTTCTTGCACTAGTTCCCACTGGCTTCTTGGGATATTTTTGTTCCCACTGGTGGTTCCCAGGAGGTGGCTGCTTCTCTGGATCTGACCCTTGGTGAGCAGCAGTGAATCTCAGATCAAGCTGTAGGGGTTTTGTCATCAAATGTTCCTTGTGCTTTCTAAGCCTATGGATAATGTTCTGCCTTTATTTAATCAGTGATGCCCCTAGTGCAGATAAAGGAGGAAATGCCTTGGGCTCTAATTGCTGGAAACGCAGGTGGTTTCCAAGGACAACTTTGGATACGCTGTGAAATGCTTGTGGGGACCAGAGAGCACCAAGAGAGCCGACAGGTCCAAGGGATGTGGAAGGGATGATGGACTCTTCTAAGGATTTAATGACCTTTCAGAGTAGTTTCGTTTCTGCCAGCTTTGTTTCGTCATCTTATTAAAATACCTTAATGGTAGCAGGCTGGGGGGAGGTTTGGTGTAATGTTTTTTGTGTCTCTGGAGCTTTCTCTTTACACCATCCATTTCGGTTATTCCTGGGCCTTAGCAGGTAGGTGGCGTTCCGTCAGGTACAGCACTGGGTGAGTTCTTACAGGACTGTTGGCCGCTTTCCTGGCCTCTTTGCAGCTGTCTGGCAATGCCGGGCGCTCTGATGTCCCGTTTCCCCACCGCTGCGCTGGGGGAGCAGAGCCTGGGCTGCTCCGTGGGTGTCTGGGCACGGGGTGGTTGCTCCTTCCCAGCCTCCCCTCCTTGCGGCTGACCTGAAATAACTTTGTCAGGCGCTCTCATGGCCTCGCTGTTCCCCACCTCCTGAGGGCTGTTAACGAAGGTGTTGAACAACCCCAGCCCCCAGACTGATCCCTAGGTCGCCTCCCTATTAACCTTTCTGCGTGCTGAGAACTGGCCGTTTATTTCTGTTCTCTTTCGTATCTCTTCGCTTGTTTTAATCCAAGACTTTATCGTTCACCTGGCGGTAACCGTGTTTCCTCCACAGCCTCCAGCTAGGCAGGAACTTTATCAAATGCCTTTGGAGGGCATGAACGGGTCGTACCTCCCCCTACCTCTCTTTTGCCCTGGGAAAGGCTCCCAACAAGCAGAGGAGACACAGATCCCCGTCGTTGCTGGTTTTGGGGCATCATTGGAGAATTCTGTAGTCTGGAAGTGCCGGCACGGTACTGCTTCGAAAGCATTGCTGGGAAATTTGTAGATATGTGGAGGAGGGGTGATCTTAGAAGTCAGCTTCTCACTTGTTCTCATTCTGAATGTCCGTATCTGGAAGTTTCTTGTGGCTTCTGACCTTCGTGATTTTGGTTTAAGCAGAGGAAACACAGCGTAATCCTGTGGGAAGGAGAAGCTTTCTGTCCCGGGTCTTGAGGGCTGTGGCCATGGATGGGGGAGCCTGTCGTGGCAGGCACAGAACGAAGGGACCCCGCAGCTCGTGCCTGAGCCTTCGCCGAGTCTGGCCCAGTAAAGCAAGAAACCAACGTCAGGGTGATTAACCAAGGTAATTAACACCCCGCTTTCTACCCGTAGATCAGCGTGTTATCGGAGTGACCGAGGCCATGCGCTTGCCTTGCCGCCTTTTATTCGGGAAGAGATCACCTGCGTGCTCCGTGCTGCCCCCGAGGCTGCCCCCGAGGCTGCCCCCGAGGCTGCCCCCGAGGCTGCCCCCGAGGCTGCCCCCGAGGCTGCCCCCGAGGCTGCCCCCGAGGCTGCCCCCGAGGCTGCCCCCGAGGCTGCCCCCGAGGCTGCCCCCGAGGCTGCCCCCGAGGCTGCCCCCGAGGCTGCCCCCGAGGCTGCCCCCGAGGCTGCCCCCGAGGCTGCCCCCGAGGCTGCCCCCGAGGCTGCCCCCGAGGCTGCCCCCGAGGCTGCCCCCGAGGCTGCCCCCGAGGCTGCCCCCGCGCCAGCTTGGGCTGCCAGGAGATAAAAGGGACCCCAAGCTGGTGGCGATCTTGTGCCTAAATCTCATCCGTGGTGCCCGCTGCGTTCTGGGGGTGAAATCCTGCGTACAGCTCCCTTCCACCCGGGGGGCTGCAGTACACTGCTTCCCTGGCTGGGTTAGGCTACACGTGTAGAATTTCAGGGAGTGTTCTCCTGCCTTTTTTCTTTACTTTCCAGCTTTTCACGTGCTGGACCACCTTGGGTTATTTGTCCAGGGTTTTCGCTCAGTTCTGGTATCATACAAAATCCTGCTGATTCACTAAGGGTGCAGAGGAACTGAAGAAATCACATCCACTGATTGGTTCATATCTCTTGTGATTAAAAAATATGGGTTTTACTGGAATTTGAGTTGTCTGTGGGGCAACAGTGGATGTGGAGACTCCTTACACAAGAACCTGTGAAGGGGGAAGTGACAGACTAAAATGGGGAAACAAGGGCTGCTGTTGCCTGTTAAAATGCTTTGGAAGTGGAAGGGTAGGAAGGTTTTTTTGTGACATGACAGATATAGGGGAAGGAAAAGAGGAGCAAGTAGGGAACGTGTGCGTGGAGGTTGTGCCCAGGGAGGTGGGGGAAGTCCCAGTTTACCGTAGTCACAAGGAGTGTGACAAAGCACTGCTGAAATCACACGGTGATGATTACAAACTGACAGAGCATTGTTTGCTTTTAAATATCCAAGATATTTGATAATAAAGTTCCTTTATTTTACAAAATGCCTTAATTTGGTTTAATTTTTCCAAGGATTTAAAGTGCAACAAGAGAGAAGTTGGTGTGTGGATGGGGAAGGTTTATGGTAACGTCTCTCGCTTCAACAGGTGAATGAATTCTCCATTGAAACAGGTCAGAGCGTGACAAAAGCTCCGTCACTACTTAGCCAGGAGCTCAGGTTCACGAGTGGCAGCGCTTGGCCAAGTCCCCTCTGAGGCTCCCGAAACATGGGAGGTGACTAAAAGAATTGAGTAGAAACTGTGGCGATGTTTGTTTGTGGCTTTGAGCTGTGCAGTCGTCGTCTAAAACTGTTCGTGGCTGCACAGGGTGTGCCGGTGCCGTGCTCTGTCTGCCCGCGGTGGGAGCATGAACACGTGATGCGTTTTTTGGGGGTCTTTGGCGTGTTTCAGAGGTGCTGGTGCAGAACAAAGCAGCAGCATTGTGTGCAGAGGTGTCTCTCCCAAGAGAGAAGGGCTTGCAAAGCTATTTTAGGCTTGCAATGGTTGATGTGCCGTTAAGGTAAATATCTAGTGTGACAGGCACCTGCCAGCTTTTCGACATCTCTTGTCCTCGTCTGTCTACGGTGACATCAGCAAAGACGGTGCAAAGGCAGGGCTTGGTGACAAAGCTGTTGGATTTTTTTCCAGGAGGACTAAATAACTGAGCAGACCTCATTAGTTTCAGATCAAAAGCAACACAAGTTCATCCCCTGAAACGGTAATTTTCAAAAAAAGCTTTGTCTTAAAAGGCGTCTCTTTTTTCCTCACTTAACTTTTATCCAGAATTCATTGCCAGTCGCTCGGAGAAAAGCACTAAAATCTCTGTCTTTCAGGAAACGTTTTCAAATTCTTTAGCTAAAAACTATTTGAAAACCTCATTTGAATTTTTAAACAGGTTTGCCTTCCCCAAATGGCTTTTGCCAAATGAAAGATCTTCACCTGAAAAGTTTTTCCCAACTCCAGGGAAGATCGGGGTCTGCGTGGCGGAGCACCTGACGGGTGGTAAGCCGGGAGCGCGCGTCTGCGAGCTGCGGGACGTGGCTTTCTGATGTAGGACAGGGAAATAGGAACCTTCACCTTGATTTTTTTAAAACACGAATAAAGCACAATAGGCATTTGGGAGAAGCGAAATGTGAAACAGGAGCATCAGATTTAAACACAGAGAACCACGGTCGTGCCGTGCCAGGATCCTTATTTCACCTGTTCTTCTGAAATCTCAGGTTAAATCGTGTTTCCCTACCTGTGCAAAGCGTCCCCATTTATTGAGACACACAGGTACTGCAGACCCTAACGGGCACTGGTGGCTTCTGCATTACCTTTCAGGGCTTTTAGTTGGAAAGCTGGTGGTTTAGTATCTTGATCTCTCAGGCCAAAAAGGTGTTGCTCGATATTGTTTGTTTTTCCACTAAGTAACACGTTTCAGTAACCCACCACTGGGCTGAAATTTGGTGTCGGCTGCACTTGCAGCTCCGTCCAACACTGCAGCCGTACCTGGGGCTTTCAGGTGAAGCACAGGAATTAATTCAGATTTTAGATTATTTGGAATACTTTTTTTTTAAAAAAAAACCCAAAACCTGGTGCACGTGCCACAAAATGGTTGTGATGTAATTACAGCGCCGGAGCCTGCGTCGCTGCCTGGCAGCTTGTGCCTCGTGCGGGGAGAAGGGCTGCCGCCGTGGCTTGGAGCATCTCTGCGGTTGGGTAGGAGATGTCAGAGCTTTGGCCAGCCGCAAAAACAAAATAGCAGACAACTAAAATCCCCTTGTGCATTGTGTTCAGAAAGCTCAGGAAATTACTGGCTTAAGGAACTACAATTTCAGTCTTCGGAGCTCTCTTCTGGCAACGTGTAGTTCCTGTAAACAGAAAATTATTTCAGCTAGGGGCAGAATTTTTCTCTTTTTGATGCTGAAAGCTCATTAAAATCTGATGTTAAACAATTAATGTTCCTAGGGACAAATTGTTTCATGTACGAGGACTTTCTCTAGCCAGAGGAAAATGCAATACCCCAGAAAATTACAGGGCCTACAATAATCTTCGTGCTTGCGGAGCACTTGGTGACGTTCATTTTAAGCCCAAATATTTTTACAGAACCTATATGCAGATCTACCCTCTGCCTGCCGGTGGGTGACCCTGGAAAACAGTGTGTCTTCTCAGAGTTTACTCAGCTTTGATGGATGAAGAGTCAGGATTAAGCGTGTTTATTCACAGAACGAGTGTTAAAATTTGATACTCGGTAATCTTGGTGCTTGTTATGGAAATAATCTCCTTTAAAACTTGGGGACACGTTGCTCCCCTCTTATGGACAGGTTTTTTAAGTTACAGCATCTACCAGCCTTTTTCTTCCCGAGAGCTTTGCAAAATCCTGGTCATTATCTTTGTAATAAGGTTTCTGGCCCTTTAGTCATCTGTAATGGGGTGTGACAAAATCCAGTTGTCAGTCTGGTCTGGTCTCTGTGGTGAGAAGAAAATATAATTTTTAGACCTGAGGGTTTCTTTGTGTCTCTTGAGGCCTCCGAAGATAAAGACACTTGTCGTTGCTACAAGATTTTACAGGGCCACGTGAATCAGTTGGTACAGTCACCCTCTCGGTCCTTCTGTGCTGTATTGTACCTCATTCCTCCTTTTCTTGGGAAAATGCTCAATGGGAACGAGTTAAATGAGAGAATATCTTTTAATCCTCAGCAGGCCCATGTCAGCTCATCTTCCCTATCTTTTGAGGTTCCTCGGTCCGAGGGGTCTCTTATGCTGCTTAGCATTAACGGCAATGCTTTCAAACGCTCCTCGTCTTCTACAGGTTTTTAATTGATCGGTTTATTCTGGGTGATAAAATGTTGCTGAGCTGTTTACAGCGGAGTCGTCTGCTGGAGGGGTTTTATGTGCATCTCCCTCAGGGACTCAGTTTGAAATAGCCCACGAGCACATCTGAGTGGCTGTCGCACTAGTGCTTATCTACCGGGATTCTTACCTTCCTTCGGCTCGAGCTCCTGGCGTCGGCGCTCTCGGGTCGTGTGCCCGCGTTGGGCAGAGCGGCCTCATCAGGGCTTGGCGCTTTCTGGGCCTGACCTGTTTCTGCTCCGTGTTCCCGAGGGACACCACGTGATAGTTCCCCGCTTCTCTGGATTTCGGTTTACACTTGTTAGTTCTCACAACGCGCTCCAAGTTGATGTTTTTGGAAGCCCTAGACCTTCCCCGTGGAGATCCGTGCTGCGTTTCGGCTACAGCGGGTGCCCTGTGCTCTTCCAGCGCCGCTGCCCCCTTGGCCACCCGAGCCTGATGGACACAGCCGGGTTCCTGTCCTGGTATGCTCTTCTTCCTTGGGATTAAATGATCCTTTCTTCCTGAAGGGAGATGCCATGGCTCCCTTCTGATTCACGTCACTGCTTGGTTTTCTGTCCCCCCTCTGCCCTGGATGCGATGATTCGGGCAGCCTGCGCAGGTGCTCTGGGCTCGGGGTGCTTCAGGGTGGGGAAGGGTCCGCTTGGAGCATTTAGTGAGCGTCTGGCCACGTCCCTTTCTTTCTGTTCTGCTTGACTTGTGTTAAAGGAGCTCCTGACGAGCGATGAGACCTAAAGGAAACTCTAAAACCGGAGTGAGAAACCTGTGTTAAAATTGGATTAACCTTCCAAGGGATGGGCACTAGTCACTTTTTTTTTTCATTGACACAGCCTGCCTTCCCCTCTGTCCCAACGAACAGTGGATTTTTCTTTATGCCTGAGCCAAAAAAAAAGAAAAAAAAAAAAGGGAAGAAAAGCTGATGTGTAGTAGAGCAGATTGCTTAGAAGAAATAAAGATGGAAGCTGGAGAGGCTCGTGTCTCTGGCACCTCAGGCTGGGGGAGATCTCTCTTCGGGTTCTTGGCTTGGATTTTTAGGCTTGGATTTTTTCATGAGTATCTCCAGTGAGCGTTTGTGTGTATGTACATGAACAGTGTATAGTGCACAGTGCAGTCTGCAGTATATTCGCATAGTGGATATTGTGTGAAGCAGACGTTAACTTGGACAAAATCAATTGCCATTGGTTATAATCAACTTGAGCACATTGTATTAATTATGTGTAATTCCAAATTTGGTGCTAAAACCCGGAGGCTTATTCTTCCTGCTTGGTTTGGCAGTAAATACTGTTAAACTAAAGCAGTTTGGCTTAACACCCTCTTCCCCTGCTGCAAAAGGAATAGTAAATTGTGAGTCATCACCATCATTTGTGAATCAAATCTGTCTCCTCTACTGCTCTTTAAGATTGCTGAGGATCTCTTACACCTGGCTCACCTACAGACTAGCCTTACACTATTATTACTATTTTTAAGTCCATGCAAAAAAAATTGTGACCTATAGCAGCCTGCAGGACAGAATAGCAGGATTTAAAGGCTGGGAAACCCACCTCTACCTGTGCTAGATCTCGCTTATTTATAGCAGCCCAGGGTTGCTTCATCCTGCAGCAGCCCAGGAGTAGCAGGACTTTCACAGCGAGCCACCACAGGGACTGACTGCCCTTGCTGTGCTCAGCTGCTCGGGTATTTGTGTTGAGGCTGGTCACTTCTGAGGCACTGGAGGTGGCTGAGACGTGATGGTGCTCGTTGATGATTTGAATCTGAGATAGGCGACTGTCAGTTAAAACTGAATCCTGCCAAATCCTGGTGTAGAATCCATCGTCAACAAAACCAGACGGCAGCCTGGGAGATGGAGGCTTTGAGGCTGCTTTTGCCGGGATCCCACGGGAGCGCAGACCTGCTCCCGAATGTGCCGTGGAGCTGCCCGCTGGCCCGGGCGTCTCGGCAAGCTCCTGCCAGCTCTGTTGGTCACCGCAGCATGTGGCACCCACTGGCTCTCAAGGGGACCTTGCGGGTGGTCCCCGGGGCTGGGCGTCGCCTTGGGTCCATCACGGAACCCACCCTCGAAGCGCGGAGCACGTGGCCAACGTTCCCTCCGTGCCTGAAGCGGAGCTCAGCGGGTTCGGATGATTGAAAACCACGTAATTGTAGTAATTAGCTCGTTATTTGCAAAATCGCTGTAAACATGTTAATAATTAAGCAGTATCTACGTTGTACAGCGTGCCCATGGCTAATGTGGCGGTGGTTATTGCAACACATCAATGATCCCAAGGAAGTTCGTGTAGAGACTACGTGTCCTTTTTCCGAGCAGGGCGTATGTTTTGTGTGTTTACAGCAGCTGCATGTGTTACAAAAAAGCACATAAAGGTAATTTTTTTGTAAAGTACTTTCTGAATGTGTCAATTACTGTGCACTTTCTTAAAGTCTTTCTGTGGGACTAAAGATGTCTGGTAGCTAAATTATTTGTTATCACACTCTACACTATGAAAAATCTGATTAGACCTGCAGGTAATAGAATGAAAAATAAAATATTTAAAGAACACGCTAACAAAATAGTCTGCTTCTATAAATGATCTTTGTGGGATGTCTACAGTTAAAAAAAAAAAAAATTGGGATGACAGGTTAAATATATTTTCACTTTACCCTGTGGTACGAGGAATAAATTCAAAAAATACATCGCTGCATTATGACTGTCTGTACGTGCCAAAATCCTGCAAACAGCTGTGCATGCTTTAAGCTACGCTCTTCTAAACAAGTGAATCTGCTACAAATTTAATTTGGGCTTTTCACATGAAAATACCATGGAAAAATGCATATGGAGAGGTTTATCTCATTCAAATTTGTTATCTAAGGCTTTGACCCTAAAATCTCATTTTCAGATGCGTGACTTTGTGCTGAGGAACAACCATCCGAATCAACAGAGGCGTTTGTGTGACTGCAGTTGCACACGTGCTTCAAAATTTGCGTAATTAGATCAAAAGTCAGGTAGAAGAAGGGAAGGAATAACACCTGTACAGCCTGAATTGGCTGCAGTTGGGCAAGCACACGTCTTCAAGGGTTTGAGCTGCCCACAGGGTTAAACCGGACTGTGTGTTTGTGGGTAGGTCACGGCCAGACTTCAGGGGTGGGAAGGTGGTGCTTTGATGTGTCCTGAACCCTAAAATAAAAATAAACCTGTGTTTGTTCCCTTTGCTGCCGAAAGGGTAGGGGCAGAAGCAGCCTCAGCAACCTCATCTACAGGCTGTGTTTATAGTCGGGGTCTGTGGTCACCAGGTCCTCAGGGTCTTGCCTTGTTGAGCCGTGGACGCCTTCAAGCGTGGGGATTTTGTGGAAAAGCTGGTCTAGTGCTTATCCAACCTCACTGTGATTCTCTTTTTTTTCCACCCCCCTCCTGTCTCAGGGGAGTTTGCCTCCTCGTGCCTTGGCATTGCTACTGCCTGCCCGGTCGTTGAGCACCTTTGGGTGGGTTTTCTCTGTGACCATCTCTCACAGGCAGCTGTTGACTCCCTCCTCCACCTCCTTTTCTCCAGGCAGTTTGGAAAGTGCTGATGCAATTGAAGTAAATGACATCCTTGCTTTTCCCTTGCCCATGGATCCAGCCGTCTCCCCCTGGCAGTCGGTGAGCATCGGGCGCGGTTCGTACCTGGTGAGGTGATCCCAGTTCCCTTCTTGCCCATCACCGATGCCATTTCCAGGCACGTGAAGCCTTGAAGAGCCACAGCCTTCCCGGAGGCTGAGCTGGGGTTTGCCCTGTTTGGGGCTGAAGCAACGTCCCCCTTTCACCAGCTGTGGGGAGCCCCCGCTGGACTCCGTGGGCTTGGAGAGGCTGCCGAGAGCGGCGTCACGATGGCGACTCCTGGCTCCTTCAGCATCCTTGGAGGCCTCCTGCCCTCTGGCCCCACAGGGGTGGTGAGTCCTCTCTGGACAACAGTAAGCGCATGTTGATAAGTAAATAAACCCGTATTTTCCTTCCAAAGGGTGCTCGCTTGGTGCGTTCTCTCCCTTTCCAGCTCACAGCCCCTGGTGTGCAGGGCTTTGCTCCGGGCTCTTGCCGGTGGCTTTGCCCCTGGGGATTTGCCTCCAAAGCCTGAGGAGTTTTCCTGTGAGCGGCGCAGACGTGCTGCCACGCTTTGTCTCTGGCCGTGGGCAGTGTTGGTTGGACTGATGTTGAGGCGAGTGGCCCCAAATGTTCGCTTTCAGCAGAATCAAAGGGGACACTTACCTCTTCTGGCCTGGGTGCAGAAGGGCCTGAGGGCGTGGTGATTTTCTGTCCTCTGGGAATATGCTACGCGAGGGGATTTCTTACGTTAGGTCCTTGATCCTGACCCATGAACCAGCCGTCCCATCCTTCGGTGTGCTGAAATTTCATAGGGCTTAAACCATAAACCCCCAGTCACTTAAGAGGATTATTATGGAGTACACAAGTGGTGTAATTAAATGTATGTCGTAATACCTGATTAGACTATGGATTTAGAGATGGAGCGGCATTATGCAAAGATACAATGTAACTGGGTTAATAACAATCAACTGATTAATGTAGTACATCTCATTCAAGCCTAAAGGAGAATAGACCGAGATGATTAGCACAGTCGCAAATATGCAGGAGTGCACAAAGCAGAATGTATGCGACACGACTGAATAAACGACGGGGAGTTTTATCAGTGTACCAAAATATAGAGATGTTTAAAGGAAAAACAACGTTGTTAGGCGGCTCGCTGAAACTAGCCTGGAAGATGCAACGAACCTCGGCGTATTTGTGCTGCGGCGTGTTTGTAGTTGTGGCGAGCTAATGTTCGTAATGGGAGTAAATAGAAAATATTGTGCTGAAATAATATTGGGTATCAGAGCTTTTTTTTTTACCTGCAGAAGGAAACTGAACTGAGCGGACACCCTGTTCTTAACGCTTGCCTAGGTAAAAATCCTCCTGAGAAGCAAAACCCAACAGAAGCCTTTAAAGGCTGCGAGCACTTGGCTTCGCTTGGCGTGTCCAAGGGGAGCAGAGGGGAGCTGCGAGCCTTCCTAAAGGCCAGCGTTAACACGTTCTGCATCTGTAGGGCTGCGTGTGTCACAGATGGGCCACGATCCTAGAAGGGGTTGTGGTGGTCTTGAGTTTCATGCAATGTTCAAGTTTTTTGTATGTTCTTAGTAGGTTCTAGGGGTTCTGTTGGAATAAATGAAGAAGTAATCCTTCATTGGCAGCAATAGGAGCAATAGAAAGCATTTTCCTTGTAGTTGGCAAGAACCACCTCCAAGATCAAACTTCCTTATTTTGAGAAACTTCTCTTTCCAAGAAACAAAGCCATTTGGATAACCAAGATGGGAAATCTCCCTAAAAGTGAGGTAGGAGAGGTAAGGTCCCCCATGCAAGCTTGCTGTGTGTGTTGTGTTCTGCAGCAATGCACAGTTCCCTTCTCCTTCTGGCGCCGAGCGGTGCGGGTCACGGCAAGCTTGGCTGCAGGACGCTCTGGTCATTGTTGAGATCAGGCCACACGCTGCTGAACACCAGGACTTTTGGAAAAGCTCAATGGAAGCAGGTTCCTCCCCCTGCCCCAGAAATGTGAGAGGCAGCTGGAGCTGGATGTAATGTGTGGGGCTCTGGAGAGCATTTCTGAGCTTGTTTTACTGCTTTGGACAACTGCAGTGAAAGCTTTAGGTGGGGCAGTTCCCGCCCGGACCACCTGCTTGGGGTAGAGCCGTTCGATTTGCTTCAGGTCCGCACTGATGCTGGTGGGGCAGGACCAACCCCCAGGAAAGCGCCTGGCCCCGGGGAGGGCTCAGAGACCCTGCTCTGCAGTCGGCAAGAACGACCTGTCAGGGTGTGGGGACCGACGGCGGGCTACCAAAGAGGATTTGTGTGGTTCCTGGGCACAGAAATCTTTCGTGCGGCTCAGTGATGTGTTTTACTGGCACCAGCGCTGACAGACGGCGAGGCGGCACTCCAGAGATAAGCGATGCACAGCAGCCCGGGTTCTCCCTGCCCTTTCGAGTGATAAAACGCTGCGTTAATGCAGGGTGGGGATTCTGGCAGCCGCTGCCCTCCGGGACTCCCCAGCACACCTGCGTGGCGTAAAGAAGGATCTGTCGTCTCGTTTGATGCCGTTCTGCAAACAGAGCCAGAGTTATCCCCGGTTCTGGACTTTCATGTCAGAAGACTGCCCGTGTACTGTCCGTTTGTGGTTAAAGACCTCTGGGGAAGGTCTCCAAAATGCAGTTTTCTAAAATAGAGGAGTGGGGGGGGGGAATTATTAAATGCAATGGTATAATCAAAACTATACTAGATGAATATAAAGTGTATGTGAGGAGGCCCAACCTGCAATACTGAATGAACAGCAAAGCACAGTCAATGAAAGGAAGGAGGCAGTTAAAAGGAGCGTGTAGGTTTTTAAACTATGAATAGAACTTAAGATGCTAAATTGCCATAGCAAATGTCTCCCCAGTCACCTATGGGGAACACGTAAAGAAGAGTTGGCTTGTGCCTGGGTTGGGGGTAGAGGGAGGGGAAAAAACCCACTTTGAAGTTACAGCCCCAAGCTGGAAGCGCTGTAAGGGAAGGAGAACATACACGTCCCCCCGAGGTGCGGAAGAGAATACTGCCGCGACGCTGTGCTTTGCACTGGGTGATCTCTGCCGGTCCCTTCCAACCCCGTCCGCTCTGTGGTTTGAGCGCGGGCCGCCTCCTTTCTCATCTCCGCTGTCACCGCCTCTCTTTAAAGGCACTAGGAGGAAATTTGAGCAAACTATTTTTGGTCAGGCTTGAAAGCCACCTCTTTTTTCCATTCTGTACCATACATACATAGATAGGTACATGCATAGGCTATGTATATACATATATAGCCTGTTCAGGCGAGATTCTCGAGGGGCAGCTTTGATTATCTTTCCTTTTACTCTTGCTCTTAATTGTTGCTCCCTGGAAACGCAGCCTTGCTCTGACCAGTGGTGTCCTGCTCGTGCCTTCGCCTCTGCAGAGGGACCCTCGCCTCGGCACGGAGCCCTGCTGCTGCGCGCGCTTCCATGCACACGTGGGGTTCAGACGTATTTTTTACCTTGCGTGGGCAGGTGTTTGTTTTCAGCTGCAAGCAAAGTGGTAGAGCAAAGAACAAGCAAAAAAGAAAAGAATCTGAAAAGGATCATCATTCACAATTTCTGCACATAGTCCGAACGTTGGAACAGTTACTAAAATAAGTAGTTTTACCTCTGGCTTTTGAAGGGCCGTGAGTTTGCCGCCCTTGGTTGGGGTCACGCTATATAGATAGGAAT
Organism: Leptosomus discolor; assembly: GCF_034619465.1. Lineage (NCBI taxonomy): Eukaryota > Metazoa > Chordata > Aves > Leptosomiformes > Leptosomidae > Leptosomus > Leptosomus discolor. The sequence continues at coordinate 1,621,379 of NC_141396.1, read as the reverse complement.
AAAGGCATCTGGAGATGTGAGTGCCAGCCTTGCTCTGTGCTTGTAACTGGTACTACTGGTTGAGCTGGGTGTTCCCTGTGGGGCAGGTGAGTGATCTCTTGTTGCTGGTGCCTGACCCCCGTGTGTTTGGCTTTCATCTCTTTCTGTTTCGCATTTGCTTCCCATTCTTTTTTCTCAGATGGAAGGACACATCATCCCTATCAAAGACTCTTTAGATATTCCCAATCATTAAAAGAAAGGAAAATGAAATTAATTTTATCCTAACTAGATGTGTCTTCATTTCATGGCTTAACTTTCTTCTTTCTCCTTTACAGTTGTATCATTTTATAAATCATGAAGTCTGTCTGTAATTCTTTTCAACTTAGTGAACCTACTCTGCTTGTTCTTTGGTTACACACAGCTCTGTTCATTCCCCGTCTCCCGGGGCTTTTGTAATGGGATACAAGACACCATTATGAGTAATCTGTCTTCTTTCTCCAGTACAGAGAGAAGTAGATCTGATTTTAGAGGTAGACTGATGAACAGTTTCTTATTTGGAAGAAAGATGTATTGTGGGGACAAAATAGATTATCTATGGTAGCTCTGATTCATAAAGCTGACAACTGTATAATTTCTCACTTGGGTTGAAAACATGCGGTTAGAGCTCATGGTGGGGTACAGCAGTCCTAGGAATATCACAAGCCAGACCTAAGCAGCCCAGCCGCTCAGCTTCCCCTCTGCATTGCTTCAGGTTCGTTCTGAGCAGTGGGGACTCGGCATCGGGATGCAAGGTGGGCTGCTGTGGCTGGCGGTATGTGATGAAAGGCCAGAGAAGCTGACAGCAGAGAAAGAAATTTCATTTGTCTAATAGGCCGAGAGATTTAATTCCGGTTGTATTTAGTTTTCATTTCTGCTCAGAGGGACTAAGCCCTCTAACTTTGCAAAAACACAAAAATACCTCACGCTCTGCTGTCCCTTAATTGATTTTAATTTCTAGGGAAGAATTACATAGCTTCTGTGTGGAGGAAAAGTGACACAGGGAGCTAATGGAATTCCTGAGATCCATGCACGTTTGCACTTAATTCCTGATATAGGACTTGGAATAGGTAAGTGGAGGAATTGAGTGTCAGGTATGAATGATGGAAGAATCACGTACAGTGAGTTCGGGGCTCTCTGGTATTCAGCCCCTGCTCGTGGATTACTGCTCTGTGTGTCTCCCGTGGGGACTTCTGAAGATCTTCAGGGGCTTTAGGGACAAGGCATTTTACTTACCTGCGTGGAGAAGGGCAGAGTAACAAGAAACATAGTCGTCCTCACCTGTACATACGTCTTCCTCCTTCCCCCCAGGGGAGCTCAGAAAAGGCTGTAGGAGGAGACAGTAGCTTTAACTCGTCCGTAGGACCAGACAGGAGGGGCTGAGGACTTGTCAGAAGGGGTTTCACTCTGTTCTGCTCAGAAATGCTCAGGAAAGAGCAGAGGGAAGCGTATGTGCGGGGCAACGCCTGCTGGAGGATAAGCACTTGGGTGGGAGCTGACTAGCTCATAGCCTTGGGATGGCAACAGCCGTCCAGAGGCAGAATTCCTCCTGTCGGCTTGGGGTCTGGGGCTCTTCAGTGACCTGCACAGCAGCAGGAAAGACTCGGGGAAAAATGGGAGAGAAATGGAAACAGAAACAGGAGCAGGGTCCTGAGAAGCCGTAACGAAAAAGCTGCGTCTGATCAAGTTAACTGGCGAGAGGTGCGTTAGGATGTAAACGAGGTGGGACTTCCCTGCGCGGTGCTAATTACCCTTCAAGGAGCCAACGTTTTGGTGATGAGAGTGCCCTTTCCCCCCCCCCCCATTAGATTTTTATGAACTTTATAGGAGCAAAATTATTGCTCTTGAAGCAAGAACACAGGAAAGAGAGCTGCGCTGATTTCCGGGCCTTTGAAAGGGCCGCGGGGAGGCCCTGCGGGTGCGGTGTGAACCATGCCCCACGCCCCCGTTTCTGGGAGAAGTGCTGCCTGCAAGAAGGAGATTCACTGCTCGTTGGTTGTGATGGGTGGAGAGAGCGCTTGCTTTGGAGCAGCGCGTGTAATTAGGTTTCCTACAGAGCACAGAGTGAATTGCTAATGGCGTGATTTTTTTCTGTAGTCTCTCTGAAGGCTTGGTTGATCAGAAGTGCAGATAGTCTGGTTGATCCTTTAGACGACACAACTTTTTTGTGTTTCCTTAAACTACCAGAAAGAAAATCTGATCAGTCGCTTCTGCTTCTCTCTCACGTGGCCTTCACTCTTCGCTACCCTCTTCTTTTACCTGTCTGACTTCTTTTTCTGTACTTTTTCTGTTGGTGGAGCTTTTTGGTGTTTTTTTTTTTTTTTTTTTAATTATTATTGTGTGCTTTCTGTGGGGTTTCTTTTTTGGTTAGTTTTCTTTCAAATACTTACTACATACTAACCAGATGACATTAGAACATCAAAGGAGAAAGGCAAAGAGAAAGCAGGAGCAGAAAATCTTACCATTTTTTGATTTTTAGCAGTTATCTGCAGGTTTCTCAGTGTCTTCCAGAACCTCGGTGTGGCCCCAATCCAGAGGACCTGCTTTTGCTCTGTGTTGTATCTTGGTACTCACGCTGTGTCCTAGTTGACTTACCCTTATCAAAGAGCTTTGAAAGTCCTTTCCTGATTTGCTGTAGGTACCTAATAGTCAATTGCCTGTTTTGTTGATGTACGTAGTAATTCTGGAAAATACCATAATAATCATAATGAAGCTAGCTTTGACCATGTCACTAAGCACCCGTCATAATATCCAGTGTGTGAAACATGTTTTGCCCTAGCGCTGATTAGCAAGTTGCCTGAACAAAACTTGCCTCCTTTAGCACTGTGGTGCCCTAGGAATGCTCTGATGTACATGAAAAAAGGGTTTAAAAAAGCTGCAAAGATGAAAAATGAGTCGGTCCCTATCAATTATTTACCTCTCCAAGGGCCTGGAATACATTGCACCACGCAGATGCTGAAATGCTTGTACGATAATACGGTCTCCAATGAGATCACTTTTTATTGGTAGTTAATATAGTGGAATAATTCCTGAGCACGTAATAAATCTGACTTCTCCTGTGTCAGATTCCGTCGTGTGGGATGCCATGAAGTAATAAACTGAAAAGCACCTGTTTCTTTTTAGAAGAAAAGCTAATTATACTTGTTTTATAGGCCTACAGACAGTGTCAAGAGGTGTGCAACAAAGGCTTTGCTATGCAATACTGCTGTGAAAGGCGGATGAGGTTGGGGATCCGTGTTACTCTATTAATGGGGTTTACCTATTTCTTTAAGACATTTCAAAGAGTTATTTAAAATAAAAGCTGATAGAGAGGAGCATGGTACTTGCTGGCTGGCACCTGGCCGGGGTTACTGCCCTCAAAATGTAAGCGGGAGCTGTGAGGCTGCTGTGGGTGGGATCAGGCCCTTTGCCACGTGTATAAAATCGCTTTTAATTTGCTTTAGACTTTGTGGGTTCTGGAGTACCACCAGGGACTACTGAGTCATCTTAGGACGCTTTTCTTTCCTGTTAAATGGGTGAGAAATGCAGGTGAAGTGCTACAGAGTACATGTCTGCTGACATCTGAATATTTTTATTGTTCCTACCATAAAGACAGTTGGGAAAGACGCATCGCTCAGCTGGACAGTTTTACTCAAGAAGGAAGGTTTGAATAGAGAAGAATGTGGTTTGAACTGACAGTGCTGCTGACCAGCAGCTTCACTTGAATCTCTGGGGGGAAAAGTATCTGTAGAGAAAGCAACAAGTAAATGAATTTGCCAAAAAGTAGAGAGCTGTGGTTGGAGGACTCTTCTCCCAGCAGATGTGAGCAAGGGACTGAAATTGTGTGGCTAGTGCTGTACTGCTGGGGGACACCTTCTGCCATAAAACTGCTGCCATGTTGGCAAATGCTTGACGTTGGCCTTGGTAGGGTTGATCAAGCACTTTGAGGTGTGTGTGGTTCATGGTTAAGACCTGAGTCTCTTTGTAATGGCCTGATTTCACCTTAGAGAACTGAAAGGCTCTTCATGTGCAGGATGTATCTTGTTGCTCAGGGCACACGAGCTCCACAGGACCCGTATGATTGTCAGGAGTCATTGTCAGTAACATCAGCAAGTCACAGAGAATTAAGGATAAATAAAGATACACATCCAATCCCTTCTGTGAGACATTTACACTGTGAAGAGGAGAAACGTGTCAGGCTGTGGGCAGTCATGGCCCGTATCAATACCCCGGAACCGAACAACAGAAGTTTGGAAATAGGTCCTCTCCTACAAGAAGGTAAGGCAACTTTGGGGACTTTCCATTAGGGGTTTCTTCTGGACAGTGTTCTCCTTTAAAATCCAAGCAAGGGTATTTTAAAAAAATCTAATCATAATAGCGGATTTTGCAGTTCTTGCTGAGGTGGGTAGGACTTGGTATTAAAGCGATGGCCATTGTTTTTTAACCACCAAGGATTTTTACTGAAGGGATGTCTGAATACGACCGAACTTCATTCTTTAACTTAGCCTGGTGTAAAACCGAGCCGTGCCTCAGGGGGAGCTGTGGTAGCACAGGTGGTGCGATGAAAAGAAAGAAAAAAGTACAGAAGAGGAGTACAAAGATGAAAGCCCCCCGCTGAGCGAGTGGACCTAGAAGATGCTTTGAATCATTGCGCTTTCTGTTATTGCAGCAGTAATTAAATGTTTCTTCCCTGTCCAGTCCGTTTCACGTGATGCTCTTCTTCCTTCGTTATCTCCTTAAATGTTTTATAGCTGGTCTTTGTGAACGTGTTTCCCACATACCATTTCACAGACACGGCATCATTCCATAAAGGTATTTAAACGACGCTGCTTCTTGTGTCTCGGCCTTTTGTTTTCTGTGGCGCCTCCGCTGCCTCTGGGATGTCTGTTTGTCTTGTTCCCTGCAGACCCGGCTTTGGAATACGCTGTTGGCTTTTGCAAAGCTCGCTGACGGCCGCCTGACGCTTTGCTTTTCCCAATGCTGGCCTCCACCGTGGAGCTTTGTGGAAGCGCGTGGCATCGTGAGCGGCAAAGGCTGGGAAAGAGCTGGGTGAAAAGACCTACCTCAGGCAGAGGTCGGGGGATCACGTGTGGACCTAGCTGTGCCCTGAGAGACTGTAGCAAAAGGCAAAGTAAGCTTTCAGGGGTGCGAAAAAGCATCTTCGAAGCTGTTTCGTTAGTGTTTAGTAACGGCGGTGTGCCAGAGTGGACCTCTGCTCTGCCCCAGAACCACGCACGTTAAGATGATAAAACGTAGTAAGTCTGAGGGGTGGGTCTTCAGCATTGCAAGCTGCTGGTGAAACGGGTAAGAATCCGAAAATACAGTTACTGCCTGGGAACCAGCCGGAGTGTGACCAGAAGGCTTGCCCTGCCCCTCCGCCTTGATCTCATGGCAGCTTTGTTCCCCACAGCTGAGGGTGCCTGGCTGACTTTGGTTGCCTTTGTGCTGCTCCGGCTTCGAGATAGTTTTGAGTTATCGCAGATACCATCAATAGTGGCTGTCCTTGCTCTTAGGCGAAGATGCTTGGGGAGTGCTTAGTTTTTAACAAGCCTTTGGAAAGTGGATAAGATGACAGTGGTATTAAGAAACCTGCTTTCGGTCGTCTTTTATTAGTGCTTTTGGTGAAGAGCATTTACTGCAGCTAAGGCAAGCTGTAGGATAACGGACAGTGCTGGGAGTAAGGAAGCGATGGCCTTGCCGCTCATGCCTTGAAACGCAAGTATTTGTCGCTTCTGTCTCTTGTGCCCTCTGAGAAATTCAGCAAATTCAGCAAAGACTTTGTTGTTGATTTGGCCTTGTCAGCTCACGAGCGCTGCTGTGCCCTTTTGAGGAATCAGGCACCACGGAGGGGTTGTTCCCAGTGCGTCGCTGCCCCTTTGAGGCCTGGTTTTATTAACATTTACAGCAAAACCAGCCCCACCTTTCATGCTCTTTCTCCAAGTGCTTGGCTTTCTCTGAAGTCAGGGGTGGTTGCTTTGGTTAGTGGGAGTTTATTTCGGACGGCTGAGGAATAGTCTCTCTATCAGCTGGAGTTTGTGCTGTTTAATTATGGAAATGCTTTCTTCTTTCTTCATATTCTGCAAGGGTTGGAAACTTTCTGTCACAAAGGAGTTAGTTCTTCCCAGCCTAGCCCGTGAAAAAGTAATGTTGTCTTTATGTTGCTGTTGGCCTCTTTGGAGAATCGACTTCATGCAGTGCTCCCTGAGCCCATTTCAAAACATAACGATGTGGTGGGCGTCAAGGAAAAGCCGTGGCTGGTTTTGGGTGGAACGTGCTAACTAGAGCCTGGGTTCAAAAGCTGAAGGCAAATCCGGATGACGTTGCTCTGCCAGCATTTACCTCGAGTCGCTCTGTTAAACAGCAAGGTGAAGACCAGTGCAGGGGGAGGGAAGGAAGTTCAGCGAGGAGGTGACTGTGGCAGCACAGCTCCGATGAAGACACAGGGAGCTGAGGGCTGGGGAACACACAGAGGTTCCCACGAAGAAGGTGTCCCTTTGCCTTTAAGTGACAGGGCTCGGAAAGGTGGAAGGCAACTGGTAATTTCTCTGTGTTGCAATGAAATACCTTCAGTGCGCTCAAGGAAGAAGAGTGCAGGGCCTTTATTGACATTCTGCATTTAAACCAAAAATATTTAGAGCTCTTTAACTGTTTAAAAAAATAAATGTGAAGCACAATGTCTTGAACACGTGCAGTTCTGAAAAGTGGTAAAATGAGGTGGCATCAAATTGAAAATATGAAGAAAAAAAAAAAGCACTTTTGGTCCAGTGTGCTGTTTACCTTTAAAAAATTATGTTGAGTAGCTGTGGGATAAGCAAAGTTGACCAAAGGGTCAGCACAGCTCTGGATTCTTACTGTCTGCTCGAGATTTTGTGCCTTCTCAAACCCAGCATATCGAAGTACCTAATGAAGCACTCCGAGCAGCAAGTGGAGCATTCTGAATGTTCGCTCAACCGTGTCTTTTTCTCTCAGTTGCAAACTGAAATTGCTGTTATTGATTTCTCTGTTTCTGGTTAACATATTAAAGTACGATTCATTTTTAATCGTATATATATTTTATCACGGTGTGCCCTTTGAGACACTTTTCTACATAATCTTGAGATGTTTTCCTTTTGGTCAAGTGGTGTATTTTATATTAATGCCTCTGTTATTTTCCCTGACTGAGATGCTGGGGATGCTAGAGAATGGAAACATCAATTTCAAGAGTAGCAGGTATTTTCTCCTTTGTTGATGCTGGAGTGACCTTGGAGTGCTAAAAATCTGATTTCATTTTTTCCATTTTGGAAGGTTTTGATGTAGATTAAGGAAATAAATTGCTACTGATATCTCTTAATCTGATGGCAGCAATAACTGAGAGATGATCTCCGAAGGAGCTGCAGCACAGGGTAATGTAACCCCTGTCCTGCCCCGTGGTGAAAGGTATTACATGGCAGAGAATGGGGTTGTGACGTTTGGGGAGCACCAAAGAGATATAGGCTAAAATTCCTCCAGCGACTCTCTCTTGATGATTGGCTCTTCTTCTCTCACTTCTGATGCAGATTATCGCGCAGCCTCTGTCATAGTTTTCTGTTGTTCCCTTGTGAGCAGGGGCTATAATTTGGGGAGGTGGTCCGTGAGTCGGAGGTCTCGACCGCTCCTCGAATGGACCATGTTTGGTCAGGGAACATGTCCTTGGCTCGCAGGCTCTGGGCTCGTACCTGCTTTGGTCACGATTCAGAGATTACACACAGTGGGTACCACAATAAATCCTGTCTAGCAGACATCTGGGACTGCAACAGACTGTCCTCGTTTCTAACCACTAACAGATCATTGGTTAATAAACATCTTAGGTCTGGAATTTTACAGGAGTATTCTAGCAGCGTTGGCAGTACAGATTTTATTTTATATTTGATCATTTATTCCATTTGAGACTTATTTTTCCAAAATAATCATTAGTCTCTCCTACTAATATCCACTAATTAGAATTCTTGATATTCAAATCAAGATGGGAAAAGTAAGGGCATTTCCAAGCAGCATCACTGGTACATGGCAGGTTTCATGTTTCTCTGGTTTTTAAACTGTAACCACCTGCGAGGTTTCTATGATTACGAGTCTCAAACACACACACACTTCTAACATCCTAAATCTGCAACACTCCTGTGATGGAGGAGTCTGGAAAATATAAGATGAAGACCAGACTTTTTTGGCTTTCTTCCCTCTCCCTTGGTTTTCTTACATCATTTCTTAGCAAAGACTGCTCACTGGGCCCAATGAGCTAAGAACCACACTTAGATTTAAGAGGTTCAGCCATTAAATATTTGGTTTTTAAACCTTGCACTAGCACCAAGGTGAGGAAGAACGGCCTCAACAACATGCAGTCCTCAGAGACACGCTGCAGGAGAGGTGGGTCCCACGAGGCAGGAGCTCCAAACCTGGAGGTCCTTATCAGCCGCCCAGGATAACTCTGCAGACGGTGTGGCCTCCAGAGGAGGTCCGGTTCCCTTGTGTCTGCAAAGATTCCCGGTGTATCTGCCGAGACACAAAGCTAAATGGTTATTTTAGGTTTCTTGATGTTTCCTCTGGAAAGTGTTTTTTCGTTAAGAGCCCTCCCTAGCAGTTTCTCTTTCTGTAGCGTTCTCGGGTTTTTGTGCTAAATGTTGCTGTTGTGATGCTGTCTTAGTCCTCTTTATTCATTAAATTTACTGTGTCCAATTAAATGCCGAGACCGATCTGCAATTTTAGTCCCACCGGTTTGGTTCCATGCAGCATGTAAATACATTTCATGCCATGTAATTGTTGCCTGCAAAAATGTAGGCAAATTATAATTTGCATACTAACCATCTTGATGATAGAATAGAAAATTCAGAAAATGGGGTCAAATTTTGATTTTCCTGTATTGAAGGCCAGTGGCTGCTGCTGCTGCTGCGCTGCATAATGTGCCTGGGAGAGAAACCGAGGTGGGTATGGGGGGGATGGTACCCAGTGCCCTGTGATGCCGTTGGCTATAATCAAAATAAATAATGATTTGGTGTTCTTTAACGTTAAAGCGGATAAAAGCTGTTATTCCCTGCAGGAGGTATTTTGAGGAAATTGGTCTTGGAATTCTTGGTCCTTCCAACCAAGGAACTGGGTTGGACCAGATGACCTGCAGTGATCCCTTCCAACTTCCACCGGCCCGGGATTCTGTGAAAAGCGATGATCCTTCTCTGTCCACGCCAACTGCCGCGTTCCCAGGCGGTAACTTGGCCACGTGGTCGATGCTTTCTCTCTTGCTCAGATAAGACTTGGAGAGGGAGGGGAGAAACAACTCCTCTGTGACTGGGAGTTCAAAAAGCTGAAAGCCAGTGGCAAGCAATTCCCCCTGCCCAGATTATGTGAAAATCCAAAATCCGGAAGTCAACTTTTTTTTTTTTCCAGGAAAAGGGTTTTTCAAGAGGTTTGCCTGTTCCACCTCAGGTTGCAACTGGCACGGTGTTAGATGGGACTGCTTAGCTCGGCTTCTGCTCCAAAGGGATGGGAGGTGAGAAATGGAATTATTGCAAAACCTTGGAGAAAACAGAGCCGTGATGTGAACTGGAGAGGAGCTTGCCTGGGGCTGCCCTTCCCAAAGCCGTTTCTCTCCGGGGCACTGAGGGAGATGCTTATCGTAGGGTTGGTTTTATTTTGCTTTTTTTGATCCTTTGGACAAACTCTTCCGTGTCTCCTAGAGGTTCTCCCATGGAGCTGCCCATCCCCTCACACCAGCCCTCAAGCTTGTGTGGGTCTAACATAGCGCTCGCGGTGCAGCCGCTCAGGCACCTGAGATGTTCCTGAACTTTGTTTTTTTGCAGAGGGAGCTGAGAGCTTGCCTCCTTCCTCAAGTCTGGGTGCTGGGAAGGAGGGAGAAATATGGGCTGAACTTGCTGTCAACTCTTTAAAAGCTTTTTATTGTAGCTAAAATGTGTGATAATGGTACCCAGAACTATCATTACTGTTAATTAAAGGTCTGTTTCTTTTTATAATGTGAGGGTTTTATTTTCTGGAGTTGATAACATGGCAATAAAACCTTGCTTTAGGCAAAGTCTTGGTATTCAAGGTCACAATTTAGAAGTAATTTTAAAAATGGAAGGGAAAACCCTAAACCAGCATATGGTTCCTGTTAGTTCTGAGTTGTGGTAGTACAGAGGGAATGATTTCTATTTTTTTTTTTAAAAAAAAAGGAATACTAGAGCCTGTACGCTGATGAAATGTTCAGTACCGATCACGGAGGACAGACAGGTCGGGGTAAGCAACTACCGAACCGAGGGAGCTGTGCTCCGGGGAGACCAGTACTTGTCAAATCTTCGTTTAGTTTGGGTAGAAAAGGCAGAGCCTGGTTCCAGGGACAGGACAAAGTCTGAGTGTGGGCACAGAAATGTCAGGAATTTACCACTATTTCCAAAGATGGAGAGTTGCAGACTCTTGGGATTGGAGCTTAACGCACGGCTGCCGTGGGAGCGGGATGTCGTGGGGCAGGGTCGCATCCCCCTGTTTGCTGTTTAGGGTGAACCCATTCGGTCCTTGGAACCACCTGTGAGTTCTTTGAGGATCTTCAGCTCTCAAAACGGGGATGGGTGTTGGGAGGCTGCGGGGTCTTAGTGCTTGGAGATGCTCAGACCTGCCTGGACACATCCCTGAGCGACCTGCTGGTGGCACCTGCTGGGAGTGAGCGGGGTGGGACAGACCCCTGCGCTCCTGCCAGCCCCAACCCCCCGGGTGTCTGTGCTTTGTTCCACTGTTTTGCTGAAACTTGTAGTGATTTATGTCTTTATGCTTTCAGGAGAAGGTAAATAAAAGAACAAAGTGTTGCTGAAAGACTTTAGGCAGTACAGCGTTCCTGATCGTGACTGGTCCGAGTTTAAGATCGTGATTCTGCTTCTGGTTTTATAATTCTGATGTATATATTTTTTTCAGTATTACTAGATTTGAAAAAGACTATCTCTCAGTAAATAATCCAACATAGATTATAGTTCATTACTTTATCATTTAAACAAAATTTTTTCACTTCCATTATAGGGCCATCTGATTAAGCCAGCAGGTGCTATATTGGTCAAAAAACCCCATTTCCCTAGGTAAGAAATGTAAAATAAGTGCCAGTGTGAAGAGACTTAATTGCTGCAAATCTGTTGGGCAAAAGCTGAGCTTTCTGTTACCAAAAATAATCTCTGTTGAGATGACACAGGGTGCTGTCGGTATGAAAGCATGAATTAACGATGGAAGGATATTTAAATTGCCGTGTCTTTGGGCACTGCCAGGCCACCTGCTTTCAAGAATCTAAAGTGCACGTGATGGGCACCCCTGGCCCCAAAAGGGGTTGGGGGGGGGGGGGGTTAACTCACCAAATACCCTGGTATTCCTCCCGCCTCTGTGTGTCCGTGTCCAGAGCTCGTAGGCGTGGAGGAGGGGGTGGCTGAGTGGAAGGAGCACCCCGTCAGCCGGGTGGCTTCCCCCCGCGAGGGACGGGTTGGGGGAGGTGGGCACGGCCAGGCTCCTCCAGACCCAGCAGGTCTCTGGTTTAGATGCCTTCAGGTTTTTTAGCAAATGAATTAGTGAATATGTTAATTGCGTGGTCGCTCGTGGCTGAGGTGTTCTGTTTCTCGCGTTTCCTGCGCTAACGCACCTCACCCCAAAACGACGGGCGCTTAAGGGAAACTCGTGTCCCAGCGAGCTTGTGCTGCGTTAACGCTCACGGGCTGACAAACCTGCTGAGGTGAGACCTTCCCTTCAGCCGCCCGAAGGCCTGGAAGGCAGGTGTAGCTTTGGGGATGGGGAAGCGCGGAGCGAGGGGTGGGAAGAAGGGTTTGCTTGGCGGCAGTTGCCGCGGCTGGTGCTGGTGCAAGGGGCTCCCGTGGTGCGCCCTGAAGGGTGTGATATTACACTGCCACGAGACAATAATCCTGGAAAACAAACAAAAAAACAATATAGAGATGTGCATCTGGTGACAGAGAATTTTCTATCTGGTGACAGAAAAATTGTAGTAACAGTTAATAGCGAATCGTGTTTAAAGCTTCAAATGGCTTTTTGAGTTTGTAAAGCAAGAGTAAACAAAAATATAGGCAAATCCCCAGAATATAATCCTTACAAGCGGAGCTCTGCATCTCTATGAGACGTTGCCAGTGAGCGTGGACCCTGGGCCAGGGCTGGAAAACAAATTCCCCACCCGCCTTCTGCAGAGCGGGTGCTGCAAAAGCCGCCTCTGTGCCGCTAATGAATCTCTCAGGACCACGTCTGCACGGCTCTGAATGAAAAGCAAAATTAAATTCTGAAGCTCTTTGAAGAAAATAAGTGTATATAAACAAGACGTGCTTCTGGGATCCTGGCTTAGTTGGGTGTCTTTGAGCAGGTGTCGATAAATGTGGACAAAAATCCCAGTTCCTGGGGAATCAGAGATGTAGTGAGCAGTAACGGCACAGACTTTGCTGTCTCTGAAACGTGGGGTGTTGGGGGGCTGTGGGCATCACTCACCAGCCCCCCCTGGTCCGTGCAAGGTCCAGCAGCATCTCTGGGGTGCTGGGGATGCCGGGATGCTGGGGATGCCCTCCTCCTGCCCTGCGGCAACGGCGGCTCTGGGTGGGACTGCAGGAAAAGGGACCCTGGCACAAACCTCCCCCGTCAGGGACACCCCATCTGCTCTGACCCCGAACCAGGGCTCCCTGGCGGCTTGGGTGGCTCTGGCAGAGGGTGTTTAATCAGGGGATCACAGCAGTGATTTGGAAAAGGAGAGGGCTCCGGTCTGTGTGTGGTACGCTGACCTCCTCTGCCTCTGTGGTGGGAAGCAGCGACTGGGTTTGCCTCTTATCTGCGGCGTCGTGTTCGCAGTGATTACTAAAGCTGCGCTAATTAATGAGCTGGTGTAGGGCAGAGTCTTGGAAGTAGGAGGGAAAAGCGCTCCTTGAACAAATGCGAGTTCTCAGCTCCGTGTTCCTGATTACTGGCAGCTGCAGAAGCGAGGAAAACCCTTTCAGGGCAATATTTTTCAGGGAAATTCAGCTGAGTGAAATAAGGATCGCAGTGGCTACATGACTAATCCTTTTGTTACTGATGTACGGTATTCTTATGTTTAAATCGGAGTTCTAGGTCAAAAAAACAAGGCTCCTGTGTCAGAGGGACCACTCGCTCACTCCCTTCTCTTGCCACCGTGGCTCTTGCATATACTCTAATCTTGCTCACGTCAGGCTTGAAAGATGGGAGGTAGTTTCAGTGAAGAAAAAAAAAAAACAGAAAACAAAACCCACAAAAAGCTCACCAGCAGTTAGAAAGCAGAGCTCCGGACTCTGTCCTGTCCTCTCCAGCAAAACATGGAAATACTTGGACATTAGTCCGACTGCAGCAGATCTGCACAGGGCAGTTTTTCGCTGCTTCTGAAAGCATGAATTAATCTGTGTCCAGCTGCTTGTTTTCGTGCCCACTCTGCGGCTCATACCTGCCTAGCCAACACGTTTCTACACTGCCTCTTTTCTCTTTGTTGTGACGATGCAGGCTAGAATTCAGAGCGCTCTCAAAGGGTCCGTGCAGATATTCTTACTGTGTTGGAAAATTAGATAGAGGAGAAATAAATGAATAAACTGTGCGTATTTAGCTACAAAAAGATGCTCCTCTACTTCTAAGGAAACCTTGTTGCTCTCCTGTTCTTTAGGGTGATCTAAATGTAATGCTTCTGCAGAAGATGGTGCCCTGGTATTTCATCAGGAGCCTTAACAACAAGGAGCGTGTATAATTATGAGATAACAACAGGAATGATTGTCTTTCCAATTACTCCTCACAAAGCACAGAGCTGTTTATAGGCATGAAAGGAAAATGCAAGTTATACACACTTGCATGGCAGGCTACACAATCAGAAGTGGAATTTTTCTGCTTCTATTACAGGAGAAAATAAGAGAATTGTTGTATTCACGTTATGTCAACAAAACCCGCGCTGTGAGTCAATGCAAGTTGAACCGTAAAGAAACAGGACTTCTGGCAGAAATGTTCTTCGTTCTGGAGCTCTTCCAGGGAAGTGAAATCAGCAGAAAGGATTTCTGACAAGTCATCTTGTAACTGGAAACAGTACTTTTGGGGTAAGGATAAGCCACCTGGAAAAATGTTTTTCTGTCCTTTTTTTTTTTTTTTTAACAAATGTTAACTTTTACATTGCTTAAAATAGTACGTAATAAAAGACGGTAACTCCTCAATCTTTTAAATACTAGTTATTTTGGATAAGCTTTGAAAAGGTAAATGAACTGTCTGTTGTACTGAAGTCCTCCTTGGAGAAGAAACCCCTCTATGCTTTGGTCTTCAGCAGGCTCTCTCATCTCTGCAGGGTTTCTGTGGATGCAGAGGGATGGGTTCAGTCTAACATGGCTTATTGTCATGGGCATATTCAAACCTACCCAACACAAACAGAAACAGTATTTCTCCCACATGTATTTTACGATGACTATGAAACTATAGCAGGGTTCACATTAAAAAAAAATCAAATGTAACCCTGATACTGCGATCTGCAACAAAACCCTACTTCTGTCTCTCAAAATCTCTATTGCAAGATCTTTCCTGCTGAAAGTTTGTGTCTGTCTTGAAGCCATACCAACCCTGACTGGAGCGACTATTCCTCGTGACAGAGAGGTTCATACGAGAGGGTAAGATGTAGGAGTTCTGGGACTGCACAGCCAGCTCAATGTGCTAGTTATCTCTTTTACAGAAGTTTTTGATGGTAACCTCAAAGTTATAATAGCTTGCCATGGTAAGGGTGCTTCCCTATCCATGAAAAGATAAGGTTCTTTTTTGGCTTACTTTTTCTATGAAGGGATCTGTTTACTAAGGCAGAGGGGTCCTAATTTCAGGAAAATTTATGGGAAAAGTTGTCTTCTCTCCAACAGCAGCAGCCCGGTTCAAGCCCACTTTTGCTATACCACCTCACGCAGCCCCTGCCAGGCCAGCCCAGGGCGATGTCCCCCCGTGGCGCCCGCACTGGGGACGTGCCCACGGTGGCCCTGCCATCCTGTGAGGGATGGGGCATTTTGACGGGAGACCAGAGGCTCCTGCAGCCTCACGCAGGGTCTCTGTCTCGAAGCTTATGGTTAGGGGGAAGGTCCAAGAGAGCCGAAGGGTGCCCAGTGGGGAACAGCCCTTCCATGGAGGAGCCTTGTCCTTGGATGTGTTGAAGAGCAGTTGGGTGACACTGCAGGCTGAATGTTCCAATGTCATGAAAAACGTAGGGGATGGGTTGTTTTTTTCTTCTACTTTCATCCATTCCTGTAACAATTAATTTTTAACTCCCTGGGCTAATCCATTCTCCTGGCTGCGCCCGCTGCTCACGCTGGGTGCCCTCCCAGGCAGCGGTACAACCGGAGCCAGGAAGGTGATGAGGGGGGCACGTCCACTCCTGCTCGTGTCCCGGCTGCGTCCTGGGGCCAGGCCCCAAATCGTATCCCCCAGGCTGACGCTGGTGACGATCTTGGGGGGGCAGAGGGGCAGGTGCCGCTGCAGCCAGGACACCCGCTCTGCTTCCCGTGGAGGAAGGTTGTCTCGTGGTTGTGTGTCGCTGATGCTGACAAAGGTCAGCCGTGGATCTCCAGATGTGGCACGAGATGCTGTTCTTCCATTGCTCTAGAGAGATTTGCATTTTTTCTTTTTTTTTTTTTTTTTTAACAAGAACAAACCAAACACTTTACACTCTGCTGTCCCTCAGTTTCTAAGATGTCATTAGAATCGACACTGTTGACAGAAATTTTTGAAAATTGTTTGTGTGATGAGATAATAGCGTTCCTATTCCTCTTCCAGGTGTGAGATTTACTTTTAAGAAACTGTCACACGGCACATTCGCAGCGATGGCTCTTCCCGCTGTGCAGGCAGAGGAAGGCTACTGGTTTTTCCCAGGGCTGCCTTACCCAGCGTGTTGTGCTCTGTAGCAAAACACGTTATAAATCTACATAATACTTAGTGTTTGCTGCTACTTAAGCTGTTAAACAGAGAATATCCAGAAAAATCTGTCAGTGTCTTCCCACTGAAGTGCTGCAGCGGTTGGAGCATCAGTGCTGACGGACTTGGTGCGCGCGGCTGCTTTAGAGGCGTGATTAATCTTGACTTTCCCACAAGCAGCGAAACGGTGTGAGCGTCTACATTAATCTCCCTCGTAAGAGCGTCGAGTAAGAAATCTGCATTAGGGTCACAGCAGCATTTTTCTTTTTTTGGGGACTGGAAAAAAAGATCTAGAAACTTCAGCAGTGATGCTAAAAAAAGTTACAGCAACAATTCTCTTTCTGCCTTCGGCCACTCTGCTTTGGAGGGTGCGATGAAAAGAGCAGGCTTCTAAACCGAGTCATCTCCATAGTTTGCGTTAGGTGAGAGAAGTGATCCTTTAAATTCAGAGATCGTTGCATGAAGCGCAACTGGTCTTAAAGGGGAGACAGAGGAAATTGGGAGATGTGAGTGAAAAATGAAATTGTTTTCTGGAAAAAATAGAGCATGAGCTTAGGGAGAAAATTTCCTGGGTCAGGATGAGCTGTTTGGGCAGGAACTGGTGCGTAGAAGCGAAAAAAAAAAAAAAGATGCTTGGAAAACAGTGAAGAGCGGGAGAGCTCACTTTAACCCAAGGTTTAAATCAGAGAAACTGCTGTTTTCGTAGTCCTTGTGCTCCAGAGCTGCCTCAAGGCCCAAAATCTCTTGGCTGCCAAGTAACCCGCTACCTCTGAGCGCACCAGAGGGCATCGTGATGAGCTCGTCAGCAAACACTTCATCTTCTTTCTAGCAGAGACTTGAGCAGGAGCCAAGGATCGGTGAAGCCACAGAGGGGCCGGACTGCCAGAGGTGCTGGTTATTCCCATTTCCACTGGCACCAGCAAGAGGAGGATCCCACACAGGAGAAGGGTATGTGAGAGCAGTCGATCCCTGGGCAGGCAGCGTTCCCCAGGGTGTCAGGTTTAGTGGCGGTCCTAAAAGTCTTTACTGCAATTAAAAAGTTGAAAAAAAAAGCCTCTGTGCTACCTACAGTATGTGTAGAATCAATAAAACGCAGGAAAATAAATGGTATTTAGTAAAAATTCTTTCAGGGGTGCAGAGTTTGATGCATCTGGGAATGGGAAGGACTATTTCTCTGTGGAAAGCTTCTTAGTTCTCAGTGTTACAGTATTGTATCAGCGACCCTAAAATAGTTCTGCCACAAGCCAAAGTACATTTCCTCCTCCTATGGAATATCCTTAAGTAAATCATCTTTTGATGAGATTATTTGTCTTTGTAATACTCAAAGCTGTCATAGATAATACAGCTGCTGCTGGTGCCTCTTGTATAGATGATACAGAAGCATCTGATCGGAGGCAGGCTGGGCCCACGCTCAACCCTTCTGCCTTTTTTTATCACTTCAAAACCACATCTGCACATGGACGCTCCGCTGCAGCACGACATGGGCTCGGTGGGAGAGGTTTGGCTGGTTCCCGTGTGCCCAAGGAGTGGAAAGGCAGCAGCAAAGATGACCCACCTATAAAATGAGGTAAAAACACCTATGGAAGGTAAGGCAAGGTCTGTACAAGTCTCCTGGAGCTGTTGGGAAATGCAGGGCTTGTTTAGTAGCAAGCAAAATGACCCATTTTGGTGTATTTATAACAAAATTGTAACTGAAGCAGAGGGTCTGTGCTTTGCTTGCCTGTTTGTTTCCCTCTGTAAAGGATTTCCAGCACAGCTTGGAGGAGTGTCTTTGAGGAGTGATCCGGGTGTGGGAACCATCTGCTCCGTCCTTCCACGCTCCACAACAGTTTGTGCTGTCTCAGGCTACGCTGACGGTAGCGAGCAAGTCGTGTGGGATTGGAATTCCCCAGGAGGCTCACAAGGCAGAGGTTTTCTTGTGAGTTTAGGAAACAGGAGTAAGAAGGAAAAAAAGGGAGACCTCTCCCCAGTTGTACCGTGAAATGCTGCAGCCCGGATTGGAGAGGGGGGCTCCACCCCCGTTTTTAGCCAGAGCGGCTGGGTTTCGGCTTTCTGGCAGGGAACACGTAATAGCAAAGGAAAAGGGAATTAAAAAAATCCCTCAGTGTTTGTTTCTGTGTTGCTCACCATGTGCTGTTGTTTCCTCCTGCACAGACCGGGCTGAAGGCTTCGCTGTCCTTCCTCTTGCCTGTTGGATGGAGGGGGTGGCTGGAGCTGCCCCCCAGTCCCTGCCCCGTGGCTGGTACTGGCCGGGCTGGGCAGTCGGGGATGCTTTCTGTCAGCTGAAAGGTGCAGACCTTGTTTGTGTTCAGCAGGCAGAAAACACCCTCGTGCTAAACGTTCGTTGTTCAGGGGAGCCGGGTCTGACAGGGCTGAGCTGTAGCTTGTGCTGCTTTCATTGAGGTGCGGGGGGGGGGCTGGAGGGGAAGGGCTGGAGGGGAAGGGCTGGAGGGGAAGGGCTGGAGGGGAAGGGCTGGAGGCTCTGCCGGGGGAGACCCACGGGCGACTGCTGGCGTCGATCGTGGGAGCACCCCTGGGCTGCCCGACCCGCATCACGCTGACGCAGTTGCACAAAATCACTTCTGTTTGTTTTTCTGATAGAGAACTTCAGTTTGGGTGTGTTTTGGGGTTTTTTTGGCTGAGGGACGGGCGGTTATGAGTGAAGATGAGTGGTTTAATACTTAATGTTTGGAAAGTATTACGCATGCAATAGCCTGCTTACGGAGAAGTCGTCAATGCCGCGTACACCCCGCCGTGCTGTGGCTGAACTGGACACGCCGGGTGCGCGGCTCCCGGGGAGCTGCAGAGGGGAGAGGTTTGGCCGCTGCACCACAGCACGTGTGGCTGCCGAGAATTGCAGCTTTTTGTGCTCATGGAAACTCCTTCTGAAATGCAAAGTTGAGATGAAAAAATGAAAGTGACTTTTTCCTTGATAAAATCCTCACTACCGGCGAGTTGTGTGTGCACATGTGTACACATATATATGTCTGTATATATATTCACACACTCATTGTATATTGAATCGTGGTATTTTAAGTCAATCTAAACTCACCAGTGACAAAACAAATAGAGGAGAGAAATCTTGGTGAGCAGTAAATAACAATGAGAGGGCATGCAGGAGGAGCAGTCGTAATCCCTTGGTGAGTGCAAACAAAACACTTGGCCGAGGTGACGATGCGCTACAGCGCGTGGCCGCAGCCAGAGAGGACTGCACCCGCCCAGCAGGGTCTGCAGCCCCGCAAGGGTCCGTGCTAAAGCAGCCTGGAGGCGCTGGGGAAGGAAACTGCAGAAGAGCTCCCAGCATGATAAATGATAAGGGCTGGTGTCTCCCCGTAAAAGGCTGGTGGAGTGTGAGTAAAATTTTTGTGGGGGAATTTGGGGTGGAAAATGAGATGGTTTATAAGGGCAACAATTTTTTTTCAGGGCTAGATTAATGCTCTGGAGGAAGAAAAGTGTGTGTGTTTTTGTTTATATACACTTTTCTGCATACATACACACACACATATATATATAAAAGTGTATGTGTGCGTATATATATTACAAAAAATGTATGCTAATTTGTGCTAAAAACTCATAGGTGTTTCTGAGTATCAACACATGCTCTGGTGGCTTTGTTAAAACACTTCAGGCGCCTCTCGTGTTGTGTATGAAATAACGGGAGAGGTTCGTCCTCGTCGAGAGCTGCCGGAGGCCACCCCAGGGAGTGCCCGACGTTCCTCAGCTGGGCACCTCCCGGAGGGCGGAGGAGCAGGCGGGAGCTCTCGTGCTGGGAGTTTGGAGGCTCGCTGGGGACAAGGACGGCGTTCACCATCGGCTGTCGCAGCCGTCGCTGGCGGGACGCTGCCGAGGACGGGGCGCGGTGCCGGTGTAAATAAATAGCGACGATGGTGCTCTGTGACCCAACTGCTTTGCCCCCAGCCGTTGGAGCTTCTCCTCTGGTCTTTAGGCTTTTGCATTATTAGCAATAACTGTATTTTAGTGCATTAGGGGCCTGGAATGTGCAGGAGCACGCTTGTCTGTAGAGCATCCCGGGCACTCTTTATGCTGTGTGCATCCCTGATCCGCAGGTATCCCCCCGGGGGGCCAGGGCTCCAGCGGGTAAGGAAAGCTTGCTTCTCCCCCCCCCCCCCGAGGAATTAATTTCTTAAGGAACAGGTCCATTTTCAGCAGGTAGCATTCATTCATAAAACACATATATCTACCTAAATTTGTACGTGCGTGTATGTACGCACCACCACAGATATTAAATTGTGTTGGCTGCTGCTTAAGATAATGTACTCTAACCAGAACAATAACTTGTAAATCACAGAGTTATCGCTGAAACCAGAGCTCAATAATAACAAAATGATTAGAAAGTCATAAAAAATAAAGTTGTTCTGTCAGGATCATTTCCTCGCTGATCACAGAGACGATAGAAAGTGGCTCTGTGTTTAAATGACAGATGAGAGCCATTAATACAATCAGAGACCTTCCAGGATTGTTTGCAGTCAAAATTAAAAGGGAAACTTTAGCAGTTTTAGATGATTTTGAAGCCTAGAGAGTAGTCAGGTGGTGTGGTAGGCTGGGTGGGAAATACAGCCTCTTCTGTTCATGGATTTCAGTGTGATGTTGGGTGGTGTATTACCGGGCAGAAAATCCTCTGTCACCTCCTCTGTTCTGCTGTGAACACCTCTTTGCTCCTTCAAAGGCTATTCAAAAAAAAACCTAAAATAACTCCCTGACAACCTCAAAATCACTTTTATCTCTGCGGCACTCCTGTGTTTGGCAGCTGGCTGGAGTAAAAAGCCCCATTACAAAACGCACAGCTCCTTTGTTTCCGGAAAACTCTTTCCTCTGTGAAATATAACAATAATTATATTCTTAATTGTAATATATATTATTGCATGTATTATATTCTATGTTCATGTGTTCTTTTGCAGTTTTATGTGTTTGGTTGGTTTTTTTTTCTTTTATTTTTTTGATTTTCAGGTTCAGTGTCTCTCGTGGTTTGCCAGTCAGGAGGCGAGAGCGATGCCCTTATCCGGTAACTCATGGCAGGTTCTTTGTGGCCCATGGCCCGGGGAGCATCCCTCCCCGACGGACCGGCACGGCGCAGGGGCAAAGCCTCCGGGACGCACCAGCGTGGAAAGGGTTTGTGCCTGGATGTGCGTGAGCAGATGTGAGGGAGTCTGGGAACGGCTGGTGGCTGCTTGCAACCTTCCTGACACTGCTTTGCTTCGCTTTCTGTTTGAAACGCTGCTTTGTCTCTCTCTGATGCAGTTTGACTTCTCTCTCTCTGTATTTACCACTTTAACATAAAAATGAGCGTCGCCAGCTCCAAGTGCTTTTTGGATAAACTACAGAGTATTTGCATCTGCTCTAGAAAGCGCCACTCAGCTGTTGCTGAACGTGCAGATCGGTTTCTGTAGGTACAATCCAAATAATTAATAAATTTGTATCGTTCGACAAGTTTTCGTTAAGAGGCTCTTGCAACTGAAAATCCGTGCTTGTAGCTTCTGATCAGGTTGACTGTCAGCGTGTCACGTGTGAGCATCAGCTGCCGCATCCCTCGCATTGCTAACTTTCTAGAAGAAAAACTAATGGTTTTAACGCCAAAATATTTGTCCAAGTGCTTTCAACGTTGTGTGAAAGAGCCTTAATGTTTCTGTGCTAGGAGAACGATAAAATTGTTTTGCTTTAAAATCTTTGGAATACCCTGTCACCAACCTGAACTATATTTACTGCAAAATGCAAAAAGAAGTGGCAAAGTTGAGAAACCGGGAAATTTAGGGAACAGGTTTTGCTGGTTAGAAGTGGCAGTACCTACATTTTCACTGTTGTGATAGACACATGTCGTTACTGGGTTCGGTTTTGTTGGTCTGTGATTGAGACCGGTACCTGTCCGTATGGAAATGACCTGTGGTTTTCAGCCTGTACCAGTGTTAATGAAGTCTTGCAACCAGTGAGGTCCTTCGGAAAATGAAAGGTACATCCAACCAAGAGAAATTCCTTCCCTTGGTCTTGCTGCAGCCTGAATAGAGGGCAGAGCTTTGGGGAAAAGGCAGAATTGTTTCCTCCCTGCTGCTGTGTCTCTCCTGAGGCTTATCCTTTCCCCATGGGCATGGGTTTTCGTTTCACATAAAATCTAAGAAAAGATTTCGGGAAGAGGCATAATTAATCAGATGTAACAGGAAGGGAAAATACACGACAAGACATATGTTAATGCCCTGGCTTCCCGCTGAGAATGAGAGTGATATTTAATCCAAAGTTAAATACCATGTGGCTTTGACCTATTGCTAATGAGCTGATGTTTGGTTGAAGGTTGAAAGGCTTCTCAGGAGAAGTTTTAAACCAAAGTGACAATGTTTTCTTGCTGCTTCGCTGTGGGCTTGTGCAGTTTACCTGGGCAGTGGCTGTGGGCTGAGGACACGTCCCCTCTCCCACCAGTCACCCTGGCTTAGTGCCTAAGCCGAAGGACAGCTCTGCCTGGGCTCTCAGCTGCTTTTGCTTTCTTCAGTGCAGCCCCACTGGTAATAAAGAACTGCTGCCCAGCCTTTAGAGACAGGGAGGGAGGCCGATTTGTACTGACCCTTATGCATATCTCCATTGCTGACCAACTAACCCTTTAAAGGTAAGGATGCAGCAGAATCCGCCAAGCGAAGGACACCCGGTGGAATCCTCCAGTCAGACTGTGGGGCTCAAGGAACACAAAGGACTGAGCAGGAGAGAGAGGGAGGGCAGCGAGCAAGAGCTGGTTCTGTGAACTGGAAAAAACCTAGGAAGATGAAGGGCATGCGCCACAGGACAAGTTCAAAAGCTCAACCCTGAGGAAGACTCTGACCTTCATCCCCAACGACCACCAGGGACCCCCGATGGGGGCGTAACTTGGGCGGATTGAGGTGGGACTATGGGAGGAACTTATGTTCATGAATTCCTGGAAATAATTAGAATAACCCAACCTTTTCTCGGAAATGTAATGAATAAACGTGGAAGCTGTAAATATAAGGCAAGAATCCCAACGCTTGGGCGCGCACGTCTGGAAGGACCATCCCCCGCGCTGCCCGGTGCCGCAATGAAGAATTCCTGCTGGATAACACTGGGTTGTTACTGAGTTTTCTCTGATTCACACTCTTCGATCATGTTTTCAGAGAGTCACACTGAAGTCCGCCTTCAAACGTACGAGATCTGAGCAGGTTTTCTCTCCGCTTTCTCTCTGTTATGGAAATGACACAAACCTACGTGGTTTGTTTTGAGCCTCTCAGTAGCTGCGCTTCGACTGGCAGATCTGGGAAACGCTGGACCTTTTGGAGCCGGTGCTCTGTGCTCTCACCGGGGACAGGCAGAGGTAAACCCGGCTGCGTGCGAGCTGCGAGGAAGAAGCTCAGTCTCCCCCACTGCAAGTCCTGGACGTGCTGCTCCGTGCGCAAGAGGTTTTTTTTTGATGAATTGAGGATATCCAAACCTAAAATGCAGATGATGAATTCCAATGGCAAGTATTTGGAATGACTGTCAAATAAATATCAAGGCGCTTCCCAAGCGAGTCAGAGCTCAAATGGGATCTACCCGGCGCCTTGCTGCCGCCTAGCACTGCCGTTTGGCCACGTGTAAAGCCGTGCGTATCCTTTGTAGTTTACTAGAGGAAACCAGCCAGCCTCTACAACAGATACACAACAGCTAGCAGGTTGGGTTTTGTATGGGCAGAAAGAAAAAGTCCTGTCGTGCCTCTCCTGCAGGCGCCGAAGAGCAGAAGTGAGATCCAAGAGCTTTCTTGGTGTCTGCGGTGGGAAGGCTCTTGCGGGTCTCTGGGCTTCCCCGGCAGCGGGAACCCGCCAGGGACTGGCGTGCGGCACCACAGGGAGTGGTGTTGGTCTGCGTGACTGGAGCGGCTTTTGTCGCTGCTGTCAGGGTAACACGTATCTTGATGGTACTAATCTGTGAGGGGGAAAAAGGGGGAAAAAATATACCATCAGAAAAAAAAAAGATAAAAGGCATTTAATTGTTTAAATTTTGTGTGGTTTTTGCAAGCAATTTAGAAGTCATTTAGGAAAGCTGGTGAAAACCACTAGTCAACCCCTTAGTCATGTAATGACACAGCTTTATTTCGGTGGTAAGGGCGTTTGGTGTGTCTGTTGCCAACACACAGGCCTTCCTGGAGCCACCAAGCATGGACAGCGTCGTGGCTGCTGTCACATCCCCGCGACACCTGCTCAGCTTTCCCGGTGCCTCAAGAGCACGGCTGGCGCCCACCTCGGTGGGGTTGGTTTGTCACTTCTGCCTCCTGCAATCAGGCAGCAGAGCTGTCTTCTGGAGGCAGAGGGAGGGTGCCAGGAGAAGGTACAGCCCCCGGGCTCTTCCCACACGCGATGGAAGCTTTCCTGTGCTGGGGGCGAGAAGGGCTTTGCCTGCCCCACAGCCCGGGGCAGCAGGTGATGAAGGGCAGCCCTCCAGCTGCTGGGGGAGTTACTTCAGGTTCCTCTTTCATGATTTCTGGAGATTTCAGTTTGTTACCTCCACCTCGGTGCTTACACAGAGGTCCTTTCTGTTCTTCCATTTTTTTCTTGGGGCTGCTTTGTGGTCATCCGATTCTCGCCGGGTTTAGCCTCAGCTCTGAGAGGTTCAGAAACGCCTCTGCTGTGTCTCTTCACAGCTCCCAAGTACCACCTGTCATTAAAAAACCTGGTGCAACAGTCTGTATCAGGTTGATTTTTTGCTCAGTATTGCCTGTGATTTTTCTGAACATCCTCTAGGTGCTTCTGTAATTTTTTAAATTTTCCTTTCCTTTCTATTTCACTGCAGATGCCTGGGGATATAGTAATGATTCAGCCTCCAGTTTACCTGATTCATCATGCTAAATCCACTGACACAATCTGCTCGTTTTAAATCCTGTAATACTGTGGAGACAAGCTGTTTTCTAGCCAGGATGTATTATGGGTTTTAGGACTTCTCACCATTTTGAAACTGCATCCTCAATAGCATTACATTTTTTTTTGTTTTGTTATTGGTTTTATTTTTGTTCTGTAGGAACAAAAGTCCTAAGAAGTATTTTCATCTTTTTCTTTTCTCTTTTTTTTTTTTTTTTTTTCCCCCCAGGATTAAGACCTTGAAGTCTCAAAGTCCTTATTTCAGCGAACAGCATTCCTATCCCTTCTGAAGCTCCATGGCTTTTTCCCCACAGGCTTTAACATCGATCAAATTCTTTTAAATGTCAGGTGTGTTGCTTTCTGTATTATTATTATTACTTTTACTGTTTTAGATGCCACGAACTGAACTTGGATTGTCGATGGAAATGACAAACTGCATCACAAGATTCTTGTTTGGCTGATTTTTTTCTTTTCCTTGAAACAGGCTGGTTATGTTTTGGGGAGATTGGTGGGAGAGAGTCAGCATTTGAGACTAACTTGCACCGACTCTGGATAGTCTGGGATGAAAATACCAGGGAAATCCTTTTGAGTCTTGGCCCTTAAGAGCTGGTGCTAGAACTGGCTGTAAACTGCCATGGGTATTAGTAGGAACAGAGCAAGGGCTGGATCCACCTCCTTGATATCACCACTTGCTATACTTGGAGAAAAGGTGGGTTTTTTGCTTTTTGTGTGTCTATGGTGACGTCACCTCCTTCTGATGAGCACCCAGCCTCCAGGCTGGGCTGGAGACACTGCGCCTCCCGAGGGCCTCTGTGGGCAGTAGCACAGACGCTGCAGCAGGGATGCGAATGCCCGACAGACCGAGCTCTCCTGGCGGCCAGAAATGCTTCTCCTTTTTTCCCAGCCCAGATCCACTCTCGGATTACAGCAGCTGTGGATGTAAGAATTCACTTTTAAGTGAAAGTCTGGATGTGCACTGCAAAACTGCCTGTCTTGAACCCTTACCTGCACAACAGGTTTCTCTCTGAGAAATCATTGCTTGAGAGCCGAGACATGCACATAACTCACTGAAACTAGTTGTTGAAATTAAGAGCTAGAAGTACAAGGGAAGTTAAAAAGTGGAGCTATAAGCCCTTCCTTTTGCTTTTGTTCTCTTCACTAACACAGTGAGTTGAGAACGTGTTTGCAGGTGATTGGACTCAGCTCAAAAGCTGTATGCCTTCAGTCTGTTAAAAAATTCTAAACCAAACCCCCTACCCTTTGTGGAAAGAGAGGTACCATTAGGCAATTGGAAATTTACTATGATGCTCTCCACTGCCTTACGGCAATTTTCATCTGTGCAGTAGCAATGGCTTGCTCATTAGCCGCGATTCTTCCTAGCGCTTCCTTTGCTGACCTCAACACCTTAGAGAATTACTGCAGTACTAATTGTTAACCTCAGCAGCACAAAGCCGGGAAGTAACTCTGTGCCTTGGTGTGGCCAGGGCAAAAGGCAGGCTGTGCAGATCGCTGGAAGGTGTGGGTGATGGCTCCTTGCTGCCCATCTCCCTGCTGCAGAGCCTGGCGCTGTCGCGGTTCTGTAGACGGGGATTAATGAGTCTCTTCCGAAGAGATCTTGTAATTACTTTATGCAGCAGTTCTCGCTGAGGTGCTGGTTCCTTTCGTCTCTGGGAAAATGTCTGGGGGCGATGCTATGAGATTCTGTTTTCCTGATGCTTTCAGCACGCTCTTTGCTTGGTGGCAGTTGATCGTTAGGTTTGCCTGTTCTCTTCAGGGTCTGTACTATGTTGTCACCCATGAGCGTGGATGGCTCTTTTCCTCCCCAGCCTATGGAGTCCTGCAGCTGGGCTCACCAACCAGAACCATCTCCTTACGCCAGAGGCAGCAGCACAAAAGAGAAACAAACAGCTGAAGGGGTTTGTTAAAGACCCAAGAAGGGTTATGTGGCAGAGCAAAAAGCTCAGTACAGGTCTCCTAATTTTCAGAGCAACCTCCTTTCTGTCGGATGTGCTGTTTTCAGTCTTCCCAAGTCACCCACGGGAGTTTTGAGAAGTTAGGGTTAGAGGGGTGTGTTGGTTTGTACCCTGCAAGGCATGTTGGGTCTGGAGGTATCTGCAAGGGGAGCTTAGATCAGCTGGTAGCTCTAAAGGAGAGGGGGGGGGGGGGGGAAAGAGGATGGTGATACGTCCCATGGAAGTGCCCGTTCGCTGGAAGAACAATTTTTTTTTTCCTCCGTGTAGACGTTGCTTAAGTGCCAAACCTTGAGTGTGCTCAAAAGTCAGAACATCATAATTTCTTAGTGAGATACATGGGAAGAAAAGCATGGGTGGAGAGTTTTCCGGGCTATGCCTGATAAGTCTTAGGACATTAGGACTTTTCCGAAAATCTATATAAAGTAAAACCTGTTCTAGGTGAAACCTGGGGCTTTAAGAGATACTCATGCGTGTGTGCACACACCCCAATGACTCCTGGTAAAGGATTCTTTGTGCAGTGCCTGCTGTAAAGGCGAGGTCTAGAAAGCCCCAAGTACAGCAGGAAATATGGCAGCTGCAAAACCAGACAGAAGTGAAACGTTGAGATATGAGGTCTGAAGTGTCCGTCTGACACATATTTTGTTTTATTTAATTTTCCCAGAATTAAAAAATTGATGACATATGCAGGAGCGTGGTACTCCTGAAAGTCAGTCCTGAGACACTTGTCAGGTTATAATATGGCTGAGTGAATGTACGTCTGGTGGAGTGAAGCTGGGCTGTGGTAGGGAGTCCGTAATAGCGGAAAATCCCAACATTCACACAGAAAAAACAACCCCTTGAGGAGCTTGCTGCTATTTGAAATATTGCCCCACAGTAGAGTGAGATAGTGCACTAATTTCTTGTTTCAGATAGTGCACTAATTTCTTGTTCTGCGTAGGTAGTCTTTGCCTTGCTGAAGAGAGAGGTTTCAAATGTGCCTTCCAGGTGTAGATTTCAATTTGATCCTAAAGGAGTGTTTTATCTGATGCGTTATGACTTGCGGGACAAGCTCCTTTCTCAGGACTGAACATGTCATTGATTCACTTCGCAGGACTGGCAATATGGTGCTGCTCTGAAACTTGAAAAAACGAACTGATGTCAGATGTCTCCCAGGTTGCTTCTATCAAATGGTGTCTACAAACCTTCTAAGAGCTAGATTTTCCCTGCTTACCTGCTCGAAGGTTTGGGGAAAAAGGCAGAAGGAGGTACAAGTGATGCAGAGTGTGCCACGAATCTGCCCGGGCTGGTGGTGTTCAGGTATTAATGATTAGACTTGTTTTCTTCTTTAAAAAGCCTCACTAGTATGTTGTGAGGTTTGCCTTGATAAAAAAGTGTATTATTTCAAGAGTAGCAGAGAAAAGAATGGTTTCTCCAACTGAAGCAGCACACAATTTTCAGTTGGAACTGTCTCAAATGTCAGTCAAGAGCTCTGCTGCTAAAAGCTGTTATTAATTTAATAACTTAATAATCACTGGCCACAAAGTTCTCTCCAATGGGAAAAATAACATGGGAAACCAGAAGCGTGCGATGGCCCTTTGCCCAGAGCTAACTCAAAGAGCAGATTGCTGCCTCCTGTGTCGTTGATGTTATTTCCCTCAGCCAACTTTGGCGTTTTTCTGGAGGTTGAACGTTTACTTTACATCTGGTTTATTTATCACGACCTAAAGGTGTTGGTACAGCAGATCAGTCTCGTGTGCTGATCCCGTGAAGACGGCTCTTCGCAGGACTCGCCTGTTGGTGACCACCGAGAAACCTCTGTGCAAATTTTTACTAAACGACAAGAATACTCAGGTTATCTTTATTATTTTTTTTAAATACTCTCCTATTGCACGGCACGTGAAGCAGCAAAGGGACAGAGCTGTGGCAAACAGCTTATTTTGTGGCAATAGGAATGCCTCTTCCAGCTCCTGCAATGAGCAGTGTCTTTTTGCTCTTGCCTTCTTTCTTTTGTTGCTTGAGAAAACTGAGACAGACTAGGGAGGGGATGAAAGCACAGTGCCATGAAGCAGATATAAGGAAAAGTGAAAGCAGGGAAAGTGGAAAAGAGAGAAAAAATCAACAAAGACTACAAGAAATACAGCCATGAATAGCCATAGGGAAATTATGTAAATAACATATATGTGTGTGTGTGTGTTTATATGTGTGTATAGCTATCTATAAACAATCTTAGACTATAAATGACCGAGGCAAAAGGTAGCCTAGACAGACCATGCTGCAGCTAGGAGATGAAAGGAAGATGAAGAGTAGTGAAATGGATGTCTGGTGACATGAGGCAGTGGCCTTAGGAGAGTCCTGGAGTGGAAGAGGTTTGGTTTGTGCCAGTGGTTTTAATATGCTTGTTGCTAGCAGACAAGGTGATGATAACTTCTGCGTGCTTATACACAGAATATTTTGTTCTTTAAAAACATCAAGAACTGTAGTTCAGAAGAAACTGTAAAGCTGGAAGGCTAGGGCGTTTTCTGTGGAGTCCAGCATGCCCTGCCCGTTCAAGGCTTGTAGGCAAGGAGGTGCTTGCAACAGGGCAGGATAAGGATGAAGTGAAAGCTTTTTGAATTGAAAAAGTACTTTGACAATAATATGATATTTCTGGATGAAAAGGACATGCTCTGGTTTTGGCTTGGTGTAAGCATGTTTTGATCTGGCCGTGAAGGGGTCATTCTGTAGTAGGTTTCTTCACCCTGAGGTTGATCGTTGCAAACTCTGCAAGAAATGGTGGCCACGCAGTTGGAACGAGCTGTCCCGCTGTTGATGGCTTTTCTGCTGAAGTATTAGGCTACAGTTAGTCAAGAACCTGACCAAAGGGCAGAGGAATGGGCTGAGCTAAGTGAGCTAGAAGCAGGAGGTAGTCACCTGAAGTCATTCTCATGCAGCATGATGAGGAGCCTTTGAGAAGATTACCTCTTTTGACCTCAGCAACAACCCAGTAGGTGAGAACGTGTTTTGTTTTAACACTATCCAATGTGTTTCAGTGAATTGTCTCAAACTGAGCAGAACCAGTAAAATGCTTCCGTTTCTGAAGGCTTCCAGGTCTGTTTTCATCTGTTGCTGTTTCATGTTGCTTTCTAAATGTTGGAGGCAAAATGTGTCACAGAACCTCTTGCCTTTGTACGTCTAGACAGCTATGCTTGAGTCTTCCCTTCTTCTTTTGAATACTACCCTGGCCTGCGTGTGCTCTCAGTTTGAAGAACACAATCTTCAACTCTTAGCTCTGCCTGGGGGGGGGGGGGGGGGGGGGGGGGGGGCAGTAGATCTTGTAGTTTCAGCTCTTTCCCAAATCAGTTGACAGTAATTTCTTATGAACGGTTGGTTTGCTTTTGGCTCTTCTGCTTGCGAGGATCAAGAGGTGGTGATCCTTTCAGTTTGCCTTACCTTTGAAACAAGTAGAAAGCCAGCTAGTGCACGCGACTTGTCTTCTCGGTAGTAACCTTGGAAATAATTCTCAAGGGAGAGATCAGAATAATCACAGCAATACAGAATTAAACAATAAAGAAAGTTATGATGTTTCTTAGGTGCTTTTTTTCAATAACTTGGTCGTGGATTGTAACGTCATTGCGTGTTTTCCTTCCAAGAAAAGGAGGAGCCATGGCGTATTTTCCCATGAGGCATTTGTGCTGTTCTTCTCTGAACGGCTGGACTGTTCCAACGTGGCCTTTCTGCTTACGCTTGGAGTTAACAAATGGAAATGTGCCAGGGTGTGTTAGCTGCTGCAGTGACACAGGCAACTGGCCTGGTTTGTTGGGGTTTTTTTGTCTTACATACCAATATGGAAAAGGAAAACTTTGTGAAAGCACGTTTTCCTCTCCCTTCCGGTGGCCAAAAAAGTGAAAGACTTTTTCCATCGCAGATGAGCAGAGGAAATTCATCTGTGATGTGTCGGTTCGACAAGGAAAATGGATATATTATTTCTGCTCAGATATGCATTTGTCTCTAAAGTGTTTTTCCAAACCAACTGTATATTAAATGCAAGTGCTTGTTCTGGAAGACATCTCTGCTTGCCTTGTTGAATGTCAGCTGTTCGCTCCTGCTCATTTTTTTTTGGTCTTAACTGGATTCTAACCACAGTATAGCTTCATTTTGCCATCTGAAAATTTGTTTTTATAGTGCTTTCTCATAATGCTCTGTAAAAGAGGATTGAAAGTCTAAATAAATTATATTGTCTAATTATCCTTTTCTTATTTCAAAGACTTCTAGCAAATCTCTTCTTTTCAGAACCTGCATAATTTTTGCTATTTAAGTCAAGGTTTCAGCTGTTTTCCTAAACTAAAATTTGATGAGCTCTAATTCCTAAAGTGGTGTTAGACATTTTTGTTTTCTCCCCAAGAAAGGGCCATGGTGACTGTGAACCTGCAATTTAATTTCCGATCCTGTGTAAGAAAGGGAAACAGCAGATCTGCCGTAGTACCCTCAGGGGCTTTTCTCCGTTAATCCGTTGCTCACCCAAGAAGACCCGTGCCCAAGGATTGCATTTTTTTCAAGGGCCAAGAATAGAGAGGTATGGGACTATTAAAGAACCACTTCTTATCCCTATGGGGCAAAACCTGGGGGCTGGAGAGTTTCCTAGGGAAGGCTCCGTGCCCTCTTGCTCTGTTCTTTCCCACTTCCCTAATGGGCAGTGCTGGAAACGGGGTGCGGGGCTAAACCTGCCTTTGAGCTGTGCGTTATTGATGTGTATGGTGTATGGACATACCTGTATTAAAGGATTTAATGAGTCAAACACATCCAAACTATTTTAAATATTGTGACAATTAAGACCATTCCCATGGTGTCCTGTTATGACATGTGACATCACGCTACTGAGTTCAAAATTCCTCCTCCCCCAAATACATTTTTTGTATCCGTGAAGAGTATTATTTACACGTCTCTTTGTAAAAAAAACCCAAACAAACCCTTTGTCTAGGTGCTTCACAGCACGATTTAACTCGCCTGGTATTTTGTTTAACGTTGTCTGGTAACATCATGGCCCTGGTGATAATGTAGGATTTATTTGGGTTATATTGGAAAAAGAAAGTTTAAACAAAGCTTTGCTACTTTGTTATTCTCTTCCTTTGAACAATATGAACAGTGCTAGAATATGCTTTATGGCTTGATATGTTCATTTGTAATGATTACATGAGTTACAGCTCTTTGGGTATTTCTTTCTCTTATTGAGGAAGCGCTCAATATGAGGGGATGAATCTTTCAGAATCTTTTATAAACAACGTGTCAGGCCTGAAGATAATAGAGTTCAGATCTGTTGCTTCACAGATAACCCTGAAAAACAAGAAATTGTCTTAAAAGGCAAAGAAATATTGCTGTAGATAGGACTAGCTGAGCAAAAAGCCAGTCTGGTTTCAACACTTTTGGCTGCTGCTCCCAGCCAGCACCAACAGCCGCACCGCTGTGCCTTTAGCGTGTCACTAACGCGATTGTCTGCTGTCCTTGCCCTAGCTCTTGCTGTAATTAATTTCCCTCAAATTATTAACTTATTAGAAGTGAGAGGATGATTATCTGGTAGCAGAAACCAGCAATTTGACAGCCCTGTTTTGCAAACAACAGGGCTAAACTGTTGTTCCCCATCCTGGCTCCCGGCTCCACGTCCAGCTGCTCCCGGCCACCTCGCCCCTTCCCCCGGCGTCTCGGTGGTGCTCCCTAGAAGATGAATTGGACAATCTCTCCTCAAGGCAGGAGCTCTGATGATTTGTAGAAAAACTGTCATCACTGATAGGACAGCCAATCTATCACACGGGGCCATCTCCTTTATCCTTCGTTTCATCCCTCTTTATTGCAGTACACTCACGCTCACCCTCTGGAGCCTTCTCTCCTTCACTCAAACTCTGCCGCTCTGCAGATTGCCTCAAAAATTGGGGAAAAGGAAACATAGCATCATCTAAAGCACAAAAGCGCAGCTCTGCTTGCGCGGGCAGGCGACGTGCGATGTCTGGCTTGCGTGGCGCCGAGGGGCGGCGTGGCCCCGGCCGGCCCACGGCCCACCAGAGCGTGCCAGCCCTTGGCTGTCCCGCTGCCCAGCGCAGACCTGTTCCTCTGCTCTGCAGGCACGGCCCTCGCGGGACGGCCAGGCGTGTGGGTGGCACGAGGCTGCTGGGTGGTCACCGTCTTGCTCCGCGCCGTGTCCGGGAGAGCCGCAGCAACCCAAAGGACCTGCACGCTGGTCTACCCGAGGCGATACAACAGTCTCTGCTTGCTAGGGCAGCTGGTTCTGTCATCTGCAAGGCCAAAGATAATTGGAAATTTGTATTCCGGTGCTTCCTGAGGAAGGAAGGAAGGTCACCTTTCGCACTGAAGGTAACTTGTTATGACTAATCGAAGGGTAGTGTAAAATGAGCTGTATAAAGCAGTGAACACCTGCAGCAAATTATGGTATCCTGATGGGCTTTTAGGAGCATCCCCTGCCCTGAATCCCATTTGGAGGAAACACGGATAGTACCACGGCAAGAAATAAATAATACATTGCCTTAATTCTGCAAAGAATTAATGTTTCCTCTTTAGAGGGAATAGTCACTCGCACAATTCTTTTAATTTGCTAATCTGGCGAACAGAGGGAATCGCTGTCAGTTAAGACATTTCGGTGGGTATCTAGCTGAATCTCTTGTGGGGGTTTTAAATGAGGAGGCTGACACACAATTGGAGACCTGGATGATGGTACATCAGCTGCCAGAAACACATAGCTGACATAATGGGAATTATTCACAGCTGCTCTGATTTAAACTGCTATGGCACCGCTTCGTTGCCTTGTTACATAGTCTGCAGACCTTAATTGTCTGCTGTGCTAACAGAGGGTACCAAATTCGGGCTATGGGATAAAGAAATTTATATAAATCACACATGTGCTACTTCTGCACCTACCTGGTAAGATGTGGTGTATGAGGTGCCTCTTTGGGCAAAGGGTGCTTTCTGAATTTAGATCAAATTCGTGTATAAGCATTTTTCACTCTTAGATAGCGATTTTGTTATGGCTGGTGTGGTTTTTCTTGGTGTACAGTGTGAAATTTTTGGTTTCTCCATAGCTGTTTTGTCTTCTACCATCAATAATAGCCTCTGGCAGAGTTTTTGAAAACAGACAAGTTGTTGGATATAAAACAGATTTGCCCACGAATGAACTATTTTTTTGGTCAAAGCCTTCCTCGTATAAATCAGGAGCACAACTGCTCGCTTGATTTACAAGTTGTAGAACTCATCAGGGAAAAATGAAATACCCGACTGATGGCAAGTTGCTTGTTCATTTGCTTTTTGTTACAGAGATGGCACGCAGATAACGAGCGGCTGAAACAGCCAACCAACTTTTGATTAATGCGTTTGATACAGTTGCTCAGAAGGGAAAACATATTTTGAATAATTTGTTGTTGTTCGTAACGAGCACACGATATGACAGTAGTGATTACCTTAATGAATCAATTAAGTGCAATGCAATTTGAGCTGGATGGAGCCGGTGACGGCCAATTGTGCAGCCACCACTGGGAGAGTTACTTAGCAAACCGCATCGGATCTCAGCCAGGCTGTCGTTTGGGCAGTAGAGGTGTTTTCGGGAGGTGGAGAAGACGAGGAAGCAGGTGGTGGAAGAGGAGTGTACTTCGGCAACCTCCTTGTTTCTGAACGTGGTAATTATCTTTGCTACTGAGGTTGGATCAGAGCTGGTCCCTGACCTTCTGGACAGAGCAGAGATGGATTTTTGAGGCACAGAAATCTGTCACCAGGTGCTTCTCTCTGAATCTGTTCAGAAAGGAGTCATGGGGCAAGACAGTTGGCCTACTTGCTGGCTCTTTCACTGTTGGCCATAACAAGATTTTTAATGGAAATACTCTATACCTGGTCTGTTTCTGTGTACTTTCTGATAGCAGATGAAAAAAATAGTGCAAATTTGGTTTTTGTTTCGTGTTGTAGTCCATCACAGTTGGGATCCCTGTAGTTTGAGCAGCGCACAGCACAGGCTGCGGGACTTCCCTGAGCTAATTCAGGCCCAGTAACTCAGGTTGAACTGAAACATTTCTTGTAGAGAAACACTCAGTCTTGTGTTAAAGACCTCTGGCAATAGAGCTTCCATGACAACCTTTGGTAATTTTCTTCAGTCATTAATTATTTACACCATTACTTCTTTTTTCCTGGCACTTTTCCACTTGTAACCCCTGGAAATTGATATATGCCCGTCTCTAGATCGAAGTGCTTGCTATAGCAGATTTTCCTTATCCTTTTAGGTTCTTAAACTGTGATCAAAGTTCCCCTTTCACCTCCCCTTTGATAGAGTAAGTAGTCTGACCTCTGCAGATCTTTCTCTGCGGTCCTGCTTTCTAATCCCTTAACACGGTTTTTGTATCTTTTCCCTTAACAC
Source organism: Leptosomus discolor (assembly GCF_034619465.1). Classification (NCBI taxonomy): domain Eukaryota; kingdom Metazoa; phylum Chordata; class Aves; order Leptosomiformes; family Leptosomidae; genus Leptosomus; species Leptosomus discolor. The sequence goes on along the minus strand of NC_141396.1, from coordinate 1,586,319 downwards.
TCTCCAGTTTTGAATTATGGAGCACTGCTCAGATAAATCTTTTAACTGGTTGGGTTTTAAGACTTGAGAACTGTCCAGACCCTTCACTCTTTCCAGCAATGGAAGGTGAAGAATCAGTCATTCTGTTTTTCAGTTCTGGACCTGTCAGCCGTTTGCCGAAGGACTTTCTCTTCACCCAAACTCACGTCTTGTTCGTACTTTTACTGAGAACAACAGCTTCCTTGTACCTCAGGCACGTGTCGTTCAACTTACAGTTAAAGCTTGGATATGTAAAAAGTATTTGTGTCAAAACTGTAATGTTCAGATGAAATGCTTTTGTCTCTTAGATAAAATTAGTTACACATTTTGACTGGAATTTGTGAAAGGTTTTCATGTATACACGCTGCTTTAAATGCAGACAGACTAGCTTCTGGTGGATATCCATCGGTGACATCTGGGGCTTTCCGAGCCTGAAGTAGACACCCAGCGGCTTGCTTAGGAGTGGGCTAATTCTACATTACCTGCTCCTTGGGCATTTTGCTGTCGTGATCCACGTTGTTTCTGTGAGGAGCTTTCGATCTTGCACAGGGCAGTAAGGCAACTACTGCATGCCAAGCGCTATGCTTGCCGCAGGTTTTTTACTCGTTCTTTTATTCATTTGAGAGGTGAAGGATGGTCCCATTAGAAAAAGGATTTCGGTTTGGAGGTCTGTGGCTTGGCTCAACGCTTCTCCTTTATTCCTTGCTGCCGGTTGTGTGACTCTCTTTTTCCTCCAGGAGATCACCATTGTCCCAGATCTAGTGTCCAGTCCTGCCTATTTTTGTTTGGTTGGTTTTGTTTTTGCAGAACCCTGCATGTACAGCGCTGAGGTGCTGGAGTACCTTAATTAAAGCCGTGTTTCAGACAAGTTGTTTGCTCTGCTGTGCAAACATTGAACATCTTACGTAAAACTTAAGTTGAGAGACTTGCCAAACTGTACAGGAAAAAATTCAAGTAATGGATTGCTTGCTAGCTCAGTAAAGTACAAACACTTCTCTTGCTCCTGCCGGTGTGTACAGAGGCATCATATGCTGTGCTAATGCTCGATTTGACACGGAACACGCCGGATATTTTGTGTGTAAAATGGAGTAATTTAACAATGTGGGAGGACAGAGGGTGAGGTTTAACAATAAAAAGCAGTATTTTTTCATGCAGTTCATACTTGATTTGGGGGAATTGTAACCATTGCACAGCGTAAAAACTACAAATGGGTTCAGAAAAAGGGGTAATCTTTAAAACGCAAAAATAAGAAGGTAACACCCAGGCAAAATAACATTGCATGTGTTTCTTGTTTTACAGTTATTGAGGTATCAGCTAATGGCCGCTTTCACAGAAAGGCTACTGTTCTAGAAAAACCTTACGTTTATCAGAAACTGTTTCCAGCCAGCTTTTATATGAAATTAAGATTCTGTTTACATGTATGCTTCTGTTTGTTTGGCCTTAATCACTGTGTCTCTTCCCTGAAAATGTCAATTGCGTGTGTGTTTAAGAGGAGAATTTTGCTAAAGCATGAATATTTTAAGATTTATTTATCGTGAGAAGCAAAAATACTGTGTTTTAGTGGCTGCAGTGGGATTGATGAAGAACATTTCTGCTTCAATGCAGAAACTGTCTTTTCATCCTGTTTGAATAAAAGTTGGCGCGGTGGCGCTCAGGTGTCTAGGTGCTATGGTAACACCTGTGATAGCAGTACGGATGGCTTTGCTTGCTTTTCATAAAGTAACTACTAGGAAGCACAGAAGAAGATTTACAATAGTCGAACTAGATATACAGTAATGTAGCATTCGATGATACTTCACTACGTTATTTACTCTTTGACATTCCTACAAGACTGCTCCTCTTAACAAAAAAGAGAAATTTGAATGACTTACAGCTAGCTCCTTCGCATCCTCTAATTTTCTCATTAGGGCTTTAGATTCATTTTGCTTCTGACATGAATTTATTTTTCAGAGTAATTCTGATTGCTGTTACATTCACATGGAAAGCTTAGATTTTTATTTTGTGACTCTAATTACCAGCATCCTAGAGTTTCCATTCTCACCGTTGAGAGCTGAAGACAGTATTATCCTTCCTTAGTGTCACAGTCTTTATAACCTAAGTCTTTACTTTTCTGTTGATCTTTGAGTTACGTCTGATTTTTCCTACTTCCAAAGTCATCTTTCTCGCCTTTATTTCTTCGTAAGCGCGAGAGTAGGCAGTTATCTTTCAACGCCTTCTAATGACCACACGTACTGTATATACCAGCACTCCCATTGGACAACATGTTTCTAAGTCGGTCAGCAGCCATAACCCTTATGACGTAATATGGTCCATTTGGTATCATTTGATATATATGGAGCAAGGCCATATTTATAAATAAACCGCTCGAGATCTGTGGGGCTCTACGCTGGAACTGCAGGAATCCTGTTGGAGCGACGGTCTCTGCATTGGGTGACATCAAAACATCAAGCCACAAGCGCTGGGCTTTACTATGTGGGTCTCGGTCGGTGTAGGTTTCGGAAAGCACGAGTGCTGTTATGAGGCTGCGGCGTTTTGGGGAGCGCGATATTGGTCTTGTCTGGGCAGAGAGTTGCTCCGCGGTTTCTGTTCAAGTGATAGCCAAGTATCTCCATGTTACATACAAGCATCTGACTTCACAAGAGCTTCTGAGAGAAGGAAGCTATTGTGACCAAAAGGAGATCCTTGCTTGATAAATCTGTGTGATTTCTAGAAAGTGACAGGCATCAGTCATTGGCTTCACAGGTTTTGAGATGCTCTGATGACGAAGCTGGACAGAGCATACGCAGCTATCGGTCACAACCAGCCGGTGAGCGCGGTACCTTCAGCCTCATCCCCTCTCGAAAGCATCACCTCCAGCAGTCATTCTGGTTTTAACAGGGAATTAGAAACTATTATCCGCCAGCTGAAAAAACCTGTGGCACTTCAGCGTTTGCTTTTTCTGATAGCTCGTTGCAATGTGATTGAGCTAAAAAAATGGTAATTTCACAATCTCTTTTCATGAGGTTCTTCTCTGGGTTAAGCTAGAAATCTGAAGTTTTCTGTGTTAAAATGCATACAAGGGAGACTAAAAAAGCGATGTGAGTGTTGGCCAATGCCTGAAGAGTTTTCACCAGTGATCTCAGATTCAAAGCCTGAATGAAGTGGGAGCTTCCAGGGCTTTTTCTCATGTAGAAGTAATTTTTCATGTGTATTGAAATGCAAGTGTGCATATGGTGTTTTTCACTTTTAATGCACTCTGCTTGCTTTAATTAATCACGTAGTATTGTGTATGACAGGCACATGGAAAAATGTCAAAACTGCTCTTCAGAAATAATGAGCATTTCAAGCAGATCCGATTCCCAGTCCCATGCTTCTCCCTTTTTTTGGACATACAGTTCGATTTCAAAATACCGAATGGATGGCTTGGTGTGTATGAGAGGATGAATTTCTAACTGCTGCAGACTTTGAGGTGAAGAATGGTAAAACCTGGGACGACGATATTAACAAGTCTCTTCTTCCTTTCCCTACACTCTTGTCATAACTTTTGCACTCTTGATCTTCCCAATATGGCTTAGTGAATTATGGGATGTTTGCACTAAATTCTCTGCTCAGTGGATGGTGCTAGAAATACTACACCTGTTGAAAGAAACAATTTCAAAGAGAACAAGAGAAAACCAGCTTGAACATGGGTGGTGAAACCGCTGATGAAAGTGCGAAATCATAGATGAATTAATAAAATAGGACTTCTGAAATCATTGAAGCTGACTTAAGGCGGGAATAATTTTATTATAATGTAAAAGAGGAGTGAAAGGAGGGAGGAGGGAGATTTGGTTCATCTGAAAAACTTGGTACTTCCCTGGATTTGCTGACTTCCTTGAGCATTCAACAGAAGGTGATAGGAAACACCATTAGCAGAGGAAGATACCAAAGTCCAGCCTCGGTGTCTGAATAAAGAAGACTGCAGTGGGCTCTGAGAAATGAGACTTTGGTTATTGTCCAACCCAAGCCATAAAGTACTTCCCAAGCTCGTCTGGCAGGAGCGAAGCCAGCCCTGCTGCACGACGGCACTCCCCAGCGGTGACGAGTACGTGGGGGCGGTGGGAGCTCCCACCCGCCGCATCACCAGGAGCCCACAGCACTTGCACCTCGGTTCCTCCTCGCAAGCTCATGGCGTTGGCTCAGGAGGACGTGCTCTGCGGTCGCTTAGACACAGGTTTAATTCTGGCAGGTCGGCTCCCACGGCAACGTCCCGGACACCAGTATCGGCTGTACAACCCACCAGGGAGGATGGGGTAATGTCTGGGGCTGTAGTGCTGTGATGTTGTCAGGAGTCTTCGTGTTAGCTGGGTTTTATACCACCTCTTTGGGGGTGTAGGAGAGCTGGGCTAGAGGCAAAGTTTTGACTTACCCCTTTAATTAACGTTGGAGCACAGACTAGCCGTACATGACTGCTGCGCAGAGCTTATCTATTGATGTGTCAGGAACCAAGACTAGGCTTCTGAGCCATTAGAAATCCCTGCAGTAAGCTTGGCAAGAATACTCAACTTCTGAATACCCAAAGCATAAACAAGGCTGTGAGGAGGAAATTGGAAACAGAATGTTCTGAACTCGGTGCCATCGCAGCGTATTGCAGTTACGGCCGTGTCGTGTTAAGACTGATCTGATATGAGCGCTGCCAGGCAGAGTAGCAGAGCAAGATTATTCTCCAAACAGTAAAGGATAAGAATTGGTCAAAGTTACTTATTTTGAATATGTTTAAAATAAAGAACATGGTATATTTTTATTTTCAGACACCTCAGTTGCATAAAGCAGTGGAATACTTGTCCCAGACTTTGCCCACTGTAGGTAGTTTCTGTAAAGGAAAAGATTTTGTGTCATCAGAAGTGCCTCTCAAGTGCATTTTTAAAGTACTGTAGTTAATCACAGATAGATATAATTATAGGAGTGCTGAAGCAAGCCCGAATTATTTTCAAACACAAGAAGTGCTTTGAGGCAGGCAGGGATGGGCACAGGTTCAACGACTTTTACCTTCCGCACCCTTTGAACCCAACACGCCCCTGAAGTCACGAATAAACAGCAGTTGAGTGTTTTTATCACAAGAATTCTTGCTGTCTGTTGACCGTTTTGCAGGGAAAGAATCGCTCTCTTTCCCACGCTGACGCTGAACAGTGCTTCTGCTCAAGGAACTTGAGTTGCAGGTAAGGAGCTGCCCCGGCAGAGCTGCCACCGCCGCGCTCTGCTCCCTGTCGCTGCTGCCTGGTGGATCTGTGCACCAGAGCTGGGGCTGCAGCTGGCGGAGCGTGGCCTGCCTCACCTGGCTGGCCTCGGGCAAGCTTGCTTGTGGGCTGGGCTCGCGGTGGTGTAGGCTTTGGTGTGCAACAGGCACGGCCGGCTGCCGCTGTGCCTCCCCTGCTCTTTCCGCTCTAGCTGCCCGCGTTAGAATTAACGTCGGTGTGCCGCCGAGCTGCGGTTGCCCTGCCTAATGGCGGGGAGGACATGCATCGAGTTGAATTTCGCAGGTCAAATTATCCATAAAATTCATCTTTGCTGTAAGAGAACAGCAGTCAGCATCTAACTTCTCTTTAGGAAAGTGTGACGGGTGACGTACACCACAAAGTTCTGTGTCTGTCTTCCTAAGTGACCAATTGATACATCTACAGATCAGTCTATGGCTGGTGCAAAAGATGAGTCTCGTGCCATTGAAAGCAAACATTAAAGGAAAACAAAATTAGGTCAGCTCGAACAGTTAAGGTAGAATTTCTTTTACCTAAAATTATTTTTAGGATAAAACAGATGTTGAGGATAGTAATTGTCATACGCAGTACAGTTTTCCTGTTTATCTCTCCATGATGTGAATGCAGAGGTTGTAAATCACCTCTAAATATCTGAAAGTCATGCAAATAGCTTTCAGTCACAGGGAAACAAACCCATTTTATTCCCAGTCAACCATACATGCAATAAAGAAATGCTTTGCATTTCAGATGAAATACACCCTGGGATGTATAGATAATCCCAGTTAACAGCTGTGGGTGTCTATATATAAAACAAAGGTCACGATTTTACAGGCAATATTCTCATTTGAATGCAAGAGTTGGCATTTGTCTTTCAGTATTATAGTGTTTGCAAACAAATCTGGAAAGCATTTTCACAATGAGACTATATTAAACATATGGGGGTTATATTACAGTACGTACATAACATTTCAATTTGTAGAGGGCTGAAGTGGTGAAGTTCTCGGGGGACTGGGTCTCTGGGAAGGACGGCAGAGTGCTTGGCGTGAACTGAAATGGCACTTGCTGGTTTTTACTGATAGGAAAGGCTGGTTCTTCTGGGTTTGTTTAGCTCTTTGCAGCTCTGTGGCTCACAAGTGATTGTTCAGGGGACTTACCTGCTGTTTAGCTTACGCTTGTAGTAATTTTATAGCAGAAGTCTAACATTGAAAATTAATTTGAAAATATGTAAAGGTTTTCATTGAACAGCAACAGTGAGGAGCTTTAGACCCACAGTGGCTGTGCCTCTCCTGTACACTTTGTCGCTGGCTTGCAACAGCTTTTTCTTTGATTCCCTCCCCGGTGGCATGGAAACCCTGTGCATCTTGCCCCGTTTGATGGCGCTCTGCCTGCAGACAGGGAAAATATTTCTGTGGTACCTGAAGAGCAAACCCTACGGTCTGTCCCAATGCCTGTCCCGATGCCGGCCCAAGGAGGGTTGTGGCACTGGCAGGCGGGATGGGAAACCAGATTGTCCTGTCCTAGGCCAGTCTTAACCAACCTGTCAGTGGGGTGAAACTATTTCGTGCACTTGTCTGCTCTGTTGGCAGCATTTTCCCCCGGTGTCATCGTTTCTACAGCCAGTTAGCTTCAATATTCTCACCGATGAGTGGCCAGGACCCCTCAGAAATACAGGACCATTCTTTTCCTCACGGCATGGCTGTCTAGTAAGGAGAGTCTTCAAGTTAATGGAGATAAATAACACACACAAAAAAAGATGGTTGTTTGTTTCTCTGTACTTGGACTGAGATAATTTGTACCTGGAGAACGTGTGGGAGGTTTTGTTAAGCGGTAGCTGTGCTCACACAGCCATAGGGAGGGCTGCAGGGTGTGCTGGGCACGGTGGGGTCTCCTCCACTGTCCCTGTTTGCTTAAAAAGCTGCTGAGGTTTGACCACAGATGCTTCAGGAACAAGCCTGGAAAAGCTTTAGAGACTCAGGAGCTCTGCCAGAGACAGAAAGACTTCCCCTGGCAGGCGGCACAGGGCTGGGGGATGCACGGAGGAAGGAGCACATCGATTTGTGTTGGGGGAAAAAAACCCCAACAGAACAGAAACTTGGTATTGCTGCTTTGTATTTTCATTGCTTTAAGGAGAGGCAAAAGGTGGTCAAGCAAAATAATTGAGAATACCCATGGGTAAATCCTCACCCCCCTGTTTAGAGAAGCTATTAGGCACCTGTCAGAGCAATTAGTGTGTAATGTAATTTCCATATAATTGCAGAATAATTGCAAATGTGTCCATTTTTTTTTTTTTTGGTTAAAGCTCATATAAGTTAATATGCCACTGATGTTTTTTCTGTATCCACAAAACACGCTTTAATATACAATTAAAATGTATAAACATGCATTAATCTGAGTTAAGTTTCCCGTGTCATTTAATCGGCAGGTGAGCATAAAACCTAAGGTTCATTCCAGACGCTCCAAGCTGTAAGTCCATACCCAGGCAGCATTCTAAGTGAGCTGCCAGAGCACGGTGGCTGTCAGCCTGTTGCACACCACGCTCGTTAGGAAATTCGGCGGGACTTAGCTTTAGGCTCCTAAAGTCATGTTCCAAAACGTAAATGAAGGGGGAATTTTCCACAGCTGCCTTTGTCATCAAGCCGCAGCATTCCTGATCATTCCAGGCTGCATAAAAGCTTATGTAAAAGCTCGTTTTGTGGTGGTATTTAAAAAATGCACATATAAAATTATGGGAAGTCCTTGTTTGTGCGCTGGAGGCTGCACTTCTGCCCCTTAGGAGCTGTATCAGAAAGAAACCCTGCTTAGTCAAGGCTGGTACTTTCATGGGTTGCTCTTGTCAGCATCTGTGGCGCAGTTACGGCTGGGCTGCGCGGTACCAAATACCTTGGTGGCTCCTGAGGAAGAGCTCCGTGGGCTTTTGATGGCGGGAAGGAGAGGGCAGAGGCAGCAGCGGGATATTCCCAATAAAGTTGAGGCCGATCTGACTAGTTAAAGGCAGCCTGAGGACACCATCCTGCAGCAAGCACGTCCTTCCTAGCTGAACAGGTTTTAGATGAATTCACCACGGGGGAAAAAGTCGGGAGGAAATCTCAGAGCTCTCAGGGAAGTGTGGATGTGATGGAAAGAGTCTTTGAGTTGCACATGTCAAAGTCTGAAATTCCCCTTAGCAGATATATTATGAAATAATTAATCTTCTTTTTCTGGGGGAAAAAATCTTTTTGCGAAGGAAAAAATAAGCGACTTTCTGTCACGGGGCGCCCCTCAGCACACAGCAACGCTGTGTTGCTCTTCGGTCTAGAAAGTGCCCTGCCTGGCTGGACCCTTCAGTGAAGGGAAAAGGAGGACGAGCCAGAGAGAGGAAAACATAGAGAGAGGGTTTCTCCTTTTCTTCACCAGGTTATTATGGGCACAATTAAACCTCTGCAAGTTCTGCTTTTGGTATTCAACTTACCTGAATATTGGTACGGAATCTGCAGAAAAACGAGGACTGCTTCTCTTCCTCAAATCAATATTTTCTGCAACTAATCTCTCAGTTCAATAGCAAACCAGGAAAACTTTGCAAAAGGCATCTTTTTGTTCTTCTGCAGCAAAGTTAAGCACAAAACTCAGACTTTGATTTTTCCACACTTAGTTCTCTACTCTTTGGTAAGCTTTGTAACGTTTTTCACTCACCATTGGGTTAAACTGGTACAATTAAAAATGTTTTACTCTTGAGCCTGTGGCTAAAAGTCTGTTAGAGGTGTTGTGAGGAACAGAACTAATTAAGTGTAATTGTTGGTTTTCACGATGTAAAACAAAAAGTGCTTTGGGAACGAGGAAACGATCGGAGCTTTCAGTAGCTCTGGGTATAGAAATCTTCCCACCGATTGCCTAACTGACAGGGTTCATTGCCAACGCCTTGGGGAGGGCTGCAGAAAAACCCAGCCGTGCCCTTGTACTTTGGCATACGCATCTTCGCAGTGAAGTTAGGTCATACTTAATGTGTCTCACTGAATTTTGTCCTTTCAGGTTCGGAGGGTTGCATGAAAAATGTTGGTTTGCCATTAAGGCATGTATGTGATTTGATTTAAGCAAGAGATAACCACATTGAAAATAGCGCTATCAACTGCAGGGCTGTAATTTACAGAATGGAAGCGTTTTCTTTATTGAAGCGCTGAAAAATAAAGTAGCATCGCGGCTGGCTATTTAAGGTGAGTAGGCAGGGAGCAATCAATTCAAAGAACATAAAATCAACAAGAGTACTCTCCCGTCCTCCTGTGCAGCCCCACAGATCAATGCGGTTTGAAGAGCCGAAGTTTTATTAACATTCTTTTTGGATTGAGCTAAACGCAGAACTGTTCGAGCTCACCAGAACTCTGCATCTAGAAGAAGAAAGTTCTTTTTTGTCTCCTGATAGTTGCAGCGGTCTGAACAGGGCAGACGTTCGGTGAGTACATTTGTAGGGTTTCCTCCTTTATTTTGCAGAATACTGCCTGAACTTGTGTCTCTGTACTTCGATACCCTTGTCACTATTTTTGTTCCTTTCATTTTTAACGCGCTCACTGCAGCAGCTCGCGCTGTCCGTAGTTTGCCTTCATCTTCCACCATCATCCTGGCACCGTTGGGAAAGGACAAAACTGATCACAGCGACTCAGCGCAGGAGATCTTTACTCCTCCTCTCCGCAGCCGCACTGCAAGCCAGCAGCAGGTCTAAGCTGCCGTTCCTACGCGCGTTGAGGAAGGCATCGCTTCTCTTTGGCTTTCCTGCATCTTCCTCCTCCTCTTCGCAGAGCAAGCCTGTACTGACTCTCGCGCTCTGGATTCTGGGTGGATTCTATGCGGGCAAGGCAGAAATTAGGGTTTCTGCCTCAGAATTCTGTGGCTGTTTCAAAGCCTCGTGGGGCCGCTGTGAGGTGTCGGAGATTAATTTTCAGGGACAAGCGTCTGTGGGGCGCTGGTTAGCATGAAACAGCCAAGAACTGTCTTTGAGAAAGAGATGTCTTTGAGGAGGCCGTTGCTGGAGTCGGCACCTTTATGCTCTGCTCCTTTGTTGCCGTGATTCTCTGTTGATCCCCACAGCTGTCCTGGGGTCAGCGCTCCCGATGTCACCTGCTGTCCTGTCCCTTCCTGTGAGAAACACATACCTTTCTTAATTCAGACCCCAAATAAAGCCATCAAATCCATTGGATTCACCAGTAAAGCAGAAATTTCAGATGTCGGCTGTATATTGTTCCGCAGGCAGGAAATTATTTTTCAATTAATTTTTACATAACTTGAAGTAATTGAATGCTTAATATTTAAAATATTTTTGCATTTACTTTCCACACGTATTTAAATATTTGAACATAAAATAGGTTCTTTCACAATGCTAATAAAATCTAAGGACCTAATAGTCACATTCATTATAAAAGGCAGTAAATCATCTTCGGTGAGTTTACTTTTACTTCCAATATAAATACAGATTTATGAGCGTTCCTGTTATGTGATTTATTTGCCTGTTTATTTGTTTGTTTGTTTTCCCAATAAGACTGTCTCTCTCCTAAATATCCAGCATATATATGTATATATATAAAATGGGATTAAAGTAGTGACAAATTATCAGGTCACAGTTTCTTCCACTGGACAGCTCAGGTAAAAAATGTAAGCTGATCTTTTGATGGGATCTGTGCGTAGAAGAAAATAGTGGATTGTGGAATAAGAAGAGGCGCCTGCCAGAGTCAAGTAGAGTTTGAATTCAGGTATCACTTTCTGCACTGGAGGTGGATAAACAAAAATGATGCAGCTCTTCAAGGGAGTGTACAAAAACGGCAAAACGTGCCTTTTCATTTACCCTGCCCCCATCTGTGTGTGTGCCGCTGCTTTTACTGCTCAGTTACTGACTTCATCTTCTCTTTCAAGCAGCCTTGTGTCTGCAGCAGTAGAACACTTTCTGTTGGCGAGCATTTGTATTTAAAAAATTGTATTTTATGGAAGCAGAAGGCTGTATTTACCGATTGTTTCCATGAACCTGGGGGATTTTTCATCATTCCACAGCCAACTCTCTCAAAGCTTTTAGTTTTCAAGTCGGGTCAGCCATCCTCATTTTTCCTGAGGCTCTGGGAAGATGTACATGGGAAAATCTCTGACATATAGGAGACTCTCAGGAAATACTACAAAGGAGAGAAATACATTTATAGGAATGGAAAGAGGAAAAGAGCAACGTTAAAAACCTGCTATTAATGCACTGTATGGCATCTACCACTTCCATGAGGTTTTAATAGCCTTGGTGACTTAGCAGAGAAACCTGCACCCAGCGTTAATAAATCCAAGTTCAGTGGCTGAGTGAGGGCAACTCCTTCAAACAAGCACATATTGACCAGTCCATTGATGTTCATACACTTTATACATTGCAGTATTCTGACCTACAGATTGTAGCTCTTAACCCAAAATAATTAACCTTGATTTTTTTCCCCCAATATTTTGGTTCACAATGTTTTAGTTTCCCAGCCAAAGATATATACACTTCCATTTTAATGGCATTTTGTTTGCTTGAATGTTTCTGATGTCATGAGATGAGTCCTCCTATTTCATTCTATAAATTTTTCACTAAGCTATATGCCTTCTTTTTTAGGAAGGGGGAGGTAAAATGGGTGTATGAATATGAAATGACTTCTCTATTTTAACTTCAAAGGCTATTTGGACTGCTTCAAAGGATTTCTTTGCCAAAGAGAAATCATATTTTTTGAAAATACTTAAAAAAAAAAAAATAAAAAAAAGACTTTGCACATGTCTATGCTGAGAAAATTCATCCTCAGATGACTTGAGCAGTTCTGGGCAGTGGTGATTTCAGTATACTTATAAGACTTATTCATTATGTAAGCTGCGATTGGCAATGGTTGATGCCTCCAGGCTCTTCATCTATATAACTACATTTAAATTAAAAATAAGGCAAAACATTTTGCTCCAACACGTCCCTTACGCTCTCTATTTAGTATTCTCCTGTTGTCACAGAGATTGCTAAGGGAAAATTTAATTTATCTATTTGCCCTTGTGGTATGTCTGTTTAAACATCCGTCAGTGGAATTCTTTTAAGAGTCTTGATTTCTCTGGTAATTCCATCCCTAGTACTTCTACTTAATATTATTTAATTATTACAGTACAGCCACGGGTGAGATACGGTGTCATCTGCCGGTGTTCATTACCTGCGAGCGCCAGATGACACCGTTATTAATAAACAATGCCTGCGTTGCTGGGGAAAAAAAAAAAAGCCTCATCCAACGCATGCTTAAATGTATGGTTAACTTCCTCGTGATTTAATGAGGCTTGAATCACGAGAGAAGGGAATTACAAAATAGAATAATACTTTTCATCTTGATGCTATCTCTGGTCGGTCACCACGCTGACATGAAGAGATATTCCTTGGAGTAATGTGGTTCTCTCTGCCTGTGGGTGGCGGAGGCAGATGGTCTGTGGTTCCTGCATAGAAAAACAAGGAATAACTGAATGTTATTTACAGAAAATAGATGGAATTTTTATTTTGAATTTTTTTTTTTCCCCCAGGAATCTTGCTGCTACGCTCCCTTTTTCAGCAGTAAACAGCATTGTTTTCTATGCTAGCAATCCACGTATCAAAAATGACTCCTAATTTATTTTTATTTTTTGTTTCCAAATACAGCTCCTCCTGGGTTATTTCAGCAGAGATGATGCCACCTGAAAGTGAAAACTTGATCTCCTGGCTTCTGAATTAGGATGCTTTTCTTCAAACGAGTTGAATATGGTAAGCCTATGAAATTTTGGAGGTGTTCTCTGGGTCAGTGTCTGTGGATATGCGCGTACCTATATGTAAGAATACACACAGACACCCCACACTTGTCGCCTTGCATCTCCAAGGGGACCGTAGCGATGCTGCTGCTGAACGCTGAAACATACTTCAGCAGACAAATTTACCGGAGTAGAAACATGCAGCTGCTTTTGTTTTCACATGTCAGCCTTTTCTTCGGTTCCTTTCCAGCTGATGGTATCCTTTCCGGGCTGCCAGGTCTGTGAACAGCAGTATGCCTAAAGCCATAACACCCAGCCAACAGTTCTCCACAACGGGAAGCGTTCCCGAAGTCGGAACAGGAACACGATTCCTTCAAGCTACACTTATGGCACACGTTCAGCCCCGAAGCACGGGAAGAGTGTCGAGCAGAACTGCGGACCTTTGGAAAAGTTCTTTGCCTTCTGAGGTTTGTCCTTCCAGTGACTCTGTGAATGGTCCAGAGTAAGAAATTAAAACAGCGCTGGTTAGTTTAGGAAGAAGGCAGGCATCTCTCAGAGAACTTGCCTAAATTTTTACTGTTCTTGATGTTTTTCTTCCATGTTGCAATTTGGAAAAAAAAAAAAAAAATTAACTCACAAACCACCTCTCCGTTTTTTCCTTTCCTCCCATGTACCCTTCCAGAGAAGCACCTGAGCATTTAGTTTTGGGTTGGATAACGCCCACTTTTGCCTTTGTGTGGGAAAACTTGGTTGGGGTTTCTAAATGTTCCTGAAATCTGGTATGTCCCGAATGAATATTGCTGAAATACTGGGTGTCTGGGAGAAAAAGAGAGGGATCGTCTGAGACAGAGGGTTCGCTTTCATGAGGAAAAACATTTTAATCTGCCTCCCTTGTTCCCTGCACGCCCACTGTTTCAGGTGCTGAAGAGCTATTTAACGGAGAGGAGATTTGTTTCTTCCATTTCCCTTTCCTGATCTCTCCTCTTATATCAAAATGACTTGATGACACATGAGAAAATGAAGTGCACTTGCTGAGCCTTTATGGAAGAAAAAACCTGTATACGGTTAAATGCTGTCTATAGTGATAAATAGTCCATTGGCAAGTGGCTGCTCTGGTTTTCCAGCCTGTTTTTCTCTGAGAACCTGCAGCAGATTGGCTATAATTGCTTGTTGCTCTCCATTAGTAGATCTCCCTCCTGGCAACTCCTTAATAGTTTACATCTCTTGGGGCTGAAAATTACTATTTTAATTAAAACAATTTGTTTCAAATGGGGCTCCCAAATCCCCCCATGATGTTTTAGGAGCCTCGGGCAAAGAACTGAAAATGGAGAGCAGCAATTTTTTTTAGGGTTTAGAATGAGCCTGAAAGTAAGGATTGGGATTTTCACACAGTTTCCAAGGCCTGGACTTGCAGCAGGGGATACTACCCCTCAAAGGACTGAAATTGAGTAGGACTGAAATTTTTGTCTTCCAAATATTATAGTAATTCACTAGGGTGGAGAAAACCTCCCCAAGCATCAACTTAGCCCTGTTGTTCTCTTTGTTGTTGTGCAGATTGAGAGAAACGATGGTTTTCTGGTGAAGGAAAGGTGAGAGCCAAGAAAAGGGACCTTGGACACCTAAATGCTACAAACATGCACTTTGGCAGTGGGACTGAGTAGTCAACAGCCCCACGAGGTGTGTACGGGGTGAGAGCTAGAGCCAGCTGGGCAGGGCAGGGCTGTTGCTCTGCAGCTCAAGCCTGGACCTACACTGGGTTGCTCTCCTCCTGCACCCGGGGAGGCTGGTGACTCTGAGGGGCTGCGTGATTCCTCAGCTCTCGAGGGTTTAACGTCTGGCTGCTGGATGTGCCCAGAGCTCCTGCTCGGCGGTTGTGCAAATATTTTGCCCGCATCGAGGGGTAGGAGTTGTGCAAGTTTTCGTTTCTGAGGTTGAGACCTGAGGTCCCAGCGTGGTGAATTCACTGCACCCCAGCAGCTTTGAGAACTGCATAAAGCTTCATTTCAAGCAGTGTTTAATTTATCTATATATATATAGATAATATATGTATATTTTATACTAATTTGTTTAGAATTATAGTGACACATAATTTAGGTATGTGTATAATATATAAAAATATACGTTCATGTGCTGTTATTCTGCAACAACCTAGTTGAGAGCACCTACCATGGAAACAGAAGGTGTGGGCTGAGTGTTGTCCTTGGGTGTGGGTGTCACCCTCCCATCAACACTCCAGCCATCTCCCCATCCCCGAGGCTCATGCAACTGAGCTACGGGGCCAGGCTGCCTTCTTCTGTCTCTTCAGCTTCATAAATATTACATTTCTCCTTCAACGTTGTCTCAGCTTTATTTTATGGTCCCTCTTCCCCAGCAACCGCTCTCACCATTAGTCTGTTATACGACCCAACTGAAAAGGCAGCTCCCCCCAGTACAGGAGGGCCTGGCTGCTGGCTCACGGGGTTGTGATTTAAGCACCTCTTTGCAGAGAGTGGTTTCAGGCTCTCCAGCTGTATCAAACAGGCATTTAATTCATGTCTGCCAATAACGTCTGTTTCCCGGCTCTCTTTTACTTGCTCCCACACCCACGGCATGAATCCTCTGTTTCCTAAGGTTTGGGAAAAGGTGCAGCTCCTCTTCTGGCTGAGATGTTGGGGTCTGTAACGTGGCCCCGCATTACAAGTGCCGAATGGCTGCGTCAGTACTGATGAGTATGAATTTATACAGGACGAAACATTCATCGGAAGGTTCTTCAGCAATGCTGCTCGGTGGGGGACAGAGCAGGTGAAGCCCTGGGGCATCGCCTTGCCGGGGATGCGGAGGCGTGGGAAGCTCCCCAGCCTCTCCCCAAGCAGGGCTCACCAGCACCCCATCCCTTCCAGCGCGCCGATGCCCCGTCGGGAGCCGGGGGTGTTGAAGCCGAGGGTCTGCCCCAGCGCCCCGCTGCCCGGCACGTCTGCGGCGGGGTTTGGCAGTCCAGACTGGGCAACAGCTATCGCTCCGTAGCAGGTTTGTCTTGAAACGTCTTGTTAACCGCTACTCCGCTGAAAACTCTGCGTGTGCCTGGGCACGGAGCCTGGAGCTGCGTTCTGAAGGCGCAGTGCCCGAAGCTCCTGCCTCCCCTGCCTGTAACTGCCTGACGCCATAACGCAAGTGGTCTCTCCGTGCTGAACCGCACAGCAAAGGGGTAAAAACACGCAAAGGCTGGGATTACCGAGGGCTCGAGGTGAGGAGCGCGACACCATGCAGAACGCAAAAGCCTCAGGTCGGGGGGAAGAAGTAGTCACCCGCCGTGTCAGCGGTGCAGCCATCGCGGCGAAGAGTCAGCAGCTAATCAGAGGGCACAGCCGCTCTGCTGGGCTGCCTCGGCTCAGGGTGCCTTGCCTCTCGCCTGGCAAGTCCCAGCTTAGCTAGTCTTTAGGCTTGCGAAGCAAATTAAGCTGCTAAGGCATGAAAACGTATTTTGCCTTCTGTAAAACTGATAAAATTTATTACTGGTTTGATGTTGGCACCGTTTCATCTCCAGACTGGCCACTCTGTCTCGTTTCCTTCTACTCCACGTGCTTTCTGGTTTGCTCGTTCTGCCCTTCCTTCTTTCCACCGCTGCTTTATGTACTGCTGTCCAGGGGGGTTGTTTCTAACGCTTTCCTTAAATGACCACGGACCTGTGTGCATTACTTTAAAAACATGCTGGATTATTAGGAACGCTTGGCTTTATTTTGGCTTTGTAATGAGTTCTACATGCATATCTTTTGTGCTGCTTTTGTTCTTGTTTCCCCGCTGCTGTCAAAACTGTGAGGTCTGAACAGTTGCTGGTGCATCCTTAAATCATATTATTTGCTTGCGAAGGTTTGCCTGTATGCCTAGGGTCCGAAAAGACTTCACTTGCAAGGATTTTGATGATTTAAGATCTAATTAGCTGCTCTGCAGATGCATTTGAACGTTCAGACCTCTCCTCTCCATTATGCAGTGCCATTTTTATCTTTTTGCCACAGATCCTATCCCAGTAGGTAGCGCGTCAGGCCTGCCAGGTTATTATGAAATTGCTGACCATCTGTTATCCACGGGTTGTGGGTCTCTGCCAAGCAGCGCACTGAAAGGAAAGAGTCTGATTTCTTCATGAAAATGTGCTTCTACTTTCTTGGGCTGACCCAAAATTAGTCTCTGTCTTTGCTGCTGCAACATAATGGCAGGATACACCCCCTACCAAATAATTTCAACTTTAAGAAAAACAAGGAAAAAAGGTAAATTCCACATGGGAAACGCAGATTCCCTTACGGGTGATAGGAGTGATATCTTTTACCTCATTGCTTGCAGAAGTGGCCTCCCTCCCCCCTCAGGTTCTGTTCCCACCTCTTGGGCAGCTGAGCAAGGTGGAGGAGGGCGAAGCTGATGGCTGTGGTCGTGTGTGGCCGGCTGGGAGCTGAGGCTGGCCCCTCTGCACCTCCCCCGGGGTTCGTCCCTCGGGCTGGTGTCTGTTACTCAACCTGGATGTGGGCAATCTGCCCCTCTGCTGCGTTTCTGATGGGCGGTTTTGCACCGCTGCAAGTCGGGGGTTCAGTGCTGGAGCTTGGTCTGTTGCTGTCCCCGCACTCGGGCTCGGTGGGTGTGCACAGGGTGGCTTCTGCAGGCGGGCTGGGGGTAGGCTCGGGGCTTGCTGAGCTTCCCCATCCTTCCTGCTCCCATCCCTGCGGTGCTGAAGTTACAGAAGTCGAAAAATAGCAAGGGATTACTAAATAATCCTACAGTATCTGAACAGCCCAGAGAGATTGCGAGGGTTTAAAGTTTACAGAGTAATCTAATTGCGCTGAAAGCTGTTTTCCTGGAACAGACCCAGCGCCATCCCTGCCTGCGAGTTCATTACCAGCTCAGGGCTGAGCACAGCGTAGCCCTGCGGGAGGCTGGGAGGTGCTGCTGGAGAGGATGGGATGTGCTGGTGGAGAGGCTGGGAGGTGCTGGTGGAGAGGCTGGAAGGTGCTGGTGGAGAGGCCGGGACGTGCTGGTGGAGAGGCCGGGACGTGCTGGTGGAGAGGCCGGGACGTGCTGGTGGAGAGGCCGGGACGTGCTGGTGGAGAGGCCGGGACGTGCTGGTGGAGAGGCCGGGATGTGCTGGGGGAGGCTGGGATGTGCCGGAGCTGCCGCATCACAGGCTCTGCCTTTGGGGCTTCTTTCCCACGGCCAGACCAGCCCCTGCTGGGGTGGTCACTGTCCGATCACGGCACGAACCCCACGTCCAGCAGCAGAGAAGTCCTCGCTCCACCTGCCTCCCTAGGAGCGGTGCTGTTGCCTGACGGGGCGTAAGCTTCATGAGACTTAACCATTCCTGATATTTTTATTTTTTTTGCCCAAGAGAAGATCAGTAAATACCCTTTGATTCAAAGAAAAACACATGCTATGATTCATAGCACCTAATTACCGATGACAGGCCGTGGTGGTGTTGCTGTTACCCCTGCTATTAGATGTTTTTCCTGATACATGATGCTGCCATTTTCCTGCAGCCTTGAACAAGTTTCCCTTTCATTACACCTGGAGATGTTAGTTTATTATCGGTATTTGTCACACGGTTCCAGCATATTTAGCAGGAAAAAACAAATGCAGAGCATTTGCATTGCTTTCCTCTTAGCTTTTTTTTTTTTTTACAAGCAAATATATACAATCAACTTACAGGTGTTTTAAATGCAACTGGGTTTCATAGCATATTGTGTATTATTATTTGCTCCAGATAGTCGTAGACAGGTTCTGGAGGCAGCCTGAAAAAAGGCCCAGAAAAAGACAGCCTGAAGAATGGGTTTGTTCTGTTGGATATATAATGATTTTTGCCATGATTTACCCTATCTCTACGAAGACACAAGGAATTCTTTTGACAATTTAAATCCCTCTGCTGAAGAAAAGGGTTTTTTGTGCTGTCAGTAACATAGCACACATATTACAGTAGGCACAAAATACCAGGACTTTAAAGTCTGGCCAACTAAACCGTATTGTGTGATGTTTTCTGTATGGATTTTTGTGAAAAAAGTGAAAATTATATCCAAGAAAAAGCTATGCCTTCAGTTTTAGACCTGAGTGTTTTTATAGTTTTAGATGATCTGAAAGAAAGAATATTTTTCAAACACATAAATACCTTGTAACACACATGTTTGTTGCCTGGGATTGTATAAGGCTCTTGCACCTTTCTACTTCTGAAAATGTTCTTTTAACAGTTGTATCATACCACTCAATATAATTTCTGGATGTGTGAAAACATATTTATGAATTACAAGTAATTATTTTATTGACCAAAATAATGATTGTTTGCTTATCAAATTCTAATGAGCATTAATGAGTGCACTGAGCCTAGAAAATCTGACAAGCAATGAAAAATGAGGAGAAATCATGAAACTAAACACCCGTTTTTTCCTTTAGGATGTTTTAATTGAATTCAAAAGTGCTGGTAAAGATTCAGATAAAATATGATGTCCACGTTAGATATTGCTGCAAGAGATCAAACCCCACCGGGTTGCAGTAAGAGGGTCAGAAAGCCTGACCTGCAAGGTGCGATAACACACGGAGATCCCTCCCACAACCCCACATATTACTTTCTGAGCGCTGACGTGCCTTTGGGCAGCGCCCTTGGGCGTGCAGTCGAGCTTGGGCAAGCACACAGGTTCCCAGACGGAGGCTCTGATTCAGTGACTGGCCATGTTGGAGGCGATATTTCTGTCGTGGAGCTGACGTGCCTGGGTGAGGTAACACAGCAACCTAGAGGATGGTGGATGTTTTCAGATAGCAAAGGTGATTAATGGTAAAGGACTAATAAATCTGATGCTTAATCTCAGCTTTTAAAGTAAATAAAGCCATTTATAAGAAAAATGAAGGAATCCATATAGATTTTTTATCCTCCTGAGTATAACGCAGTGCCAGAAGAGAGTATTTTTTGAATGTTTGGAGCCTGTGATCTTAGACTAGATACACAAATGCCGGCTGGAAAGTAGTTCCAAAGTTATAAGAAGCTGAAAAGAGCATTCCTCTGATTGTCATATTAACCTCAAACTCAAATGTAGCTACCTCAGTAGACCTATAATAAAATGAATAATTATTTCTTGTCCTGCATAGCATTATGTATAGCAGGCAAGTACTACGCTATCAGTTGTCGTCACTGCTGTGAAAATGTATATGAGAAAAACAAATCAAGCTTTCCATGTAGCAAGAAACGTTTTGTGGGTTTCAGTGTTGTTTATTATAAAATGAAACATACTTTGAAGCTCAAAATTTAATTTCCATTCAAGAAAGCTGCTTTTTTTAGAGGTTAAACAAGCAGGCAATCCTGTAAAATTAATGGGATTAATTAAAATGTACATGTATTTGGGAAGTATCCATAAGCATAACAGAGATTTACTCTTTCATACCATACTGAATAAATTTTCATGAATTTCCTGTGAGATTTTTAAGGCATTTTATGACCCTGTTTATAAAAGGAAATGAGGGATTTCTAACTTGATTAGTTTTAAGAAGATACTCGAATGAACATATTCAAGCATTTTGTAAAGCATTTCTATTTATTAGATAATTATCTTTCTAAATAAATGTATTGCAACGAAGAATTTACATCTCTTGCATTTCTAATTCAAAACAGAGATCATTTGCATTCTGTGGTTTTTAATAATCTTTTACTGCTAACAGTTAAACGATGCGACCAGCTTCCAACTAAGAGCAGGCACTGCAACTGCCTGACTCGAGCAAGAAGCAGCCGTTCCCTTTTAATGGTGCCTTCCTGCTGCTCTTGATCCCTCTGCCTGCCTCCAAAGTGTGCCCTGGTGCCAGGCTCTGCGATGGTTGCTGGGAGGCTGACGCTGACACGCGCGCCAGGGCCTGGCTGGTGACTCCACAAACAGAGCTCCCCTCTGGACCAGCCGCCAAGGGCTTGGGTTTGTGGCAGCTCCAGCTGCAGAGGTACAATTTAAGCTTCAGCGTGTTGGCTGCTCTTTCAAAACCTGAAAAATGGGGCTGCTGACGTCCTGGAACTAATCAGAAATCTTGGTCAAATTTTAAAACGTTTTGATTTGGGGTTTTGTTGGGTTTTTTGGGGGGGTTTTGGTTTTTTGTTTTTTTTTCAATGGCTAGGCTCAGCGTTCAGGAGGGGAAGGATGCCCTCTTGGATGATGGCTAACAGCACATTTGCAAACAGTTCAGGCATTCTGAAACAGTTAAAACCCTGGGAAAAGTGCCCATCAAAGAGTATCCAATCATCAATAAATGCGGCAATTGCTGGGGTCTGGGAGCAAATTCTAGAGAAATATAAGTATGTGCTTTGCTTGGTTTTCCGCTTTTCTGCAGGCATCCATTCCTGGCCCCGGCCCCAGGCAAGAGGAGCCCACATTTTCGTTTGGGAAACAGAGGTTCAGCGAGCAGGGTTGTGAAACCGTTCCTGCACTCCCAGGGGACCATCCCAGCCATCGTAGATGTGGTCACCTGCAGCAGACAGCTCTCCCATCTGTTATGCTTCACTCGACACAAAGCACATTGAGTGCCAAGAGTCATTCCATCATCTGGTGTTTGGGACACATCTCTCGCGTCTGCGGGAGGACACCTGTTTCTCTCTTCTAGCGGGGGGTGAAATAACCCATGGAAACAAGAGCGGTGAGAGAGCGAGGGCAACCTCCTTCCAAATACGTTGTGAGGCGATGGTCTTCTTTCAGAGGGGCAGAGAAATCAAGGGGTTCAATCCAGGCCACCTAAGTGTTGGTTGAAAAAACCCCCTTATGGCCAGGCCGTTGGGTGAAGGAGAAGCAGCGTATCCTCACCCGCTGTTCCACTTCAATGAGAAAAACTACAAAAAACATTTTGAGTCATTTCAAACTATTTACTTTTCAAATTTGGCTGCTGAACTGAAAAATCAATTATTCCTACAGCTCTGCCGGAGATCTTGGGTTGAGTTCTTGGTTTGCCTGCCAAGGTTGCAGTGGAAAGCGTTTCTGAGGCTGTATTAGTAAATCAGATGCCGTTGTCTTTTCTGCGCTGCGCTCCTAGGCTTTGGACCAAATTGCACTGTTTTGCTGGTTCTTGCTGTGAT
Source organism: Leptosomus discolor (assembly GCF_034619465.1). Taxonomy (NCBI): domain Eukaryota; kingdom Metazoa; phylum Chordata; class Aves; order Leptosomiformes; family Leptosomidae; genus Leptosomus; species Leptosomus discolor. Next base: position 1,564,326 of record NC_141396.1, on the reverse strand, counting down.
AAAACAGCCACAGAAAATGAGATTTGAATTCTGGGAACTGGATGCTGGATGGAGGGACCAATGGAAAAGAACATGAATTTCGCAGGTTCCAGTTCGTGTTGAAATTATTTGTATGAGACATCAGCTGACAACACGGACGGTCAGCCGAGCTACAAGAGTGAGTTTACACAAGATGATTCCTAATAACTGTTGTGAATAGGTAGGAGCAATTCTGATTGCTGTTTCTGAGCCCGTATTCTCTACAGGCGGTTTGGTGAGGGCTTTCTTGCAGCTCTCTGCCAAGTTACAGACAGAAATTTGAGTGAGATGAAATATCAGTCTGAGATATGATAAATACTGGGAATGGTCTGAATGCTCATAGGACCACATGGGCTCTTGGAAGCCCTCTGAAAATTGCAGAAGCCATTGGAGAGAGCATTTGTCACACACACACAAAACACACATTGTTTTCTATTTTTCTGATATTCCTGTGTATTTGGTTGTGGAACTGGCGGATTCTGAACACTTAAGGAATTGCATATGCAGTCTTTTAGTATCCAAAAGCAGCCCTGGTTTGTTCCCATAGATAACTGCAACTGGAAGTTTTCTCTGTTTAGGAGAAACAAAAGGTCAATGGTGAAATATTGTATAAAGAAGAAAATGAAATTCAGGTGTTTACGTCTAGAGCTAGACCTTAAAAGAGGAAAAAAAAACTATCTGCAAAACAAATCGGGAATATGTAAAGCTACAGTTCCCTGGTACATGTTTGCTGTTGGAATAAAAGCCAAACAGGGAAGCCAGAGGTGAGATGAGAGATCCATCAGTGTGCTGAAATCAAAGAGGTTCAGCTTTTCATCTTTACGCTTGAGGACTTCCCGGGGAGGGGGTTGGGGTTGGGGGGTGGGGAGGAGCAGCCTGTGCCCTTTGCTTTTCCCATGATTACCATTTCTGGTGTCCTGGTAGCGTTCTGCTGTCACTGACTTTTGAAGCTATCAGGTTAGAAACTACATGTATGGGATGGAGCTGACTGAGGTGAACATCTGGTTTAACTGAGCCGCCTCTTCTGGAAATACGGCTGGAAGTTTCACAAGAACTTACCCCAAAGGCCCTTGGTTCGCTCTGGTGTGCAGCTACGGGAAGGGGATCTGCTCTCCAGAGGGGTTCCAGGAGACTCTGGTTTTGTTCGTGGGAAGGAGAGGGTATTTCTGCTGCCCGTGGCCTGTGCTCTCCTCCAGGAATTTCTGCCCACTCTATCAGATTTTTATTTATCAGCCCAGGAGGGATTGCTGGCAAGTGCACAGTTCATTGGGAAGGTAGAGAGTTCATGAGCTCAGCTGATCTGGAATGATTCTTGTGGTTTGTTCATTCTGGACCATAAGCTAAGTGCTATATATGTCTTTCCGGACTGAGAGTATTTTATTGTTGCCTTTAAATATATATATTGAAAATATACATCTTGGGGTTCCATATTGGCTAACCTATACTTAATTTTTTTAAAAAGAGGGCTGTTTTTGAAATCTCTCATTTCAGAAACGTCTGTATTTTTATTTAGGAGTCTTGGTGTATTTTTTCCCTGCCAAATGAAAACTGAATTCCAGTGTGATTTTTTTTTTTTTTTTTTAATTGAAATGTGTCTTTGCAATATCCAAATAATGTTGTATAAAAGAAAGAATTCAATTCTGGAAGAGAAATTCTCTTAACTGCACTTGATCTATACTCACAAGTATGGGTTTAGGGAATTCTGCCTGTTAAGGTCTTCCTTGATGCTTGTACACATGGATCCCAGTTATGTCTAACCAACTTATTCAACCCCATATTCAACTAAATTCTTAAATAAATTAAATTATTTGCTATCTACTTAAGCTCTTGAGCCATAAACAAGGATGAACTGCAAATTCTTGTTAAAATTAAGCTTTTTTGATTTAGAACAGCTCAGCTTGGAGTTAGAGATATTACTCAAATTTCTCCCAGGTTACAGGTGTCACTTTATCTGTGATGCTTACTAAAATGGAAATTATCTGCATGTGGAAGTCATTTATGCAGGGTGACTCTTCCTGTGATGCCTCTTAGATCCCATTAAATTGCTGAAGTTTTCAAAGCCAGGGAAAATAGCACAAGAGGGGGGGATAACCAAGGTTGGTGCTCCTGTGGGGTTGTAATGAGGGAGAACTCAGACCATTCACCTCTAGCCTTGCTTGTGGGTTTGAACAAATCGTTGTGATCCGATATCAAGACCTTGGATCCAGACCTGGCCTGCACGTCACTGACCTGCTTGGAGCCAGTTCTCAGCCCTGTGGAGGCAAACTCAGTGCACGGTCATGGGTTTGCATTGGGTTTGTGTAGTCGCTTCTGGAACCGGCTCGTTCTTCTTAGGAGAGTTGTTAGGAGAAAGCAAGAAGTGTCAGGTCTCTTTTGATGTGTTGTTTATATACTTACAGTGGAATAGTCAAATAATTGTATAATGACACTTAGGACTATTTAGCAGGTGCCTTTTCATTGTTCTGTTGAGCTGTTCTGTTTATTTTTTCTACTAACCTGCATTTCGTGTGCAGTATTTTGTACCTCAGCTCTCTGTGGGTTGGGACAACAGGGAGCAGGTCTCTCTAGTCCTCTGCTACTGAAAGCTATCAAAAATATTATTATTGATCACCATGACTTGAGATTAGGGGCTGTTTACTACGTTTCCACCCATCTATTTAAAACAGATTTCACAAGGGAGAGAAGTGATTAGTAGAGCCTCAGAAGTTTGCAAAAGGACCTTGGTGACTAAGTGATAAATAATATATAAATAAAAAGGTGAAACTGGGATAATGCAAATGAGACCATGTATTTCTAGCTCTGCCTGTGCCAGGTAAACTCCAAGGTACTGCTCAGGAGAGAGATCTTGGGGTTGGGTACAGCAGCTCTGTGAATCACCAGCTTCAAGGACAGAAGGTTCAAGGAGGGTGGTAAGGCAGACAGATAACATCACTGACAGCTGCAAGAAGGTGGATTGGGAATGGCAGTTGGCTATCTCCCATAGCAGAAATCTTACAGGGATACAAAGTTTTGTACAATGAAATTCCCGAGAAAAAAGATTGAAGAAAAAAACCCAACCCCCCCCCCCCAAAAAAAAAAAAAGCATCTAGGGTGTTTAACTGAATATAGAGCTGCTAAAAGATACCTGAAGCGGAAGAGTAAAGAGATAATTAGTAAGTTATGGAAAATAAGCTCATCAATGGCTATCAGAGCACACAGAGATGCTGATATCATAATCTCCATCAAATTCTGAGCTTGCAAGCCGCTGGAAGTCAGCAGGGTGTTTCTGAGGGAAGTTTTCCTCTGCTGAAATCATTTTTTTTCTGAGAAATTTGCCATCTTGAGATAACACATTGGGTTAGATAAGCCTTAGAGATAGCCTTCCTTTTGGAGTGTGAGGAAAGAATTTGGCTGGTTTAGAGAAGGTAAGTTGGAGGAGACAGATAACAGTAACAGCTGATCCCGCCCAGACGGAGTCAGTGATACGTCATAAGACACACGTGAATTACAACAGACTCCCCAGATCCACCAACCCTGAACATTTCAAAACAGAACACCCCCAGGCATCCAGTCTGCTAGGGGGGATTTAGTGTGTCATGTCATTTAATGTCGGTCACTTCACAGAGATGTTTCTGCTAAAAACATTCTCCTAGGCTGGTGAAACGGCAGGCTTGTACTTTGCCTGATGCACTCCTGAGCAGAATAACTGAATGTTTTCCCTAGAACCAGGTCAACTCGTTGTAGCAAAGCTGAAGCCAAATCAAATTAGGTAGATGTTTACATTTTCTGAGATAATACTAACTATGTTTGGAGTGTTATGAGTAAGAAAAGTATATAGAGTAAGAAAATTGAGAGAGTAATACTTCTACAGTGCTATCAACAAACCCAGACTTGGTTATATTTTCTTTTTAAAAAAAGTAATTTCATTTGCAGTTATTTCTTCATGGTTTCCAAACTGTACGCTTCATCCGTGCGCTGAGTGCACCACCTAATTTATCATAGACTTTGCAGAGTGGCGAAGAAGGTGTGTTGTGTGACTTTGTTGTAGTTCAGACACAGAGATTTCCTGTAGCATTAACTTTAGAGAGTAAAATATAGAAAAAGGAATGATAAAAAAAAAAAAAAAGAGAGGGTGTATCAATTTTCCTGTGAAAAGCAGTTGCTTCTGCAGAATAAACAACCTCCCGGCATGCCAGCACAAGATAAAACAGTAAGGTGTAGGGTAAATTAAAGACTCGTCAAGGAAGGCTTTTGCACGAAGATTACGCTGTCGGTCTTGCACGCAACACAAGCGTAGCAGTTGATGTGTACGTGCTGTACTGAGGGACTACTTTTTTCTCTTTATGAGGAGGATGAATGAAGGCAAGACAAAAGGGGGTGTCCATGTTACAGAAGACTCCCTAGAAATTCCTTACTTTGTTTGTGCTGGTTGATTTATGATCACAGCTGGCACTGAGCCCCCATCAATAGTAAAAGCTACAGATAAAAGAGAGAAAAAAATTCTCTGCACGCACAATGTCTGCTCCCCTACAGGCAAAGCAGCAGGATCCATGATTTTGCCAGCAATGATGTCGTAGTTTTACGTGTTCCCTTAGTGACCCTGGGCACGCGGCAGTGTTTGGAGCACAGCGCTCTGGCTGTACCCAGTCGCCCACGGTGGAGCTGTCTTTCTGTGCTCCTCCAAATAGCCTGGAGAAAGCTCTGGGGCTGGGACCTACCTCTTGATAAATGCCGAAGTACCACAAGGCGCTTCCATGGCAATAAGGCACCTGTGACGGTGTAGGCTTGTGTCATGTTCTTCATCAGTGACCTTGTTTCCTGGCCAAAGAACCGTTGCTTGCACAGTCCCTCCTGACAGAGAAGCCACCGTACATGTTGCTGTACATCTGGAATGACGTTGTTGTCACAGTGAGGAATGATTTCACCAGTCCCTCCTTCAGGCAATGGCAGATGCTCAGCTCCCTTCAGCGGTGAACTTCAACGGCGAGAACGGGCAGTTTGGTTCTGCTTTCGTCGTGTTTAACCATTCCTGCTTGGCTTCTTGAAAAGCCTCCCTCCGATGAAGGACTTCAGGAAAAATTCTCCTGGTCATCCCGGTAGAGCCCGTCGCCTGGATCAGCCTTTTCCACGCGCCGGTTGGCAACTGCAGGTTTGTAGAGGAGATTTTTCCCTTTCTGAATCTTAGCTAGATCATTCCTATGCAGGCGTTCACACCTGTTTTTCACTGTACTTTCTGCTAATCCTAGTCAATAGGACACCGAGGGTTATTGATGTGTCCTTTAAATTAATTGGGGAGTGATCACAAACAAATAATTATTTGAACTTTCTTTTCTATCCAGAGAGAGCAGGTTAGTATTTCATATACATCTTCATATATAATATAAGACCTTGTGAAGTAAACAGGCAACTTACTGAATAGGATGTCAGGGTAGTTTTAGGTAATCTCGGCAGCCTGGGAGATGGCTTTCTTTGGACACTGTGAGCTTTGAACAGGACTCTTTGAACCAGCAAAGAATTGCAATTTGTTCCTCTCCTTTGGGTTTCAGGAGTTTTAGCCAAAGAGTTTATGGAGTTTACACCAGTGTTGTGGCTGTATCTCCATGAAATGTCAATTTATAACCTGCCATGTCATGAGACAAGGTAATATCTCAGCAACTGCTTATTTTTTTGTAGGTGGGCTGCTGAAATCTGAAGTATTCCGTTCGATTTCAGAAATTGTGCCAGCAAAAATGCACTGCTCTCACATATAACTCATCTTTAGTCTAGGGGTCACCCCAGCCTTTAAGCAGTGAGAGCAGAAAGTGCCATCCAACAGTCCAACTACACTTAGAAAAGAACCATACGTGATCATTTGCTCTTGCTGTTTTCTCTTGGCTGCCTGTTCTTCCATAGCGATCGATCCCCGGTGTTCAGAGTGCCTTAAGCATAAAGCATATTTTCTACAGCTTTCCCCAAGAGGGACTCTGCTACACTGTCTTCCCAGCTTCCTGGGATTCTTTTGGGTCATTTTCACCAGCAAGATGGGTTGTGCTTGAGGCTGGGCCTGGAGCCTCCACTGCAGGGGTTTGATTTTCCATGTGAAAACATGGAATGAGTGTGGTGACTGGGAACAGGGGAGGGAGTACATGAGGGGAAACATGTGTGTGCAGAGGGAGAAATGAAATGGAAAGGAGGTTGTCCTTAGAATTGGGATGGTAAAATGTGCGTTTGTACTTTTCCCTCGCCGCTGCAATTCCCCACGCAGTTCCACATTCAGCCTCAATGTCTCCATAAGATGGGGAAGGCGCAAACGCCAATACTTCATCCGTCTAGAAAAAGGCATTCCCAGCTGGACAGGGTGCTGGGCCACTTTGTGCAGACCGTGCTTTTGCCAAGCAAGGTTGGACCAGAGGATCTTTGAGGTCCCTTCCAACCTGGTATTCCGTGATTCTACGATTCTGGGATGTGAAACTGGAGCTGAGGAACCTGAGAAGTTGAAGCCTCCTGCAACTGGTGTTTTGTGGTGTGACGGACAGCGTGCTGCGGCCGTTCCTGCTCTGGCCAGCTCAGCACACTGCTGTCATGAGCACTGTCTTGCCGTGAGCATCCTCCTCTGCTCCATCCTGGAGCTGGCCTAATTGCAAGAAAAACAAACACAAATTTGAAAGTGGAAGGCTGGCTATAATGATACTTCCCGCAGCTAAATAATATTAAAAAAAGAAAAAAAGCCCAACAAACAGAAAAGCAATTGTGCCTAAAGGCACCTCTGAACAATATACTTGGTAAATGACTCTAAACCCAAAGCCGTCCCATCTTCAAAACCCGTGGGGATTGGCTTCCCTTAAAAGCGATTAAAAGCTGCACCCCAGCTGTGTTTCAGCTGCGATTTGTATTCTGTGAAGTTTTCTCCTTGTGGTTTTTCTTAAGGTTTATTAAGGCCTCCTTCAATTCCCCCTTTGTTCCTCTTCTCCTGCTCCCCTGGTTTACGCGAATGGTGAGGATGGTGAGCGGCAGCCACTGACACTGCTGTGTTTTTAACTTATATCTGATTCAAAACCTTTCCGTCTTTTTTTTTTTTTTTTCCCCCCCCTGAATTTTTGTGCAATTCCCAACCTGATGTTCAAAGTCAGTTCCTGAAGCGTTAACTTGGGTCCTCTGCAGAGGCTTGTAAACGGGACGCAGAGAATAAATTGTGGCCATTTCTTTCTGCCTGTGTATCCAACGGTGCAAGCCAGCGGAGCATCGTCTGGCTGCGAGGAGAGCCATAGCTGACCCCGCTGTGCCGCGTGGCGCGCTCACCTCTGCGAGCGGGGAAGCACAAAGTTGGCTTTTTGCATAGTAACATTTTGCCGTGCAAAGATATTATGAACAATCCTCTCGGCTGTCAGGGCTGTGGTCAAGTGAGTTCGTTAAAATCCACACAAACGTTTAGAACGGTCCTTGTCCCACTCAAGAGAAAGGCTCCCAGTGTTTGCAGAGTGTTTGAAAACACTCCTAATTTTTCTAGTGGGGATATATTTGAGGTAATTCAACTCCTGGAAGGGAACATCCTTGTCAAACTAAAGAAGGCACAATCACAGATTTTGCTTTCTCAGTGTGATAGAGAAAAAATCCCAGTAATTTTATTGTTTATCTTTTTTTCAAAACGATAGGTGTTTGAAGCTGACACAGCTACTGATACCGTTTTGTGTCTCTCCATCTGCGTGGAAAATCCAGCTGTTTGCAGAAATCGCATTTACGCAGACTGTAATCCTATTGAGTCCCAGATATTAGAGATAGTGGCTATAAGGACTTAGGAAACCATCTTTATTAAGAATCAGAAATTGAATTAGATAATTAGATTTATTGATGGGAAATTAAATTCGACAACTGAGAACTGCCCTGCGTTAGCGTAGCAAGATTTTCATTACTTAAATGTAAAAAGTTTCTGCTTTAGTGGGCGCTTTGAAGCCAGTGAAAGGCAAGCTGGCGCACTTGCCAGAAAACGTGATTTTTTGATCACAACAGTAGAGTTCATATCAGCAGGCTATATCTCTCTTCATGAACAAAAAAAATATATTTTCTATTTTAACAGCCTTCCAGATTCAATATCACGAAAAAAAACCCGGGAAAACAGAGATGTTTCGTGTCCGTGACACTCATCCCTGAGGCAGGGCTGATGCACCATTACTGGTGTGTCTATGACAGGTTTCACATTCATAAGACTTTTCTTTTTTCCTTCCAGCTGTGTATTCCTTAGCTAAATCTTCAGACATTCGGGCTGGAATTCTCTGGGCAAGTTGTCTTTCTTGCTCTGACATCTAATTATGGAACAAAAAAAATTCCTGCGTCACTTTCTCATAGAGACAAAGTGAGCTGGGGTGGGAAGGCTGCTGGGACCGCGGGATTAGCAGGGAAATGGAGAGTAGGCCTAAGAGGGGACCCGTGAGGTGTAAGGATGGGGGTTGCTGAGCCTCTGTTGGAGTGAACAACCTTGTGTCAGGGCTGGGACTCGCCCCCTCGACGTGGGGAATGGAGATAACCAAGATTATCTCACGAGCAGCTCAGTGGAAGGAAATAGGGAGGTGTGACGGGTCCTTCTTCATCCCCCTGGGGTGCAGCCCATGGTCCTGATCCCTCCTCTGTTGAGAAATGCCTGTAAGACACCCTGGCCAGACTTTGGTGGTGTTTGGGGGGATGATAGCCACCGCTGCTGCCTTCACTTGTTAGCTCCAACAGAGAGGTGTGTTGGGGACCTAATGGTCCTACTCTGGCTGCCCTAGGTTTAAAAAAAAAACCCAACAAACACAAACATCAGACAAAATCCCCCAAAATGACATTAACAACATTTGTGGCATTTTTCAGCTTTTTAAAAAAAAAACCCACCCCAAACTTACATATGAGCTGTGGCGTGTGCAGTGTGTCGATGAGAAGTTGTGATATAATTGCAAATTACTTGAGACCTTACAGAATAAAAGCATCGATGCTGACACCTGAGGGAGACCAGCGAAGCAATCACTTGAGAACTTTGGGGGCTGCACTAGACGACCTGTAGAGGTCCCTTCCAACCCCAACTGTTCTATGATAATGGTGGGTTCTGCCACCCTGCGTAGGAGGGGCCGCTGCAGAACAACCCGTGATCCCCTCCTTGGCTCCTGTGGGAAGCCTAATGCAGAAACGTACCAGATGATGGCAGCCTGGGAAAGACGTGTGGACCGTGCTGGTGGGATGAACATCAGCAGGGCCTTCTTAAAATGAGTTTCCTCTCTCACAGACCGCCGCTGCGAATGGTGCTGCGTAGGCGTTAGGTGATTACGGCGGCTTCCAATCTCCGCAGAAAGCGGGAGCTGCGTTCTGCCAGGAAGCCCCGAAAGCTCCTGCTGCCCAGGAGAGCGGCGCAGGGCGTGCTCCTGCCCAAATGCCGGGCTGGCCGGGGCACGGCTGCTGCCCATCCCTGGTGGAGAAAGGTTTTGTGCAGTGTCTGTTGCGCAGCGTGGGACAGCCCAAGCGTGGTAAAAAAATCATGACAACTGCTTCCTAAAGCTCCCCGAGCCGATGAAGATACAGGGAAAACGGCTCTTTCTTTGGCTGACAATTCGTGGCTGCCCGAGGGGGATTTTTCAGGTTGCCAGAAGTTGCATTTTCTCCTCAAACCCACGGATCTTTTGAGATCCCATGTGGAACTCTTATAGTTTGAGGGCAGGAGCTGTGTTTATATGGGGCATCAGCTCCTTGAGGGCAGGAGCTGTGTTTGTACAGGGCATCAGCTCCTCAACTGCGTTGTTACAGCTCGTGGCTGGAGACGATGCCATGACAAGCCCCAAAGCAGTGGCTCCAAACGCCGGCATGGGGACCACCGGTGACACGACGCCCACTGTTTTAGCAGAGGATGGGTGTGTTGTCTGAAAAGATAAAGGTTTGCTTTGCCTCATTTGTGCAGCTTGGCATCGTACCATGCACTGCTGCTGCTGCTCTGCCGGTGGCAGTGCCTGAACAAACCTGTGTGGGACCCCTGATGGATGCACATTTTAAATACCGGTGCAAAAACTGGGAAAATACATCTTAACAGCTGCAGCCGGTCGTATAAACAGCTCCTGAGGATCCTCTGTCAAGTACAGTGAGGTTGTGCTCGTATTAAATCAGCAGATGAACTTTTATGACCGTATCCAGATTGGCTTCACCTAAGAAAGGAGATGAAGTCAATCTGAGATTTTACTGGCATTCAGGGGAATTCAGGAGCTAAATGCGGCACTTCTGCAGGGTCAGTCCTAGGCTATCGACTGACTTAATGAACGTAATTATGTCCCACACATCTATACTAAATTATGCCAGTGACGCGTGCCATAGATCATCCTGTGCAGCTGAAGCTTCATTAATCACACAAGAAATGATGGTTGTTTTGCTTAAGTGCCCGGAGTACAGAAAGCCATGTTCCTCACCACAGCGCTCTACAGGACAGCAAACTTTCTTCACATCGTGCAAAAGTTAAGTAAAACGGTAAATTTGCCTGGTGCAATGGAGCTAAATTAGTACCTGCACATCTGAAGTGTCTCTATTGCCTTTTTCTGGTAAGTTTGTGCCTCCTGACTCTGACTTTGGAGTCGAGCTGTTCAGACTCCTCATAACATTTAATTTTTCAGCATTGTCTGGCAGCTACTTCACTGCACTGGAATTAAGTCATGACCGAGAAACGCACCTTTCCTGCTTTCAGGGCTGATTCATGTTTAGGTGCTGCCCAAGCCGTCCTGTCAGCAACCAAAGGGGGGAAAATGCTTCGTATGTAAAACCCGAAGAGGAAGAGGAAACACTGAAGATAGACTGAAAAACACGGCAAGCCAGACTCGTGCCGATAAACACTCAACGGGGCAACGTCACCCAGGAAGGAGGAGTTACGTGACCTCTGCAAAAATCTTCAGTTTTTCCACTCCTGTGAACTTTCCTGCATGTTAGTATTTTGTTATCTTCTAAGGTAATGGTGAACAAATATGCTTCTGTTAATTCACGTTAATTCCCAACCTGACTTATAACTTAACCTGGGCTTTCCTTTTTCCTCTTCATGCGTAAAGCTGCTTCACATCTGGTACCTCTTCCATTCGCATGCTAACAATATTCTTTTCAAATCCATAATAATCTCCTTGTTATTTCACTGCCAGCCTTTCTCTTGTTGCACTTTTTTTTTCTTCAGAAGAAAATGTCCCTGCAAAAATCCAGCTTTTCAGATATACTGAACTTGTTCAGAAGCTGTTCAGTTCTGCCATTGTAATTTCCAATCGTGTTGTCTTTATCAAGCTTACTTCCTTAGGTGTTATTTCAGATTTGACTGTTTTAATATTTCAGTACCTGTTTTTATATAGCTTTTGGATTGTTCAGTGATCTTTTATTGCATAATTGAATTGTATTTTTCTATCTTCTTTCAGATTTCTGAATTGGTGGGCATACTTGCTTGGCTTTTCTTATATTATCTTCAAGGCTTTTTGATTGATTCTGGCAAGGATCTATCTTTTATTTTTCTTGATAGTTCTTTTTATTATCTCTATAAAAACTCCCATGTCAGCTCAATTGAACTAACTGTATTTGTACCTGTGAAAATGCAGCCATCCAGTTTATGATAAAAGGCTTTCTTTTTTTTTTTTTTTTTGTAAATAATAGCATTAACTTTCCATTTGTGTGGATTTGGAAAGTTTTCTTTATTTTTTCCAGTTGATGTTGGCATCATTGTTCTATTTGAAGACACATGAATTTTTAGAGTTTGATTTCAACTTCAGTGTTTCTTGTATGAGACGGGGTGTCCTCAGGAGTCACAGAATCATTTAGGTTGGAAAAAACCTTTGAGATCGTTGAGTCCAACCATTCTCCCAGCATTGCCAAGGCCACCACTAAACCGTATCCCTCAGCACCTCATCTACACGTCTCTTGAATACCAGTGCCGAGCACAGGGGCACGATCCCCTCCCTGCTCCTGCTGGCCACGATCCCCTCCCTGCTCCTGCTGGCCACACCATGGCTGACAGGCCAGGAGGCTGTTGGCCTTCTTGCCCACTTGGGCACACTGCTGGCTCACGTCCAGGGGGCTGTCGACCAGCACTCCCAGGGCCTTTTCTGCCGGGCACCTTCCCAGCCACTCCTCCCCAGCCTGTAGCATGCCGTGGGGAAGCTCTGGTATTCAGAAGAATTGCTGGTGCTCCCTCTCTTGGGCCACCTTCCGTGAAGGGTGGCGTTGGTCACTCTGTGCAACTAAGGTATCTTTTTTGTGGTGATTAACGCCTTACAGCTTCTGCGCTGGTACACTGATCTGGGAAGGGTGTTTTCTTTTCTTCAGGTTGCTGTCCCTCACACACATGCAGAATATTGCTAAATTTTTGGGATATTTGTTTAGTTCCAGCCTAACCACCCAGTTGCACCTATTTTTTTACTTACCACCTCTCCTTCATTCACTACTTGAGTAAATTGACCATAAGAACAGTGGTATAAAATAATCTAATCAAGTGAATAGTATACCTAGCTTTCAGATTGCATTTAAACAATAAAATCTCAAAGGATTTTATGGAGCAGTCATTATCGCTGTTTCCAGCAAGAGAGAGCTGCAGTGATTTACTTAACTAAGTTGCTGAGCGCAGGGTAATGGCATCCACGTCTCCTGGGTTCCAGCCCTGTCCTGCTTACGGCATGTTGCGCTGCTGGCTGGCTGGCTGGGCTTTTCTTTTATGTGTTTCAACTCATTTTCTCTCTAGATAATTATCTTAGGGAAAATGAAATAGTATTTGTTTTAACGCTGTGTTTCTCAGTCGACAGTAAAACCAACATGGATATAAGGTAAGATGGGTTGGAGAAGTGGGCTGTGACAGAGTAGGATGATACAGGATTTCTATTTGAGTTGTTCTGTAGCAGTATGCCCACCAGAAAGCTGATAAACAGTGTCCGGGGACAGGCAGTGGCACGACACTTCTGCCAGTTACCTTGATTCACATGCTGTTAAAATTTATCTCCCAAATCTGACGTTCTTTTTCCACACTATTTCTTTTCTTCTGGGGCAGGAAACCCCACGAAAAGCTATCAGAAGTAATCTTACGCTTTCGTTTGCTGATCTGTATATCTGTTGTAGAGGGAAGAGGCAGCAGATCGAATATTTGGCTTTCAAAGGATTTGTTTCACTTCAGGTGTAAGTATGGATATTAAGACAGACGTATGCAGAAGGCATACAAACCCAAAATAGTGCTTGGAATAAAATAGATCTATGTACAGTAACTGATTAGGTTTAAAAAATGGGGCTAGTCAGAGACCCTCGCCTGACACATGTTTTGAGACTGTCTAATTTTTTGTAACAGGGAAGGAATTGCACAATATTTGCTGAATATTTTGTGCTGGTGAACCCATTACCTGATTTTTTTTTTTTTTTAAATGGCTTGTGTCCTGGCTTGTGATCTGCAAGGAACAGAAGCTCTTGCATTATTTAAAATAATACTTAAGAGAAAAAATATATTAGCAGCCAAGAGTTCAGTGACCTGAGCTGAAGGTTAGTTACCAGTGTTTTCTGTCTGTGTATGATTTAACTTCCCATTCCCTGATACGAGCTGTCGCACTAACCATTGCAGAAACATTTTAATTCCTCCTGAGTTCTTCTTCCAAGCAGGAAAGGCTTAAACTGCTGAAATGTGCGTATCCAAGATCGGGAACAGTGAAGTCTCCGTTATCATCAGGCTTAGCTACAGCCATCTGAAACCCCAGCAAACTGCAAATGGCTGCAGTCTTGGGGTGAAAAATGTCCTTTTATGCTATGGAAAATCACTGCTTCCTTTGGTAAGTGTTTCTTTACGAGCATCCGAGTCAGCTGCCAAACTCAGGGAAATACCGTAGAACGGTGGGAGAAATGTGCCGTGGTAACTTCCATTTTCCTTAGAAATGCATCCAGTGTAAAATATGCAAGAGATGCAAATCAGCAGAAAAGCAAGAGGTACCTGCAGTACGGCTGGTTTTACTCACGGGACGGTGACTATGGCAGTTGTTTGCGATACGAACATTTTCTCAAGCAGTTCAGGCAGCGGGTACCTTCCAAGACAGGCACCTTTTGTGTCCAGCCGTGAGTTTTGGTGGTTGTCAGACTCGGAGATGATGCTGAGCTGTGGCGGCTTCCACGCAGTTGGCCTTCACGTGGCTGTGGTGTGACTGGCCGTGCTGGGAAAGAGCATCCCTTCTAACGAGAGCCCCACCGCGTACCATGCGTGCCGGCACTGGGATGCTGGCTCTGCTGGAGGCACAAGCGAGACTTCACTGCTGCGTGTAGCTGTGAACCCCGAATGACGCTGCCAGTCCCACTGCAAATCTCCCACGGACCTTGGGGAAAGGGGAGCTTCCCACCGGGTCTGAGGAGATGTCCTGTCCGTGCGTTCTGAGATTGCATCTGGACCCTGGGAGGGGAATAAAGAGGAAAAGATGTCTGTCTTTCCCCTTTCCCCTTTCCCCTTTCCCCTTTCCCCTTTCCCCTTTCCCCTTTCCCCTTTCCCCTTTCCCCTTTCCCCTTTCCCCTTTCCCCTTTTCTCTCCTGTTCCAAGAATTGTTCCTCAAGAATTGCTGTATTTTTCTTATGGAGAGGTAAGTGCTAAAAGCCTTCTCAACTTCTGTGTAATCTAAATAAGTAACGATGGATATCTTGTGGTGAGCCCCACTGTGTAACAGAAACCTGAAGGGCTGTCTTTGTCCCTAAAAATGTGCCATTTCACAGCTGAGACACACAGACACTCTCAAAAAAAGGTCTTCTCAATCTCTTTTGGAGTGTCTAATTTGGATGTTTTTAAGTCCATCTCCCTATTTCACTGGAGGCTTTCAGAGGACTGAGGCTCCTTGTACTCCAAGTAACACTGGGATTGCACCTAGACTGTACCTAGAGCGCTGTTGCTGGATGTTCCTGGTGTCTGCATGTTACCCAGGGAGGAACTACCCTTCACACCTTTGTGTCTCAAGGCCCTTCCATGTAGGGTTTTACCGGCAAACTTTTTTCTTTGGATTTGTCATCAATATTTGAGGATCGTAGCGATGAACCTCCTGTGTCTTCGCAAGTCACAGTCACGCTGTAATTCTATCCATTTCAGCATGTTCTGGTTAATGTGGCCTAGTGTGCTGTTTGGTTTCAGAAGGTGTAAATGCTTAGAGATGAAATATCTTCCTTCTCGTGTGCACGGAGTATACTGCTTATCTAGCCAAGTGCTAGTAAAATCTCAAGCAAAACTGTACATTAAAAGAAAAGGATTATTTTTTTGTTTTATGGCTTCATTATAGTTGTTTTGCTAATGTTCAATAATGATTATGTTTTGGTTTTCCATATAAAGTACTTTCTAGCATGCATTAGGGGAAAAGCAGCAGCTGGCTATGGACAGGCAGGATTCCTTCTCCAGGGCTGTGTTTGCACTGCGCTTTTCATCTCACAAGGGGCAAAATTAATGTGTAACAAAAAACATATTCTGAGGAGTATTTTGGTATCAAAAAAGTGCTGTGTGTATTTATTCTGTTAGGTCCCATCCATCATTCATCCTACATGAAGTAACTGACCTTTTTATAGATAACTTCAATTTCTTTCTTTAAAATATGTTCTTACTCAGTTATAAATTATGGTCCTCACACGGGAATCACTTGGTGAAACTTATAGCTTGCGTGATGCATGAGTTCTAATAGACCATAATGGTCTCTTCTGGCTCCAAAATCTATGAATCTTTGAAAATCTCATCTAATTTAATAAATGCAAAAGTACCATGAGGATTTCAGCCGGGTCCAGTGCTGCCATGGGGATAAGAAAGAACAAAGCAGCTGTGTTGGGTTGAAAGGAGTTGTGTTTCCAGCAGTGGTTGAAGGCAGTTACTTTGAGAAGACTTTTTATCTTATTTTTGACTTGTGCTCAAAATATTTCTGCTTATTTCCTTCTGGTTGGGCAGACCATACATCTGGGAAGACCCTAACAGCTGGGGTGGTTTTGGGGTGCACCAAAACCATTCTTGGGCTTGTCATCGTCAGCAACGTAAGAGAGGAAGGTCCAAATGGGATTGTCCCCTGTCCATGCGGTCAGACTCCCCCAGCCCTGCTGATCTGGAGTAAGACATCTCTAACTGTCCCCTCACTTGAAATCAACCTTTCTCATGAAGAGAGGAACCCCAAAATAAGCTGTGCATCTCTGCACCCTGCTGCATCTCTGAGAAAAGAGCTGGCTTGCTTTCCTTGTTTTTATTTCTCTGGTGAAATGATATTTTTAAGTACTGTGAACAAAACTATTTGATGCTGAAGGAAATTCGATTTGCAGAATTGACCTATGAAGAAAAGGTCAAGTGATCTACTAATGATGCTCCTTAACGTGACCTTCACGATATAGACATTTCTGTCCTTTACCGATACCTTCCTAAAGCTGCAAGAGTGCTGTTTCCATTTTTATGCACCCAGATCAATCCTGCCCAAAGTATCTAAACTATAGTTATAGCATATAACTACCATATATTTCCTAAAAGACTAAAATACTGTATTACAGTTCCCCAGCAGGTCTGCTAATGGAAATCATTTCTTCAAATTTATTTCTGTGTGGCCATTTGATGTTTGCCTCACCACTGCATGACTGATAATAGACACATTTAATGAGACCGGCCTTTAAAGAGAAGGTGCTTTGGTTATAATTTATCCAAGGAAATCAGCAGAAAAGCCAACACGTAAGAAATTCTTTGATTGTTTTATACAAGTTAACTGTCTTTCCTACCCCACCTTACACCTTCCCCTCCCTTATTTGTCACAAAGCATGTTTTACCTGGAAAAGCAGCAATTGTCACTGTTCAGGGTGCAGTTATAAGGCCAAAGGTGCCTATAAAACCTAGGTGGTGTAGACAGCACATCACATTTGCCTGATGTAATTATTCTCCCTTCTAACCCCCCATGTCCACTTGATTAATCAGTGGCACCTCACGCTGAACAGCCAGGGATGGTTTTGACAGAGGGAGGCAGAATGGAACGTGAAATGACAAAAGAAAAAAGAGTTAATTTATGCCTCGCTCCCGCAGGTTCATATCGCTTACCCATTTCCAAACAGCAAACAGTAATCATCCCAGCTTCATTCCTTTGTGCCTTACTCTAGTCTGAAGCAGCTTTGTGTGTGAACATATGGTCATAACCTCAAAAAAGCTTGCTAGAAAATATAAGGGGCGGGGGGGGGAAGGAATTTGAGCTTTTCAAGGTATTTCTCTTGATGTCTCAAGGGAACAGGTAGTGTTTGGTGACACACTGCGCCCACGCTGCTCGGGTCGTGCTGGGTGCCTAAACCACCCCCGTAGGCAGAGAAAGGGAGGAGTGATGGGTGTTCTGCAGCAGGCACCGCTGCCTGGACGTCACTCTGGGTGCACCGACGCTGGTGCCTCCGTTTGGAAGCGCTTTTGAAGGAAATCTCCTGGTTTTCTTGGCTGGCAATGCTCTGGTTCACAGCTCAAAGTGCCTGGGCTGCAGCTCCATGCTGCTGGGGGTGGGCTGGAAGATCTCCTCAAGCACAAGCCTTGTGGTCCAGCTGCAAACAGCTGCCCCGTCCACGTAGTCCAAAACCAAATAATATAAAGAGATCCCAGCCCAGAACTGGGAGGAGAGCAGCTGTCAGGACCACGGCAGCACCTCTGTCCTCCAGCTCTGCTGCTCCTGCTCCGCGTGTGCCACCGGCGAAGGCTGGAAACACTCAACTCTTCCCAGCGTGGCAATCCACAAGGTGAAGCATCCGTACGATTTAAATGCTTTGATTAATCTGAATTTTCCCTTTTGGGATTACAAATGCAATATTTGTCTCTTTTTTTTTTTTTCCCCCCCTTTTATTTGGACTCTGCCGGTCACCCTGACCCTATGCATCCCTGAATTTTGGCACAAATCCGGTTAAAATCACTTAGCTGGAGCCTGACCTTTAAAGAACTACATTTTTTGGAGTCATGACCAACTAACATGCGTAATCTCCAGTAGAAATAAAGTCAGGTATAGCCAAGTTAATTTTTTAACCAAAGGCTTTAAAAGGAACCCAAAAATTAAAATTAAAATTTCATTTATTATTCATTCCCATAGTTTAATTATGCAGTGTTCCTCAAGCAATAAATGTTTTAGTCTAGAGTGATTGTTAATTTATGAATGTATTCTGTATTGATTTTTGAGCAAAGCTATTTAAGCAACATCACCTTTCTTTCAGCATTTTATCTTTAACAGGCTTAGGGTATTTGAATTTCTTCTCCTCCAGTTCTGGTTCAAGGATCTATTAGAGCAAAGGCCAAACATAATTACATTAAAATATGAAATAAGACTAACCATTGCAAGCAGATTTCTATAATACAACAGTCGAAATGGTGCCATTCAGTGCGTGAGGCTTCTGTAAGGAAGAGGTGTCAGGCTTTTCAAAATGTTTCCACTTTTGCTTTTTACAGTACAATGGAATTAGCACACTGGATCAGAAATGGGGGGGATTTTGGGTAAAGAAGTCTGGGTTTAATTGATGGAAGAGCAAAAGGTTTTGGAAGTTAATTGTTTTGGTTTTTTGGCGTTTTGTTGTTGTTTGGGTTTTTTTTTTTTGAGATAAATGATAATATTTAGGGCTGTGGAGCAGCAATTCCAGCCTTCAGAGCTCAATGTGCACCATGGGCTCCCTCACACAGATGCGGCTGTGAAAAGACTTCTCCGACAACCTGGACAACATTTGCTAGTCTGTAAGGTTTTCCTGGCCTGAAGCTGCTGCACTGCCCAGACTGTGTTTAGTTCACCTTAAAGTGGCTTCTCCCCACTGCTTTTAGAGTGTAAAAAATAAAGTGATAAACCTAATACTGCTAATTCCAGGCAGGAATCCAGACAGGAAAAGGGATAAAGGCTCTTTCTGGCACCAAGGATAGCTGTAGCTGTGAATTTGATGTGTTTCTCAGTTTGGGAGGCAGAGCAGGGAAAAGCAGGTGTCAGGTCAGGAAGGTAAGGAAGGGGAGAGCTTAGAGAATTCGATGATCAGGCGTGATTTTTTTTTTGTTTTTAAAAAGAGATATTAATTTCGGTCAGGCCAGTGCGATTTTATAAGGCTCTCTAAGGTTTCCTTTCATCCTCACACAACCCTGTATAGAGGGGGATGGCATAAAGAAGCCAGGAAAGGAAGATGCCTGACACTGAAGAAACAGGACAAGCAATAATGGCATAATGGTGGGTTTTTTCTTGTTATAACCCTGCAAAGAATAGTGGTTTGTGGAGAAGCTGACAAAACAAAGTGAAACAACCCAGCCAAAAAGACAGAGGCTGTGTTTTGTTTAGCATCGCGTCATTCCAAGAGGTGCCCCAGACCCCAGACTTACGGGAGGAGGGTTCGCTGCAATCTCTGCAGAAAATTAAATTCACACGGAGGAGATTTTCTGTAGCAGATTGACCTTGGTCCCCAAAGAAAAACAATCCGCCCCAATTTCTTACTGTTTTCCGAATGTGACCAAAATGTCGTAGCCAGGTGGGATTTCACGTGAGTATAAAGGCAGTCCTGCCTTGCAGGAAGGAGAACCTTTGAGCCCTTGGGCGTTCATGGGCATGTGTTAATGTAGCCACATCCTTCTTGTGCCGCTCCTGAGTTCGCATTACACCCTTTGGTGTGTTTTTTGCTGTTATAATTTCCCGAATCAGCATTGCTATTTGTTTTGTTACGTTTAACAACTTGTCTAGAAAACAGCTCAGTTTGATTACAGAGCAGCAATAAGCAGGGTAAGTAATTAACTCAAGGCACATTTCCTGGACCATTTATTAGCTGCAGCTATCCCTTGCCTCAAAACCCAAAAAAGGCAAATCTTGTTTCCCGGATCACCTGGGGCACTTTCCCAAGCGGCCTCCGTGGGGTTTTTCTCCCCTCTCCATCCTCCGTTATTTCCCTCCTCCCCAGTCTATGCCCTGGGTGTGAGCAGGGAGGGAGCACAGTTCTGCACGGGGACTTCTAGGGATGAGCTTAACCTTTCCAAAGGTGAGGGCACCACGGTGCTGGGACTGGGCTCTTTTACACCACGTGGTGCAACTCCTCTTGCAGGTCCCGGTGGGATCTGGCAGCTTGGAAGTAGCATTATATTGCCTCTGGTCTGGACCCAGTTTAACTGGGGACACTTTGTGGATGTCTTGGCTTGGGTGTTGTGCTTTTTGCAGGCAGGGTCCCATCCCACGTGCTCGGTGCAGCGTCCCGTGGAGGACTCACTGACCAGGGCGATGTGTGGGACCTGGCAGTCCTAACCTGTCTTAAAATGAAATGAAATTTCAGTTTTGCACCATGAAATCATGTATTTATCAGAAATCAGTATTGTAAATTAAATTCATGATGATGCATGACCAAAGCCAGTAATACGGATTGGCATTTTTGAGTGAAATTTGTTTCCTCCATAGCAAAAGCGCAGGACGAGGTCTGAGCCAGTGAATAAACCAGCTCATGTCGTTAGAAGACACACCAAAGACCAGGCCTCACCGTGACGTAGTAAGGAGTGCTCTCTATGTGATTGTTATACAAATATAGAAACGTTAAACTCAGGAACAACAGAGAAGAGCTCTGTGTTAAGAGGAAAAAGGGTGTCCGTGTGTAGGGAGCGTTGTCTGCCCCTGTGCCGCGGGGAAGCAGGTGGGTAACGGCCGGTTCGCACAGCTTTGGACACGGCCCCTTCTCCACGAGGGTCCCTCCTGCCTTTATTTCATATTTTTGGTACTTGTGCCTTCCGCAGCAATTTGAGATTGATGACTAGCAGCAAAGTCAATGCCTTTGGGGCATCAAAGGTTGAACTGAAGAGGGTTTTGTAGACAGGGATGGCAAGACTTGCTTCATTTTACAGAGTGGGAATAATTCCAGGGAAAAGTGTGAAAAATACTGCAGTCATTTCAGCTTCTCACTGTGATCACCCTCCTCCCTGTTATGTTATATATTTTTGTTATAAACTAAACAAATCTACCTGGCTGTAAAATTTTACGTAGTCAAACTGTTTCATAGTGAGAACAATTATAGTGTGATCTTAAATGGGGCAAGTGAGATCAGTCTAATTGCTCGTTTGAGAGGACTCTTTTACAGATTTCTTGAAAAAGAAGAACAAAACCCTCCAGGTATGGCAGAGAGAACAAAGTTTCACAGCGTAGAAAAAAAACTTGTTGCAATATTTATTTTGCAATCCAGCCTATAAATAGCACATGAGTGAAGGAGAGCGCCATATGCCTTTTAACCATGTGATCCAGAAAACAATGCTTTTGTTGGTTTTGGGGTTCTGCAATTCCCAAAGCTGTTACATCATTTATTACCGTGTTGTTGCTTGTCACACCTGGTTACTGCAGTTCGTATCAGCTGCATTGTGTGATGCGTCATGGAAATTGGCTGCGGCTGGGGAAATGTTAAGTAAATACCGACAAATAACTGGTAATGGCTGGAGTTCAAAGCCTGTGGAATTGGATATTCCACTTGCTCCCTTCCCAAAATAAGTGGAGGCCGAGCGGCGGCGTTCCCCTGGCAGCTCACGTGGAGTGAGCGTGGGGGCACACCGCGCTGTCCCCGGCACCTTTGGGAGGTGCAGGCTGGGCTTTTCTGGAGCGTGATGAATGGAAATGTGTCTTGCCTGGAGTGCTCCTGGCAATGCTGCAGGAGCTCAGGGCGGGAGGATGCAGTATCCTGCTCTATCAGCTGCATCAATGGAAAAAAACCCCACAACCCACAAAACCCAAAAAACAACCCCAAAAGACACCAAACCAAATCAGAAAGTACGTTCCAAGTAAACATTTAAGAATCTAAACACGCGTGGTGTGGTTTAGGCAAGGCCAGGTTTCTACAGGTAGTTGCACGTGCACATAAATCTTGCAGAAGAAAAGCCTGGGTACTTACAAACGGAAGATCCTTGTAATTACAAATTTTTATCGTGATCCTGAGTTGCCTTCAAAAACGAGCTCTTCTGGAAGTGCAGTTTTATACCTTTCCCTTCTCCCACCCCCAGTTTTAGTTCTCGCTTTCCACCGTGTTGGTTTCTCTTCCCTCTTCACCCCAAGTCTGTTCTCGTATGGCAGCAGGTTCGTTGTGGCGGCTCTGACTCCCCAGTGCCGTGCAGTTCCCGGGCTGGGGCGGTCCCTGGGATTGCACTGACATTGGGGGGACACCCGTCGCGCCAGCCCTGGCCCCAGCACAGCGCTCAGCCGCTGCACAGCCCAACAGCGCTCGCTTTTGTCAGCACTGCAAAAGGTAGATTCTCTGAAGCTGATGATAATTCATCAAAAGCCAGCATTAACCTTAGCAATTTACTTTGTTCTGCTTTCCTAGGCAATTAAATTTTAAACAAATCCATTTTTCTCAATGTTGACCCTGCTATTTGACTGCTAGAAGAAGCATTGCTGCAAATAAAACAAACTGAGAATGTAATGAAGCTGGTCTAAAATTCATTTCAGATTCAGATGATAAAAGGTCGCCTATTAAGCAAGCTAATCCTTTTTTATGCATGCTTCAACGAAAAAGTGTATATTTCTGCTATGAAATTCGTATCTAACCTAACCTGAAATCTAAGGGTTTGGAAACAGGTCTTTTGGATTATTCCAGAGAAGTTGAATGTGTTCAAACGTAAAGTGTAATCTAAAGAAGCCCGATTTCTCCACACTCCTACCCCCCTGCGCCCACTGGTGTTTGAGCACGCCAGCCCTCCCATCAAATTTTAGGTGTAATTCAGTTGGTTTCAACAGTAATCTATGCTTAAACCATTACTCCTGCTATAGCGCTTGACCTACCGCGAGTCAGGCTGCACGATCCGCTGCAAGGGTAACGATGCACACAGACAGGGTGGGTGGAGATGCTGGAAGTGGCTTTCAGGTGACAAAGACCCCCGCCAGGTGAGGGTTGGTGGGATTGCCAGCCCAGGGACTGCGCAAGGTGTTCACAGCCCTTGTCCTGTACCTCTGGTATGGAGGGATGTTCTTTACAGCGCTGAAATTTCCCTCTTGTGGTTACCCACAGCTTTGGAGAACACACCTTTCCTTTGACTGTGGCTCTTCTCACGTAAAAATAATTTATTACAGAATTTAATATGGCAGGGAATTGTTCAGAGAGCAGCTTTAGCTGTATGGCAGTTCAACTTGGGCACAACCTTCCCACAACAGCCCTTATCTCAAAACTCAGCTTTTTTTCTCTTTTTTTTTTTTTTTTTTTTTTTTTTTTTTGCTAGTATCACTGAAATTTCATCACACAGAGGCCCTGCAGTTAAGGCATCCATGTCTTGCTGCTGAGGAGTCGTGGCTAAACCTGTGTCTGCAGTGAAATGCGGATAAATCAGGAGTGAGTGGGGCTGCCCCACATCCACTGCGAGTCTCCTCTGCACAGGGAGGACGGACACCTACACCTGCCTTCTTCAGGTAACGGCGATTTCTGGAAATAATCCTGGACAAAGTTCCTGAAATGGAAAAACCCACATGTTTTCCTCCCAAAAGGCAGGAGCACCCGCAGTGCCAGCGAGGCGAGGAGCTGAGGACTGGGAGTTGTGGAGCTGCAGGCAGAGTCTTGCTTACGCATCCCGGCTCCTTGCTGTTCGGACTCGGACTCAAGGTAGGGTCTGTGCTTGGAAAACTGGAGAGCCTTTGATCCGAGCCATGGTTCTGTGGATTAAGGTGCTTTGTTTTGCTCTCAACACCACCACCACTGAAGATAACACCCCAGTTCCCCGGTAAAGCTTTCTGACACTCTTCATCTTGAGTTTGGTGTTGGATCAACGTGAATATTTTTATATAAAGAGTGGATGCTGCTCCTAACACTGTTTCATTGTTTTTCATTAACTCTGAATGCAAATTCAGGTTGTTTCTAGGTCACTAGGAGCCTTAGGCTTGCAGTTATGTGTTGTTTGGAGAGCCAAGTGCCCGCATCTTGGGGGTCAGCATGATTCTGCTGTGTACAGTTCTGTACAAAACAGCGACAGAAAAAACCCTCCAACAACTTTATTAGCATTAATATGAAATACTACACCTAACTTTTTATTTTTTTTAATCCGAAAAGAAGCTTGATACATCTCCCTTGAAGCTTCAGATCAATAACCTAAAGTAATTGCTTCTCATAAATGGGTTTCTGGACTGATGCTGATATTTCAAAGTGAGACTCTTCTTCTCTTGCTGAATAAACGTTACAGCAAAAACAATCACAAGCAGGTGTAAGCTTCTGCAACTTCCTTTTCAAGGTAAAAGACCAGGGATTGGGGCTTGTATGTTCTGTTTCGGATGATGGAAATTATTTGCTTAATGATGGAAATGTTTCATTTCTCCTTTTTTACTCAAATTTAACTCTTCATTGAAGATGCATAGTAATGTTTGCCTCGCCTGTGAGCTGAAACATTTGTTTAATGGTTACAAATTGCTTTGAAAATTCTGCATTAAAAGCTTCGAAAATGTAATTTCTTAATTACTGGTTGCTTCTGAGGTGCATAACAGTGAGTACTATTAGTCGTGAGTCATCAGGGATTTCTCCCTCCTTGCTTGTTCAGCCAGGAGTGAATTTAAAAATCCTATTATTTATATTCTATATATATATATATAAAGTCACAGGATTTTTATATTCTTTACATATATATATATATATGAATACATAAAAAATAAATTTCTCATTTTACTCTTGGGCAGATGACAGAATAGCAGAGCAAAATGGATTCTGGTGGAGACCAGGGCTGGCTGTTGCTTTCCTTCCCTCACCTTTATGGTTACAGGGGGCAGGAGGACAGGGATGTCCCTTGGAGTCACACCAGCACCACCCGTGATCCTGCTGCACCCGTGTCCCCGAGGACTGTGGTGCAGCCTGAGGCGAAGGCAGAGCCGAGCCATTAACAGTGCAGTTAATATTCCCCGGCTTATTTTGCTGGAATTGGCCTTTGCTGGAATCAGGTTTGGTGCCTCACTGAATTCCACTCCAATGATAGTTGCATCAAAGTATTTTTGAGTTAAAGGCAATCAGGTAATTAAAACACAGAAAATACGCTTTTGTATTCCAGGCACACATTTTTCTGACTCTCAGGGTTCCTTTTTTTGTTTGCATTTTTAATGGATCTTGTTTTAGTTAATTATTTATGTTTGGTTTCATGTATTTTTAGGTTAGGAAATTAATCTTCACATTTTGATGTCAAAATTCATTATTCCAAAGTGATATCAACATGACCATATCCAGAATCTGACCTTGCTGATTAACTAAAGTTTGAGAAAGTTTTTTGCTTGCTTTTGGGACCTTTTGTTCACCTTTCCAACACCTAGGATTTAGATGTCTAACGAAGTTCATCAAGCTGCCCAGTATATGGAAATGAACTGAAATATCTTAGGTGTTAAATACTGGAGTAGTAATGAAGCAGAACCCCCTGTTTGCAGTGAGTGAAGCTACTCATAAACGCCTGGGTATATGTTTTCTAAAGTCTCTGTTTAATAACTTTTCTCATTTGTCACTACAGTATGAAACAGGTGATTTTTGCCTGTAGATCTGAAACCAGAGCTTCCCCTTTAGTGAAGCTTGTACTTCAGTATTTATACTGCACATCTAGACCTGTTTTCTAGACCGTCTCTTCTAACGTACTTTTATACTCTGGAGAAAAAGTCCCTGAGATCCAAGAGGAAGGAGGTGAACCTATTGTCTTTAGAGATGTGGGTTTGTAGCTGGCGGTAAGGGATCATCTGTGTCTGGTACTGACAGTGACAGGGAGGGGATGCTCATGAAAACAGGGTAGATATAGTCCTAGGAGGTTTTTTCAGCACAGAAAACTTCCCTTGCTAAAATAGCTTGTGATCGAGGTGCTCAGATTGGTGTCACTAAAAAATAGTCACTGAGCGTAGTTTCTGGGTACAGGGAGCGTTTCTGTAGAGATCTGATGGGGAGTTTTGTTGTCACCAGGCGGGATGAGTGACATCCCTGTAGGTACTTGGCCATGGTCTTGGGTCCCCCAGAGTAAAC
This sequence comes from Leptosomus discolor, assembly GCF_034619465.1. Classification (NCBI taxonomy): domain Eukaryota; kingdom Metazoa; phylum Chordata; class Aves; order Leptosomiformes; family Leptosomidae; genus Leptosomus; species Leptosomus discolor. The sequence continues at coordinate 1,538,463 of NC_141396.1, read as the reverse complement.
CGAAGGGGCGCTCTTAATCTCCTGTCCGAAACAGAGCCCAGGCCTTGCTCCTCACCGCTCCTGAGACCTTTCCTGAAAGCTGAGACCTGGTGCTGCTGTTGCCTCCCCCAGGCAGATTCCTCTGCTTTTGGCTGTTTTCTTGGGGACAGTCCCCTTATGGCATGTGACAACTGCAGCAAACAGGCTTGGGCTTTGTAGAGGGATTTTAGGACAAGTACTCCTTAGGTGACATAAGTCAACGGAATAAGTATCAGAAAGTTTTAAAGCAGAAAGGCTTTTTTTTGACTCTTCATTTATTTTTCCTTGTAGATGGACAAAGAACTAATTTGTAAATAGATGTGTCGCTTCTGCCAGCTGCAAAAACAGCACAAAAAATGTTCCCGCTCTCACCCAGGCTCTGTGCTGCAGAGCTGTTCGCGCTCGCGTAATTAATATTATGGCACATTTTATTTTCTTTTAAGCTCTGCCCAAACAGCCAGGAATCAGGATTCATTTTTCTGGCCAGCCTGTGAAGTACAGTGCGATGTGTTAACGGCCTGACCCCGCAGGTAATTTAATTATCTATCAAGTCCATTCCTCTGTACGGCTAATTGACTCTCTCGGCAGTCTGCGCGCAGGCAGCTTTGGCAGAAATATCTCCATGCCGCTACCTGAGAGCCCCTTCGTTACGCCCCGTGTATTCTGGGTCTCTACCCTGGGAGCCCAAATCCATCTGACAGGGACCGGGAGCGCAGGGAACGATGAGGTGGGGTGAACGCCTGTAAATTCAAAGGCTGCTCTCCAGACACGACGTGCTTTCACCTCCCGAGAGGCTGCAGGTCGTAATTCAGGAGACGGCCCCGCTTTAAAAGGTGCTGTCAGGGTCCACTCCGTGGACTCATGATGCTTCGTTCGCTGAGATCTCAAAGTGCAAAATTAAGGCGACCACGCCAGAGGGGCTTGCTAAAATCAAACAGTGAAATTTTATTGTTTGCCCATAAAGCAGCGTGCGATAGGGGAAGAGGGGGAAAGGAAAGGGGAAAGTAAGGTGAAAAGAGGACAGATGTCAAGAGCTACCACCACAGGTCCAAGGCATCCCTATGGTCCCAGGTCCAGGCAGCGTCCCGCTGGTCCTAACAATCATTGTGACCCTTGGTGGGGGAAGCTTCCAAAGTTCGGGTGCTGAGGAGCCCCTTTTTATGCCCATAGCACCCCTTGCTCCTCCTCTGTATCTCCACCTCTTCTTGGCTCCATCAATGTTGATCTATTCTTCTTGATAACAGTTCTCAGGCTCGTCCCTGGCCCCAGAGAACGGCACAGCACTCTTTCACCAAAACAGAGCCCTCTTGCCTCCTTTGGCTGTTATCTGCCCCCCCCAGGTTTCTAGAAGGGAGAAGCAGACAGCAGCATCTCCATCCTTTTGCTGTTTCCTGCCAGATGCAGCTCTCGTCCTTGCTCTGTCCAGGGCACAAGGACCTCTCAAGCCTGGCATTCCCTTCCCAGGATCAGCAAGTGCTCCTCAGGCCGCTGCAGACTCATGTCAATGTGTTAGCCTCGCTTTCAGAGTCCATATTCCTGATGACACAGTTGAGACAATGGTGGTTTTGGACAGACTCTTACAGGTGCGAGGGACAAAGTGCTCCCAGTGCCACCTGTAAAACAGCCCTGCCTTTCCTGAACAACCATTGCTGGGGTCCGTAGCTGCCAGAACAAAGAGGAGCGAGCTAAATCGTGGGTCTTTAATTTGGGTGGCTCTCTGAACCGTGAAAACTGCTTCGGTTGGTTATGCAGTTGTAGCCCTCGTCAGCTGAAATCATGTACCTCAGTGCCTTCTCAAAACCTTATTCAGTCAGTAAACATTAAGCTTGCAGCACTCCGGCCTTATATCATCACCAGTTGCACAGTGTTGTCGTTCATCTTGAAAAATATAGTTTGACTCCTTTAACCTACGCAGGAAAGCTGCTTCAGCACCAAATGCCTTCACAAGGCATTAGAGTGTATGATGGCCAACACATTAACACCACAGAGATATTTGCATTACACAGGCAACCGCATCCATTAGTCCCTCAGCAGAGGTGATGTACCCTGTCTTATACTAAAGATCATATGCACAGGTATCATATACACAAATATCATACAGCACACACATCCACATGATATGTGTGATTAAGTATTTATTTCACTGATATCCAAGCCTGTTGCAGAGACTAACACAACTCTTAGCTGCGCTAACTGCCTCCTGCCTCAAAAGAGAGAGGATCAGAACGGTTGTACATTGTGCTTATTCTCCACTAATAGACTTTTTTTGGGGGGTAAAAATAGTTGATGGTAAAATGTTTCAGTGTTGACAACCTGTCTTCGGAAAGAGGTGTACCCTGCATTTGATACAGGCGGGCTGCCTGTGTCATCATCGCATGGCATTTAGATATGCATGTGTGTATATTATTTCTAGACTGTCATTAGTAGGCTGCTGAATATTAAAACTGCATTTGGCCTTTTCAATTTTTACATTTTAAAACATCATTATGTAGATATCTGACAATGCCACAAGGACCAGATACTTCTGAAAGGTGCAGCTGGAACCTTCCGAGTTGGATAAGGTCTGTAGGATGAGTCTGCACAATTATCTTTTTCTTGAACTATATATCCAGAGCACAGTCATTAAAAAAAACTAGAGCTGGAATGAATATCTTTCATAATTGTGCCCCACTGTTGGAGAAACTTGCTCTGAGCCTCGTTTCAATGTGTCGGTACCTCACCAGGTGTTATCCGTACGCCCTGCCGTTACTCAGCTTCAGGGTTGTCTCCATTTCCCTGATTTAAATTGCTCTTGCTTCGAGCTGCGTTTCCAATAGGGCGTCCCAGAAAGTCTTGTATAACTTGTATAACTCTTGCTCCCTGGTCTGGTTTGTGCTGTACTAATTTAAACTTGTCATGTCCTCTGCCATGTTCTTCTCCCGGAGAAATCCCGTTAAATCAGTGCGGTTCAGGGCACGTTCTGTGCGGTTCCTTCCGTGGTCTGTGGGAAAGCAGGAACCTTCCTCCATAGAAGCTTTTCTTGAATCTCTTGGTGAGAATGGGATCCAGCGCAGGTATTCCTCAGGTTGTTAATGAACCTGTGTAACGATTCAACTCAGTGTTAAAGCCACTCAAAGGACTTTTTGTTGGCCATTGTAGCACATTCAATGTTTCCTCTTAACTCTGGCATTAGGGTTTTTTTTTCCCTTAACCACCTTAAGATAATTTTACTATGCATGTTCCGTCAGGTCAAGTGTATCATGAATTTCAAAAGTAGCTGACAATCAACCAAAACACTCTCTTTACACTCCTCTTTTCATTCTTTTCTTTAGCTATGCTATCCATAAGTTTTATTTTGAAGTTTTCTCTACATTTTGTTTTAGGACTGATCTGCTGTTAAACGAATATAGTTGTTGACCATGTTCTGATCAGAGTGGCATGGTAGTTAACATGCTGCATTGGTTTAACAAATGTGAAAATGCTTAATTACTCTACTGGTGGAAAATTAAAATAGCAAACATTATAGGTCTGCATTTTGAATGACCTAATTTTTTTCCCACTTTTAAAAATTTTATTCAAGCAGAGAGGTTTGAAAAAAATTGGTGCATAAAGACATTGAAAATGAAGATGAGGTTTGTTGTTTTGATACGAATTTCTTCATCCTTTTCTTTAGGAAAAAAAAAAAAAAGGTATTATTAGTCTAAATAAAACCGATCGTTGTGTGAAGCCAGCATTTCACTCAGTGCCTCGACGCTTCTCTTGAAACCTCATGTTCTTGACTGTTCTTTCCATTTCATTTCTTTTTGAGGTTAAGTTTTGAGCCATTAGAAGAGGGTGTGGGTTTGCACTGACCGTGTCTCGGACCGGGCTGTGTGTGGGCGCTGCAGGGCAGGGACCCCAGGGAGGGTCTCATCCAGCCCTGCCCCCAGCGCCGTCAGCTCTGCAGTCCGGGGAGGGACCCTGCCCAGCCCCCCGAGCAGCCTCTCCCACTGCTCCGCTGCCCCTCTGCCAGGGCCAAATGTAGCAGATAAAATATCACACACGGATCAAATGGACTTTTAGTCTTTATTTTGTAGCGTAACTAGAATAATATTGTGCACTAGACTAAGCAGAGCCCTTGTTAGCTTCCTGATGCTTTGAGGAAAACAAGTAAGGAAAATGTGTTCAGAAAGATAAACTTATCTTTTATTCTCTTGATTTTTGTCAGCGTTTCAAATTCCTGTGTTAAAAAAATCTGTTTATTTAAAAGCGTATTGTGTAACCTCGGGGACGAAAGCTGAGTTTGCAGGACGCAGTAATTAAGCCTGCGTTGTAAATAACTGCAGCAAAGAGCTTGTGGAAACACTGGAATGCTGGATGCTTTTGGACCCGAATAAGCCCTTAATCCATCAAAAATACAGAAAGATATTCCACAGGTGGAATAAATTTTATGCGTTCTTGATATGACTTCATTAAAAAAGAGACAAAAAAATTGAATCATTAAGTTTTTCGCAGCAGTCCTGAGAGACCCTTTTACCAAAGAAATTCTTTCATGAGAGATTAGTGGTTCTGATTGAGATGGTTTATATCCAGCACATGACAGTTTAAGAGCCTTTTTTAGTTAGAAAAGCTTTTAGGATGTTAGAAAATGGTGGGACTTCGATAACGTTGAGCCAAATTGCCCTTCCTTCAAATGAACATCTATATTGTCTATTACTGCTATAGAGACTTGCCAACATAATGTTTCTCTTTACTGTCTTTATGGGGTCCACTTTTTTTCTCTTCATATATAAAAAGTTCTTGGCAGGATAGTTTTAAAGGTCACTGCAGACCCGCATTAGTTATTGCTAATCAAATCTTAGTTTTGTTCTTGGTTAGGTAGCCTCTTTTTTTGTCGTTCTACCACCTGCTGTATTTTTAGGAGATTAGTTGTATGAAATAGGAATGTGTTGAACTCCTTATTCATAGACTGTCACTTAATGACATATATTTTCCAGAGGGAGAGTAATGTGCTCTAATTACCATCTTGTGCCTGGGATAAGGGAAGGGGAGAGAAATCAACTAAAAACGCTAGGCAAAATTCCAAGCTTATTTCAAATTCTCTTTAATGCTCAAAGCCTTTTAGAAATCTTTAGAAACTTCTGATGAAAACCCATTTCGTCATTAAATCTATGCCTGTATTACAAATGAAGAGCTTTTCATCCTCCTTAAGTAAATGGATTACTTAAGACCTTCTTTATAAAATGTAGTTCTGTGCTTCTGCCTGGTATACACCCACAAAGATGCACTGACTGTCTCAGGCAGGATGACACAAGCTCATGTTCCTTTCCTATGACATAGGAATTTGTCTAGTGAACATGACATTACTGCAGCAGTGCATTTAGGGGTTTTCTTGGCTTTACCAGTGGCTGCCTGAGTGATTTGGGCAACTCTGACCGTGCCTTCCAGCATTTGTCAAGTGGCTTCAATAGATTTTGTTCCCAACGTGCTCTTACATCCATCTATATAAAAGAGAATGTATTCTAAATATTAATTATCCTGGAGTTTTATGCTGCTCTCCAGTATGTGGTACCAGAGTGCTTCTCCAAAAAAGAGCTCATTAGGAGCTGGCCAGGAGCCAGAGGGACAAAGTGAGCACATGGTGGTATGAACACAGAGAGCAGTGGCTGCGTCCTCTGTCGCATTCAGCTTCTCTGTTATTTTCGCGTTTGGCTTCCAATCAGATAAAATACGAACACTTTTGCATATAAAATACAAAACTCATTGCCCAAAAATTCTCTGGGCGCCTAAAGTAAGAGGTAGAGCCATCAAGGACATATTTAGCCGTGGTTATGGAGCACAACGGTCTTCACTCAGGGTTGCTGGGCCCTACGGTGTTTCTAACAGCCAAGGACCTCTCTGCAGGCGTTTTGTTTCTTCTTTCCCTAAGTATCTGCTGCTGTGCTGATGGCCACCCCTGAGGAAAGGTTTCTGGGACTGATGGACCTTGGCTGAGTGAGGATATTACCAGAGTAATCTAACAAGATCACCTGGGCTGGCCTGAAGTGGCCTGTCCCCAGGATCGGAGGAGAAGTTCAGTATCATGTCCTCTGAGATATGTTCTCCTCCAGAAAGCCTCTCAACCATGTGAAGTAATTAACAGAATTTCTAAGCAATATCTGTGCAACACATACTTGTATCATAGAACTTCTCCATCTTGGAAATCTTTACTTTTATTACAGAAGGAGTTCAAGAGAAAGCTCAGTAGAGCTTGAGACTGTGTTCCTGGCTGCAGTAACACATGCTTCCCTGACAACCCACCAGAAGTCAGCCAGGGGCAGATGAGAGGTCACCAAATAACACTTCTTGTCTATTAGCAGCTGCCCGAGAGATTAAATGTGGTACAGGAAAGCTGCTGGTGCACGGTCAGGTTGGCCAGTCCAAGCCAACGCTGATGTTGCGTGCCCAATCTCCGCTTAAATCGTCCATTTCTTTACTCCTGTCAGACATCGGGCTTGTCCTCCTTAGCCCTGAGCACAGGGGTATGTTCAGGTATCTGCTGCGTGCACACAAGGTGTGTTGAAACGCTGCTGCGTACTTCCTAAGTGACCGTGGGACATGGCCTCCCCTGCTCACCCACCCCCTAGAAATCTGCATCCCTTTAAAGCTCAGCAGATTTTGACTGTGAACTTTTGTAAGCAATTTGAGGGACTTTTAACCAGTGTAAGTATGTGTTGTAGCAGTCCTGCCTTACTCTCAGATTGCTTCCCTGAGGCAAAAAGACTTTTATTTTGATTTACACTATCAGTTTAATTGGGAAAGAAATATGAGACCAAAAAAACAAAGCAGAAAAAATAATACCGAGTGTGTTCTGTGGAAGACCAAATCCCTTCTGACTGCACGCGTGCTAAGATAATCAGATGACCAAAATGACTTCAGCATCCCGTTCCCCATGTAAGAAGCATTCAGTCAAATTTGCCCTGATTGTGTAGCAATGCATTACTAATAGGACTTAATATAAGACTTTTAAATCCAGAGCGTATTGTTAGAAGACCAGATTTCAGGCACTGCGTTTGTAGGCAAAATTCCCCTTGATGTAAAGCAGTCAAAGGAGATAATTTGGTGCCACTTGGTTCTGTAGTCAGTATTTCAATTGATTACAAATTTTTGTCCAAACCCCATCAATTTCAATGAGCTCCTCGCTATGAATTTACAATTATGCTGTCCAATGAGTTTTGTTAAAGAGCATATAATGACTGATCTAATTCAGCTCATTTCGGAAAGTCAGTGTTAAGAATCAGATGAAAAACTGCAAAACTTTTAATGTCTTCACAGATGTTTTGTAAAAAGTCTTGATACGCTAGACAGAAAGACGCTTGCCCGTTCACAGCAGTTTGCATGTCATTTGTTGTGTTTAAAGTCTGCCAAATTAAGAAGGATGTGCTTATTAAGACTCGCCATGTGCCTGCGCTATCTTTGCATTTATATATGTGAGTAGTTGGGCATTTGAGTTCGTATCTAATTGCAACACCAATTGGTAGAAGGATATTTGAAACAAATTTTTGCGTTGTGTGCAACAAAGAATAAATAACTTGGAAAGATAATTTGGTCAAATCTTGAGGACTGATCAAATTAAGAAAATCCTGTAGATCTTGACAGCTGATATTCTGCAACAGGCTGCGGTGCCGTTTGCTTCAGAGGAGCGAGGAATCACGGCCATTACGTTGTTTTCTGTAGTAGCAGAAGTTCACAGGAATGAGAATATATGAAAAGAAAACACCAAAACTTTATCATTGTGGTTTTTGCAGTGGCAACCTGTTTCTGAAGGGTGCTGGTTACAGTCACAGGCAGGACGGGAGGTCTGGCTCGGCCGAGGGGCGCAGCTGGTGGGGCTTTGCTGCTGGAGCTCGGCGCCGTTTGCTGTGACAAGCCAGCGCTCGGCCCTGTGCACTTGGAACCTCCACCGAAACCAAGAAACTCTGTAAGGGAAGAGGAGTTTCTGTCGTGTTTCCTTGTGACACACCTAAAATTATCCTTTATTTCTAAAGATATGGATCTGTATGTAAGTATTTTTCAAGATTTAAAACAAACATTGAAAGCTCAGCCTATGTGCCAGGGCTTCACTTATAACCGACCCTGGACTGCTGCTGCCTGTTTCCTCCTAGATTGAGCAGAATAGGTACAAAGGAAAAACAGAGGCAGGAAAGCAGAACTTCGACTGTTCTTCTGGGCTTCTCATGCCGTTTCCATTCTCGTGCCCGTGACAGGACAAAGGGTAATGGCTTTAAACTGAAGGAAGGTAGATTCAGATCAGGTGCAAGGAAGACGTTCCTTACTGTGAGGGCGGTGAGGCTCTGGAGCGGGTTGCCCAAAGAGGTTGTGGATGCCCCATCATAGGGAATGTTTAACGTCAGCTTGGACGGGACTTTGAGCACTCTGGTCTAGTGGAAGGTGTCCCTGTCCATGGCAGGGGAGTTAGGATGAGATGGTCTTTAAGGTCTTTAAACCTTTCTGTGATTTTTACCTGCACACTAGGCACCAAGAAATTATAGGCATGATGCCTCTCCTGATATATCTTGGCTCTGTGGGTTTCTTTTTTCTTTTTTTCTCTTTTTTTCCCCAGTATATAATGGCAAAAGCCAAAACATGACCTAGCTCATAGCTTTTATGAGGACTGCCAGCTTGATTGAGGTCCTGCGTGCAAATGAACGTTTGGCCTTCAGAAGACGTGCTGTGTTTTGTTATTTATACTTGCCCCTTTTAGAACAGAGAGTGTGTGTAAGAGAAGATTTCTTCTTACTTTTAGTCTCGGGTTGAGATGGATCTTGAGCAAAGGCTCACCATGGAGCTGGGCGCTGGGCTAGAGCTCTGCAGGGCTGGAGAGCCACAGCTGGTGCCTACAGCACCACGCCACCAGCGTCACCTCTGTCAATGAGCTGCCCTCAACGCCACGTCTCCCCTCGGTCAGTGGAGGGGCGATAAAGCTGCAAGGACTAGAAGGTCAAACGGATGTGTTCCCAAATCAGTTATTTCAGCCCGTCACCTTCTAACACAAAGGGAGATAACTGTGGCATTGAAAGGCATCAGGCGCCTTGGCCCTCAAGTCATCTCTTTTTCTCGCACCTCTGTTTCCACACAACCTACTGAGATCCCACGGCCAAGTTCTCCTCTGTGCACACGCAGAAGCGTTTGCCGTTCCGTACATTATTCATCAAAATGGAAATGAGATTATCCTTGACATTTCGCGAGTGCCAGGATCAGGGCAGTGCGTGGCTGTTGGCTTCGTGAACTCAAAGGTTAGCTCAGATTTCCTGACAGCAGAGAGGAGCCCAATTTTCTGCTAGGCTCAAAGAGCAGATGTCTGTTACTGGAGATCTGTTTTTCTTGGAGATTTTTTTGTTGTGTTTTTTTTTTTTTTCCCTGCTTGCACATTATATATTTGAATGAGCACAAAGCAAATGCTTTTTATTCCCGTGTTGTTCAAAAGGCTGATCTGGCTAGCCTTTTAGAGCAGCGCAGGGTTTCATTAGGCTGTTCGGGGTGAATTTTCTTGATTATATCACAATGCCAAAAAGTGAAGAGAAAGATGCACATAAAGCTAATGAATGCTGAGATAATATAAATATGAACTTCTGTAAGTAGTTTGTTTGCAGCTATTGTATTAAACAGTTGTAATGCATCTGAGAGGAGCTCAGACGGGTGGTCAAGGCTGGATAAAATGTTTGTGATAGGATTTGATGAAAAGGTTTATTTTCAAGGTCATTGCCTTGTTTTGACTGAATAAGAATAGCAACCTGCAGCACTAGCAGAATAACTCGGTTAGAGAACAGTTACCGGCTACCGTGCACGCAGCTGAAACTCTAGAGGGAGAGCAAATCTCACTTTCTGAGCCAAGCAGCCCGTCTCGTTTCGCAGCGTGTTGTTTCTTTGGATGGGCTTGTGGTGGGTTTGGTGTTTTAATTTTTTGAACTTGAAGTTCACTAGCACTTTGAGATTGGAATTTAGAAGTATTGGTAGAAAACAACCAACCTGCTTGCTGCCACGCTATAGATGTGTATGACTGGATAGCTTAACCCCTCATATTAAAAGTTCCTCTTTAAACATGAAGAGTTTGAGCCTCAGGGGAACAAATCAATGTGTAAGAAGTATCGTTTTCTTAGCCATGGTCAGAGAGTTGCAAACGTGTTTGGTTTTGAGTATCAGCTTAGGAAGTGCGCAGTACCTGCTCTGGAGGGGCGATGCTGTGATGATTTGTTTGGAAATGGTGGTTTGGGGAAGTGGAAAAAATCATGTGAATTTTGGCAGGCAATCTGTGTCGTTTTCACAAACATTTGAAATGCTCTGGCTTTAAAGATGTGTCATGGCATGCGATGCACAAAACAAATACAAAAATGAAAGGGATGCGTTTCACCAGTTTTAACTATTCTGGATCTGAGAACAGTGGGACCGAGATGGGAGGAAGATGTTATTTAATAAAACTAAATTCCAGCAAAAAAATGCACACTGACATGAAACGAATGGTGGAGTATTTAATTTCTCACTTATTAAAAAAAAAAAAGTCATGCACTGATAGTGAAGTGCATTAAACATTGCAGAACCCAAACTATTTGAGGCTGTTCTGTATGAAGTAATGGAACTTCTATAATGCATTATTTGAATTAAATGAGACTTCCTTCAGACAGTGGGTGACAGCTGGTGCCTACAGCACTTGTGGGCCCAGGCAGAAGTGCCTTACATACTATTGTGTCTGAACTCTCCAAGAAGAATGTGTTATACTCTGCAAACCACTTTGTCTTTGCGCTTTTCTCCTGAGGAATTAGGCGATGTATTTAGATGGCAAGTCCTGTGGCGCAGAGGAAGAGCCTTCCCTGTAGCTCTATGTACCAGGAGCGCTGGGGAGCCAGAGCGCTGCATCGGACGTGCTGTAGGTACAGGAATCCATCTACAGTGTTAGTGGATTGACAAGTGACTGTCAGCGCCTGTGCTTCCCCTAACACAGACCGGTTTTGCTGTGTTGTTGGTGTGTTAGCTTTGCACCCTCGTGCTCCTGATCACGCACGATTCGGGGTTTCTCATCACACCGACTGACGGCTTCTGCTACAGGACAACAAATCCTTCACTCTCGGGTCTCACAGCGCAGGGGGGCGTTTGCCCATGGCAATTGTTGCTGCTGTAAGTGGGTTTACGGCTTTCCCCAGCTACCTTACAGCTCCCCCTGGTTTTATTACTGCCTGTGGTTGTTGCACAGTGCCATGCTCCTTCCCTCTGTAAACACAGCATGTAACGCGTCAGGAGCAAAGCTCGGCATGTAGAGATGCTCTGACGCTGCACCCAGGTCTGCCTGAGAATGTTACCAACCCAGGTACCACCTAGTAAAATTTAGTGTCCCTTCACCCTCTCGTCTTCCCTCCCGGAGCTGGTGGGAGTGCTGCCGTGCCTGGTTTGCACCGCGGCGCGCTGCCAGTGCTCGGTTCTGGGTGGAGGAGTGGGAGCATCGGCTGGGCACCGCTCGTGTCGTCCGCTGGTGCCATCTGATCTCATCCGAGTTTTACGACTCTGAATTCCAGCCAACAGAGCTGGAGGCACACTCGGTAACGTGTAGAAGCAGGGTCCTTATCAAGGGTCTTGGTCTTGCTGGCAGCTGGTAACCACAGATGAAGCACTTGACAGACAGAGAGGCGTTGAGGGCAGAGGAGAAGGGCCGAGTCCATCGGTGCTGCTCCCCAGCAGTGTCACAGACCCCGTGAAATGGGAGAAGACCTTTGGCGGTGGCTTTGCTGGCGTTGGGGAAGGGCCTCAGTAGAACAGAGCACCTCTCAAAATGTTCCCCACTGGTGTGTCTCCACCTGGGATTGTCACGGAACTCAGAAGGTTCTGCAAAAAGTGCCGTGAAAAAGAGAACTTAAAAATTATTTTGACTCAGTTCTGTAACAGCTCTTTAGTATGTCTCAGCTCCTGCATTTGCAAATGAGGTTGGCTTTGCAGTAACAAAAATCTAAGCATATCTTGTAAAAAAGGCAGGGAAAAGAAGTTTGATACTTAAGAATTTATGCACTTACGCTTCGATCCAATTCTGTAAATTTTATGATGCAGCTTTGTAAAAGCATTCTGTTCAATGACACGTTGTGCCTATGGAAACAACATTGTTTTTTACTTCAATCATATATTCAACATGTCAAAAGGGAGCATCTATATTCATAACCTACAGAACTGAGCCTTAAATTTTATTGCTCGCTTTTCAACAGGCCCATTTAATTCTGTGAATTTCTTTTCTGTTTCTACTTTCCTAGAAATCCATGCCAGTTTAGCTGTGTCATCACTTGATGCGGGCATATTTAACTCAAACTGATTTGTAAGTTAACCTCGCTGACAGAAGTACATCAGGTTACCAGTGATTTGTATCAGTTATTTTATTTGACTAGAAACGTTGATGATCTAGGCAGGTTCTGATAATCCAGGAAACAAACTACTTACCTTGTTATAAAGTTAAAAAAAAAAAAAAAAGACCTCTGATTACATTTCTGTGATTAAATTAGGTCACAGAGATGGTGGCTATGCACTAAGTGCAAGTGTGTGTACTCAAGTGTAGAGTCGCTGGGAAGGAGGGAAGGTTAAGAGGCAGTGAACAGCTTCACACCCACCCTGCTCTCGGTCCACCGGCATCTTCTGACCACGTTTGTCGAAAACAGTTTAAATTGTTAAGCATATATGCATTAAATCCTTATATTGCAAATGCACAAGGAGGTTGAACTGAGGCTGAAGCAATTCCTGATTTTCAGGGCTTGACTTTACCGCGTTTGTAGTGTCATTTTTGAGTAAATTCTGAGGGTAGCCAACGTAAGTACACCTACACAACGCTGTTGTCGGTTGAATTCTGTATTCTGTTACACACGCTATGTCACTAATACAATACAGCTGAGCTGAAATTTGGAGGAAAGGGTTTTTTTGATTTTTTTATTGGTGAATCAGAAGAAAATGAACAGAGTTAAAGAACAGAGTAGTCCTCCAAAATGCTTACAAATATTTCATCTCTTTGCATAAAAAAATGTGTAAATACTAATTTTTCATGCCAGCAGTTCTAAGTGATATATCTGTTTGCATGTGGGTTAAGTCTGTAGGTTCACATGCTGCTGCTCTTATTTTAAACTATGTTATGGGAACAAAGTACCAGGGAACAGTTGGTCCCATGAAAATTTCAGTATATTTACTTAACCTCTTCCACAGATCTGCCGAATTCATCAGGTTACAGAAGCCATGACCTAAAACTGTATTTCTCAAACATTTTTTGCTTCATAAAGTTCTTAATTGCCTAGTTATTTTGTGCTAATATTCATGGCATGGGTGTAATAGAAGCAGTAACAGGTTTCTCTTCATTTAGTGCCAAAACAAAGATGAAACACTAAACCCCCGTGGGTGCAGATTATTGCAAGCACAGACGGATGGTGCAGAAACTGTTGAAAGATGAGATTTATGTTGTCCAGCATTGCTTCAGCGGTCAAAAAATCTTGAATATGAAATTAATCCTTTTTCATAATCGACATGATACTTTTTAGGCAGCATGCAATGCTTTCTGTCTATATACATACACCTAATCTGCCGATATTGTTTAAATTGCACATTGTTTCTGGCATTTTCTAATGCCTGAACACTGGGTTGCTGGTGTTCCATACGTGATCTCCACAATTTTGAAACTCCAGGTACATTTTTTTTTTCCCTTTTACTGATCAAGATGTACCATTTTCCAAGGCAAATATTTTGGAAAAACTGCTCAAGTTTGCCTGCCTGAGCTTTCAGAGGTTCTCGAGGAAGGTTGTTGTTATGGAGATATCTAGAAAAGTGATAGTGTTTGCAAAAGAGGAATCCGGCTGAACCGGGCAGCTTTTTAGTTTGACCACAAGACTGTAAAACCTAGCCATTCCTGTAAGAGTTTTACAAAGTGAAAGGACTTAGCTTATTTTATTCAAATATTTGGACTAAAATGCTGATGAGTAATCTTTTAATAGCTTTGAAAGAAAATTCTCTGTGAACTTTTAGAAAAAAAATGTTGGTGTTGACTGCTGTGTGAGCTACAGCCTGAATCTGACTTCAGCAACAAAGGCAATCTTAAGACGCTATTGTGCTCACAACATCTGCACAGAGAAGCCGTCAGTCCTTTCCTTCAAACTTAATTACTTCCCGTATCTGATTATTATGTACTTTTTAGGGGTACCCATTTCATGGGTTTTATGCATAGTGTAAAATAATCTTTCATTTATAGAGTAAAAAATAATCTGCTGCTTTCATTAGAAATTACGGAGTATTCATCCTCAACATCTTGATTACTGTTGTCACACCCGACGATTTAATTGAATAGTTTATTTCATACATGGCAGTTTATTGTCTAATATTGTGGTAGAAGCAGCTTTTTCTTCTGCCATCTTTATTAGTAAGAGAAAGTACCTTGTGTTCTCCACAGATTTTGAACACTGCCACTGATAATTAACAGCCAACATTTAGGTTGCTTAATTGGACATTATTTCTTTTAAAAGCATTAATGCAATTTCAACGCATTTTAAATTTCACTGGGTAATTTTGTAGCATTTTTCCTTCTCTTTAGTAAGTAAAAGAGGTTTGCTCAGTGCTACTAAGTGAAATCCTATGCCTGATATTTGTCAATTATTTTTGTTCAGTCTTCCATCGAAGAGTTGTAATTTTCTATGGTGGGAAAATAAAATTTGCAGCCAGCGCTACCCGTGAGTTCTAGGGCAACACAGGGTGGAAAAATTAGTTACAGGCTGGTTTTAGAACAAAGTGGTTTGATCACATGGTAAAGTGATTAAAGTATAATTGAAACAAAAAAAAAAAAGAAAAGGTAAGGTATTCTTATCCCTATCAAAAAAATAAGGTATCCTGTGGAGGTAATCCAGTCCTGACTCTTTAAGAAAAATTATACACTTACAACTAAATAGCACATCAATTGATTACTAACAGGTGTCTGTGTCGCAACTTTCTAAACTGTCTCTCTGTTCCATGGCTTGGACCACAGTCTTCCTTGTGCTCCTTGTTTCATCCTTCCAGGGTTGTCAGTCTCTCTCTCCCTGCCTTTTTTCTTTGACTCTTGTTGGAAGTGCTGGAACTGATGAAGCCGAAGTTAAAAGACAGGCTTTTGCATCATCAAATAAAGTCCCAAAGAGGCTTCCAGAGCAGAAGTCAAGGTTCAGGTTTATATTAATTAAAGCATGAAATAAATGGTAATTGCAATACGTCCTAATTGCTCTGAATTTTTGGGCAGAAAGCTTTCACTTCCTTGAAATATGGTTATATAGATGGGTTTAGAAAACTTGGGATGTTTAGTAACGAACGGGAACAGGTTCTTCTGTTTCAGTCTGTCAGGGTAAGGCAAGGTTTACAAAGCATCTTGATCTACAGAACTTCTGTTCTACAGACCCAAAGTACAGTGACACTTCCAGTAATTTCACACCTTCAAAGATAAGAAAGGCATCAGCAATACCTGGAAAAGAGACTTGTATCCTGGTTTGTCCCACTAAGTGAAGATGGAGACTGCTTGGATAGACTGGAAAATAAATTGTCTTGCGGGAAAAAAAGAGGATGTGAAATTCCTGCTTTCCTAACTTCCCGTACTGTTCATGAAACAGCAGTGTAACAGAAAACAATTGCTCCTTCTGATGTCTATTGGCACCAAAATAACAGTCCTTGTTCGTAATGGCTTGATCCTTGTTAGCAACATTAATAAGGTTTTGAGTCTTCGAGCACTCTTTCTCTGCTTGACTCCTAAAAGACAGTGGAAAAAGCGCTTTTTTTTTTTTTTTTTTTTTTCCCAGGGCAAATCTGTTTCCCAGTATCTCGTTATTAATTGTGTGGTAATGGGGGTGTTCCAGGAAAGCAGCTAAACAGCCCCAAGACTTGTGATTAAAAGGCCGTACCTCTGATACCACGCTTCAAACTTCCGCTCTGCAAACTTCCACTCTGCAATTGTGAATACTTCAAAAGTTAGGTTGGTGACATTTTTTAGCTATTGAATGCTATGACAAAAAACATGAGGTGATTTTAAACTGACCTCTTAAAAAGAGATTTACCTGGAAAAAAATCTTTAGCATCAAGAAATCTGGATTTTTGCTTTAGTTTTCCAATGCTGTGATCCACCATAAATGGTGTGTTTCAAAGGAGTTCGGTTCGGACACCAGTCACAAAGATTGTACTTTATAGAGAATACAGTTTTACTGGTGAGAGGGGAACACTTCCATTGCACCCTTTTTTTTTTTCCTGGAATTTATGAGAAAACACAAAAAATGCACACGAATCCTGGTTTGTATGTGAAAGTCAGGTCATAGTCCATTTTGGACTGGCAAATTCTAACATGTGTTTGTGTAAACCACTGTGGGATGCACCCCTTGAGACATGCATGCATGTGGGCTGTGCCTTGAAAGTTTGTCCTTAAATATCCTCGAAAATCTCATTCACAGTGAGCACAAGGTTTACAAACTTTTCAATGTGGAAGAAAATTCAACTTCGCAGTAATTTATCAGTTGTTTCATAAACTTTTTATTGTGAATACATTTAAAATACGTAGGATAACACAGGAAATATCTTTTTCCCGTTAAGAAGGTGAGTAGTTTTCTTGATACTTCAAGGAAATGCTCCACCCACGAGCAGCCTGCCCTTGGGCAACCTCACAACAAGCCATGGCTGTGCAGTGGAGGAGAGCTCTTCTCTTCCTGAGATGTTCTTGCTTGGCTTCATTTGTGCCATGGGGTGACACAGGATTTGCTGGAAAGAACAAGCCAAATTCCTCCAGGATTTGCACAGAGAAGTCCTAGCGCTAGACTTGGGCCAGCTGTAGCCAATTCTGAACTGGTGCTGTGGGTGGAGAGGCAGGGTGAATCCAACCGAGGATTGCCGGGAGAGGCAGGGGCTGGAGCCTGGCTGGGTGGGCTGGAAAGCCTGTACTCTGACCAAGGTTTTAAGTGCAGGAGCGAACTGAAAGAAAGGAAACAGGCTCATGGTTTTCACCACGTTAAATTTTGATGTTTCTCTACTTCATCTGTGCCACCCAGACACCAGAGATTTAAAATAATTGTGGAGCGGATGCCTAGAAGCGGAAGGCACATCACGTTGAGTTCCTTTAGTGGGACTGAATCATTATTCTTCTTTATTGTACTTTCCTGTTACATCAAATGTAAATGGACATGAAAGGTATAATTTCCCTGGAGACTGAAACAATACTTTTGTCAAGTTTGGCCTCGCATCCTGTCACTCTGTCTCCCTCTCTGCCTGATTTTGTCATGTATCTGTCTGAGCTTTCCATTGATAGTTACATAATTGCCTGAAGCCCTACTAATTAATAATTAGCATTCGCTTTTGTCTTCTGCTTCTTGAACCAGTTTTATTTTTGTGGGCTCTGGCAGAGCTGCTGCCTGTAAGGGTGCTGAGCTGGGTTTCTCGTAGAGCAGAAGTGCCACCATTCATTAAAGGACGCTCCGTTGGGCCATCTTTGAAACGAAGTCGTTGCCTTGGCTTCTCTGAGCAAGGGATCCCGCTGAAAGACTTTCTCCTTTCCTTCCCCCCCGCCCCTCCCAGCTCTGCTCCGCAGGAATGACCAAACAACAGCCCTGTGAGATCGTTCTCCTAACGAGGGTGAGGCGCGTGACCCGGGATATCCCTTTGATTTCCTTAGTGAGGTTAAGCACAGTTACTCACAATGTTATTTAAGATCTAATTTTGTGGCTTGCTGAGGTGTAACTCCAAAGAATTTTGTGTCAACGAAGTCTGTCGTAATAGAATGTATTTTAAAAAGTAGTTATTGTTATATTTTCAAAGCAAGGGAAGTGAATATCAAGGGCCTCTGCTGAAACTGCTTTGGGGCAGATTTTTGCACATAATTTGTGTTGAATTGTAGCTATTTTTATTTTCCAAGTGAGGGAGATACTGTTAGGAATGCTAATGAAATATTAAAATAATGTAAGCTGAATAATTTTCTCTTTCCCAGGTTGTTCTGTCAGTGAATCTCTGCTGTAGTATCTCCTCTAAGTACGATTCTTGTTCATTAAACATGATGACACAACATTAGAAGTTAAAATAAATGCTACGCAGGGGGCCCTGAGAGACTGGGGCTCTGAATTAACTTCCTGCATTTCACTTAAGTACATTTAAATTCTAACTGTTTCTTTGATTTGCACTTTCTTGCTCTCTTCAAGAGCCTTCTGAAGTCAATGTAAAGGTCCTGTTGGCTTCAGAATATTTTGGAATAGACCCTACATAAGGAAGCACTAATCCTAAACTGCAGATCTGCATGACAACTATGAAAGGATGTAATTTATTTACTTACAGGGCTTTTGTTTACTGTTGCCTAAGATGTCAGTAGTTACAGTTGTCTAGAAAAGTATACTTTTTTGTAATTCCAGACTTACTTCGGTTATAAAATTTGCATTATGATTTCTTAGCGAAAAGGTTCAGAGAGCCCGTTGTCACTGACCTAAGCTGAAAATCCTCGTAATGACAAAGCTTCTCTGACACTAAGGTTATGCAATCCTATTTAATTCCCCACCTCGGGATTTATTCTGCTCTGCCAGTGGAGCAGCTGCTGTCTTTAGTCACTTAGCAGCAAGTTATGTCAGGGGCATTGCGGAAACAAGAGCAAGAGGAGCATCTGGTTTTTTGAGAGTTGATTGAGTTTGGAAAGAAGACTTCCAGAAGTTCAGTTTCTTGGTGTAGTTAAGCCTCTCTAGATGGTAATTGTGGCCAAGAGGGAGAGTCCTTCTCTGTCGACAGCTGCACCATCCATTTCTTGCCTTGCAGCAACGCTACCATTTGTGTGGTGGCCCAAGAATCTAATTCAAGGAGCTAAACAGGCGAAAAAATATCTGCTGGGTTTGGAGGGCAATTTTTTCTGAACCAGGTGGTGGTGGGATCAGACAAGCACCAGTGCTGGTGGCCTGCGGTTGCATTGGCTCAGCTGCACGGTAAAGCCCTTCCTTAAGGAAAGTCTAAGCCATAGCTCAGGGCCTTGAGTTGTATTTCACGTCTTGAAAAGATGAGCTTAAGAGATAAAATGCTCCTGAAAGTGTGTTTTTTAGTAACTGAGACCAAGCTGTGAGGAGCAAACCATTCACAGCCTCTGGAGGTGCAAAGGCACCTCTCCAAAGGCAGGGAGCCTTGTCAGAAGTTCTCACTGCTGTCATTGCACTTACCTCATGGCAATGAGATGCACAACACAGTCCTTTTTTTTCCTCTGGAAAGAGGGACTGGTTTTCTTCTGTGCTATGAAACGTTCCGTTCTGCAGCAGGAACAACCGTAAAAGATGTAGTCGGGAAAACGATCTCGATGTGCAGCTTGCGCAATCTGTAAAAATCCATCAAACGTTATATGAGCTACACACGTGGAAAATATGTTGTAAGTTTTATTAATATATGCATCATTATCACCATAATTTATATTATATAAAAAGTGTGTGAAAGTGTTTTTCAGAAGCCTGTCAGAAATTCAGTACTTCCCATTTTTCCAACAGATCCTGGATGTCGGTCTTCAGCTTTTTAAAGTTAGTTATCTGCAGCCATTCCCTGGTCTCGAATTGTCTCCTCTTTAAGAAGGATGTTTCAGGTAGGGGAACACAGGTAGCTACTGCTGCAGGTGGGGGGAAAAATGCGTTTTAAAGATTTTTTTATTCACCAGGATTGTGTTTCCTTTTCTGAGGAACTGGTCGTTTCAGTCTTCTGGTTAAAACAAACCCACTTGTTTTCTGTTTTATTTAGGAGATGGTTGGAAGGTGTCGTGACAAGGAACAGCTGAGGCAGCAGAAACCTTTTGGTTCATGGTGTTGCGCTGCCGAGTGCAGGTCACAGCCACCACAACCTTCCCAGCGGGAGGAAGGGGTGGTGATGGCTGAACGTCCCAAGTTGCCAAGGGCAACAGCTGCAATTTACTGTCATGGAATTTGAGAGCGCTAAAATGGGTAACTTTGGTTACTGAAATCGTGTTCTTCCTGGTTTTCCACCATTGTACGCGTGCCAATCAACCCGCCGGTGTAACAAAAGGCGGTGCAGGTTGCCATGGGCTTGGCAAAGAGTCAGGTTGCTCCAAACCCAGGGCGGTAATCTTTGAAGGAACCTGTGCAATGCAGCACACTGCTATTATTTATCTGCCTAGCAGAGAGTCATATTTGAATATTTTTTCCCTTTCCTATATAAGAATTAAAGCACAGGATATTTTAAATTATTTTTGCCATTTTATTTTAAATTATGTATTATTACTTTTAAAACTTTTATAATTTATAACAGCTATATTTTTGTTCTGTTTTCAGGCCCTAGAAAAATACCCCCAGGTAGACAAAAATTTGTAATGCTTTTTCTTTTTTTCCACTATTTCTCAATTTTCCATAAAATGCATTCTAGCTTCAAATACCTGTCTTCGTATTCTGTCATGTTTTAAAAATATTGAGGCCATTTATGTTAAAGGTATCCATCCAACTTTTTGCCTGCAGGAAGTTCAGATATAACTATTACTTTTGCGTTTCACTCCACATACAAATAAGATGCCACTGTCGGCAGAAAATATCTATTTAGTGCAGTAAAATACCTTTCACTTTTGAGCATCTCTGTAAGGCTTGTCTGTTTGCAGCAATGATGTAAATTCAGCAGATGTATTTAAGTAAAGAGTGAGTCTGTAGATAAGGTAGTAAGGCAGCTGAAGTGAGTGGTAGAGTGAAGTTAATGTTTTTAAAGAAAAAAAACCACAGTATTTCTTGTAATGTGCATTTTTAGGCCCCAGTCCAGGTTGTGCTTCGTCCCTTATTGTGCCCAGAGCCCCGTGTTTGGCAAATGCTGATGGAGACCCAGTCTCTGCTGCTGTGGCTGTGCCATGCTCTGACCCTCTGCCTTTGGCTCAGAGCTGGCACAAAAAGCCACCGTCTGCAGCCAGTAACTGGTGGAAGGAGGGTCACGGGGGAATACGCAGCCAGGAGCTGGCTGCTGGGGCTGCGCCACTCTCCGAGCCTGTTTGTCCCCCATGGGAGTCTCCGTTTTTGGTGGCTCCATGAGTCAGTGTCCCAGCAGCTACTGCAGAATACAGACTTGGAAAGAAGTCTCCTCTCCTCACTTCTGATCATGTTTCTGAGAGTTTTCTTCAGTGCTTCCTGCGGGATGAGCGTGGAACAGTAAAGACGACTGCCGTACAGAGGTGAAAATATCAATTACATCGACATAAATTATATTCTGATGGTTTACTGGCAGCACGAAAAGCAGAGGATGAGGTTGTGTCCCTCAACGAAAGGCGTTTCACAAACATGCAGGGTGTGGGACTCCTGGTCTTTCTGAAATACCAGGGTGCACCACCTGGCAGAATTGGGTGCTGGCAATGTAAGATCTTGTTAGAAAATGAAACTTTTCTGTACCTCTTATGTCTTCCAAAGGCGAAGCCATACACAAGGTGCCAAGGTGAGTGAGAACTTGCTGGTTTTCTGGGGGTTTTTCCACATAGTTTCTTGTTTTCTCAGATATTTTCTGACTTTTCCAACTCTCTCTTTTCATTTCCTCCAAATACTTTGTCTTCAGCGCTGATCAAAACTGAAGCACCTTCTGCCTTTAGCAGGAATTGAATCGATCCTCTGTTTCCTTTCCTGTGCCTCTGTCTCTGTGATTTCTGCTCTTCGTTAATTCACAAAGTTTTAGCTTAAGAATTGAGATGGCCAAGCTGGAATGGGACTGGCTTGAAGTTGAGAGGCCAGTCTGGTTGACATTCACACTACTGATGATTTAGTTCTCTTCACAGTCTTCGTGTTCTCCATAATCTCAGCACCTGTCCATTACCCATCTTTAACAACTAGATGTCTGTGCAGATGTTGTTAATCCATGGCAGCATCTTTCTGACAGTCCCATATGCTATTGATGGGTTTCTGCACCCACCACGACTTTCTAGTGGTGGTCCAAATGGTATGGCATGTCTTCCTTTTCAAATGGATTAGGTGTGTTCACCCAATCGCTCCCAATTGAAAGAAGCAACTTTTAATTGAGCTGAGGTTAGCTTCTTAAACTATCTGAATCTGATGGTAAAAATACGTTGCACCTTTTGTTAATTAGGAAATTGATTGCTTGGTTGTGCATCCCTGGTGGTAAATATGATAACCTTTAACATGACAGTGGATCGATAGTTCAGGGGCTTGATTTCTTTGTTTTAAAGCAATCAGACCTGAGTACACCTCCCTGTGCTCCCCACACCCCACCCCTCAAAAAAAAAAAAAGGTTTGAGGAGATCTAGGAATTTTACACAGGCGATGTTACATTGCATCCCTTCTTGGTGCTTCTGAGTGTGTATTCAGACCTGGGAAGCCGAAATTCTAAATACGAAGAAGAAATGATAACTTCTGCCGATAAACTTATTTTTTACTACCTTAGGGATGTCTCTACCTTGGCATTTTTATCTTCTTTTTGCCTTCAGGAAATGTTGACAGATGTATATTTCCTCAGAAACACCAGAATTTGGTACCTACAGAGTGATTACGCCAGGCAGCTGTAAATGACCCCTCTACCTACCCCTCCCATACGTATTCCAACCTAGTGAGTTGTATTATTTGTGTTTTCACTGCAACTGAAGTCACTCGCCTGAAATGCAACAAGCTGTGTTGCCTCGAGTTGTGCTGGAATGTTTTATGTGCCTTTGTGTTAAGAGCAGATGAAGAAAGGACTTGTCTGCCATTGAAGAGCCAACCACCCTGGGCCTTAACTGGCAGTCTCGGGTCAAACCCTTCCTGCACCAGCCCTCGTGCTTTCCCAGCACTTGACTGGAACCTATTTTGGGTGGCACTCTGACAACGTCCCCTTCTGTCACGGATCAAAGCTGTGCAAGGCTGATGCCTTTCCAAATGATTGCCAAGTCTTTATACGGAAATGGCTGAATCGTGTGAAATGAATCACCAATCTGTTTTAAGTACACACTCGGCCCCGTGTTCTTTTGAGTTGCTTCGTTGATGTATATTTCCACGTCTTTTGCCTAATCTTTCAGCAAAAGATATATATAAAGCGTGGTTATGCACATGGTTTAGATGGTTCCTTTCTCAGTGTGAAGTTTCTGAAGGTAAGACATCCCTAAATTAGCCTTTCAGTAACTCTGACTTACCAAATAGTCGTTGTCAGAAATGTCTCTGTACAGAACTTACCTTGAAGCTTGTCCCAGACAGCAGAAGGTTGTTGGGTTTTAGGTAAAATTAACTTGCATAGCTCCTTTTTAAGAACCGTGCTCATTCTAGGTCCTCAGAGGAACAGCAGGTTTGAGCAGCGCAGAGGCACGGCTGGTTCTTCCTATTAAGTCTGTGCTCCTCACCGCGGCTTGAGGTCTCTTCAATATTTCACACGGTGAAATCCCTCGAAGACCTGCCCTCTCAAAAGAGGAGACTGACTTTGAGGGCAAGGAGCACAGTAATACAAACTCGAATGACCTCTTCGCAGCAAATTTAAACTTTCCAGTTCAAGTGGAAGTATGTTTCTGCTGAGACCGGTAATGTTTTGTCCTTCTTCCTATAAATCAGCCCTGAATTATGCAGCAGGATGTTCAATGCCTGAAATGGGAAAGAATGACAGGGACCAGTTGCTGTTGAACTATCAACTGTAAAAAAACCCTGTCTAATTTCAGCTTTTTTACAGACCGAAGGCATCACTGGTTTAGAACAGGCCAAAACCTTCCTTGTCCATCCCAGAAAAACGGTTCCAGCCCTGTTCTTAGCTATATACACCGGAGCTATCACAGCAACAGCCTTCTGTGTGGACGGGAGCACGCTAACTCCAAACAGCCCAGAAGGTGCCTACTGCTCATCATTTCTTGTGAAAGGCTGCTGCTCTGACGACTCACTTGAATGCCTCAGACCCCAACTTTTACTGTTAATTATGTTCCCCTGTATGTATATATTTTGTCATTTCTACTTCAGTTTGAGCATCAGTGTCACTTATGGAAAGCCAAAGTTTGATCCAACAGGTATCGGTTTGGAAAAACTCCCAGACGGCGAGCTAAAGGTCTGACAGAGCGGAACAAAACCTGCCTCCTCTCTGCAGTCTCTCAAGGTAGGACGAGCTCCCTTCATGAAACGGGCGCGTTAAAAACTTTTGAAATGTTGTAAACTTTAAAATCTTGTTAGTTACAAACAATTGAGTCGTAACGCTTGAAATGGGCTGAGCAGCCTGCAAAATATGTGAAATGGTGAATTTATACCTGGGGAGTGTTCTCTGGTGGGATGCCTGCCAGGGGAGCCTGGGGGGAGCTGGAGTTCTGCAAAATTTACTGACCTGTCTGAGAGCAAAGCAATTAGCGAATGTGGGACCTTCTCGTGTGACTTTCCTCTCT
Source organism: Leptosomus discolor (assembly GCF_034619465.1). NCBI lineage: Eukaryota > Metazoa > Chordata > Aves > Leptosomiformes > Leptosomidae > Leptosomus > Leptosomus discolor. Next base: position 1,514,183 of record NC_141396.1, on the reverse strand, counting down.
TGCATCTGCTAGCCTCGGCAGGGATGTCATCTACTCCTAGAAAAAGTGTTCTACTGACACAGGGGAAACGGCCTGTCTTTCAGACAAGCCGTAGGCAGCCATCAGCAGCATGTCTGTCGTGCATAGGATCTACAGAGTCTTTCACCACTGAAAGAATCTATAACAAAATATTTTTCTAACACAACCCAGTTTCTAAGCATTTCTTTAACTTTGTGTTCCCAGAGATCCGTTCCAGCGGTCTCTCACCGCTTGCAATTACAGGTCTGTAATAAGATACAATTCCTTGTCGTTGGAGGCGTAGTTCTGATGATGAAAGGGTAGAAGACTTTGAAGTAAAATAAACAGTGAAAATGTGATTAGGAGGAAGACAAATGAGATCCCATAGGAGAGGAAAAATTACTGTCACATTATATTTTTAACTCTTGAAGTCCTGTGGGTTGTGTGATCAGCAGCGAGGGAAAGGTTTTGTTTGAGGCTAAGGTTCAGGATAATGGGTCAAAGTGGACCGTTAGAGATGCCGTTAGAGTTTATGTTAGCTAGACATCGTGGTGGTGAGACACCACTAGCGGTTTGAGACTGGGCATGTCTTTGCACACGGGTTTTGGAGAATAGGATCTTGGTCTGCGTAACACACGATGAGTTTTATATATAGCTGCTAAGCCTCATTTAGTTGATGTTTTTAAAATTACTTATTATTTGTTATAGTTAAGAGTAACTTTTCATATCTGATGCCTTACAGATATTAAGTTTTATCTGCACTCAGGGCCATTCAAGGAGCGCTGCAGTTTGAAATAGTTTCATACATATCTTCTCCAAAGACTTAGATGAGACTCAAAGCTAAAATAAATGTGCAGAAACAACATCGGCATTTTGAAATCCAACATAATTTAGAGCATATTGCATGATTGAATTACAACCTAATATCTCATAATTTTTCCCACTTGTCAGAAAAGGTCATACAATGCTGTAAACAATCAATGTCTAAAACGAAGGAGTTCGAACAGTTTTTCATGAGCTGTGAAGGTTAAATGAGGCACTTGCCAAGATCTATTGAGACTCATCCAGGCTTTACATATTTTATAGTATACTTAGTGGCATACTCATTACCATTACCATTAATGGCTTATGATTAATCAAAAGAATTTGGTTTAGATCCCACACATGGAAATCATATAATTTATCTCATCTTCTGGGGATTATCCTGAAGAAACTGCTGTATGAATGATCTTAATGTACAGTGGTATGTTACGTGCATCTATGCCAAACATTATAATCTGAGAAAGAAAAACATGCTATTTGTGTATAATCGTAGATTCATAGAGTAGTTTGGGTTGGAAGGGACCTTTAGAGGTCACCTAATCCAACCCTCCAGCAGCGAGCAGGGACATCTTTAGCGAAGTCAGGTTGCTCAGAGCCCCAGCCAAGCATGTACATTTGCACAAAGTTTTGGTGAAGTAATTCTCTTATAAACGGCTGTTGTTACAGGCCTACAGCTGGCCGTATAGAAACCACTACAGACTGAAACTTGGCGGTGGGTTTGTCATGACTGCGCAGCAAACTAGACTTTGCCAGTTTGGGGAGATGCTGGCGTGGTTGTGCACTTGTATAAATCCATACTTAGGAAATGCATGGTTCCAAAAACCTATCGTCAGGAGACGTGGATGTTTGATATAGGAAGTGGCAGATGGAGGTCTTGCTTCAGCTGGTTCAAAATGGGTTGTCCAGTAGGTCTTTAGGAGCAGCAAGGTGTATATCTGTGGTCTGGCAGGAGGGAACGAAAAACCATGCAGGGAAATAGCGGGTGCGTTCAGAGCACTCTGCATTAGACCCTTTTGCCAAATTCGGGGCTCGGTGGCAGTGGGAAAGCAGAGCCATCTTTCACCGAGGAGAGCGCGATGTCAGGGTGCAAGGAGAAAGGCTCTGGCAGAGGCAGGTGACAGATCTGTGAGCAGCAGCTGACCCTGGTCACCAGCAACTCCCGCCGTTCTGAGGGGCACCGGCCTCTGGCACTTCCCAGACTGGGATTTTGGGAGGAGAAAAGAGCCGAGAGCTGCTCTGCCCTGGGAGAGACGCCGTCAGGCAGCAGCTCAGGAGCTCCTGACTCCTGGGGAGGAGAGGGGTCTTGGTCATCCCACCCTGCACTGAGCGTGGGCTTTGCTGAGTGCTCAGACATGTGCTTGACATGCCCCAAACCGTCGGTGTGGTGGTGCTTAAGAAGTGGAAAACCCAGATGTTGTCGTGTGCTACTTCACTCCAGAGTGGGCAGCCGGCGGAGAGGAGACAGTGGCAGGGCATGTGAAAAGGGCAGGGCACGTGAAAATGCTGCTCCTCAGCTTTTAAGTAGAGCAGGTTTAGTCATTGTGTTTGCTAGGCATCCCCCAGGAATGCTTTAGGATGCATTTCTGTCAGCCCTGCAGTGTGGAGGTGCCTGGAGACGGCTGAGTCAACCCAGGCACTGGGCTCAGGACGACTGCGCTGGCAAAGCCGGTCACCTCTGCTGCCCCCCACCTTGTGCTGCAACCTGCCTTTCAGCCTTTTATCGAGCCAGATTTTGCTATTGAGAGGAGAAGTTAATGCCCGCTCAGTGACAGCAATAGCTGGTCCACAGCTCTGTGCCTGCCTTTTAAAATACGGCTTAAAATATTGTTATCAGCCTCAATCTTCAACAGAGCACACAAGATAAGGGATTAGTAAATAAGGCAGGGCATCAGCTTGGCCACGGGGTCAGCTTATTTTGTAATCCTTGCTGTCTCAGTTTCGCTCTCCGTAGATAGGGAAGCTAATATCTCTTCAAGGATCTGCTGGGGTCTTCGGGAGAATTAATCACTGAGAGTTCATAACCTGTTTTTTAAGTGCTGAGTATTATGAGCGATTTGTGGGGACAGCATGAAGTAATAAGTGTCACGGCAAAGCTGCGGAGTCTGATATGTTCACTCTCTGTTCTCTTCAGAAGGGTTCAGGAGATTAGATTGGATGAACTTTATTTTACTGCTTAGGATTTGAATGGTGACCAAGCAGCAGCTGAACGTTATAGGTGACCAAACCACCGATTTACTCCGGGTCTGCTGAACTGAAGTGGCACCCGTCCGCTTACTGGTTTCCAGTCCCGAAACGTCCCATGGCACCCGTTGATAGCACAGGTCTCCATCCAGACCGGGCTGTTCCTGTCTGCTTTGCTTACATGCAGAGCTATGAAACGCCAAGGGCCCTACAACAAATGACCAGGGGCCAGTATTTCTCTAGTTCCGAAAAAGGAAATAAATAATTGAGGAAATTCAAATTGCTCGAAGCTTGTGCAAACTTCCCCCCTCTCCCCACTGCCCCAGTAAATCAGTCTGAAAGGCTCTCTGAGCCTCAGAGATCGCAGAAAGCCCAGGGACACACCTGAGCCTGAGCTCTCGAGGAACATCAGCTCAATTCTGTTCTCCATTTGTCATTGCACAAGGATGGTCTTTATTCTTAAACACCCAGGAATTAACTACTTACAGCAGTTAATTTTAATATCTAAGGCTTGCAATAATATAATATGTTTGAAGATCATAATCTTATGAGGCCTTTGTAGTGCTACACAGAGAAGTGGTTCTGAAAGTTGGGTTTTTTTCAGGAAAAAGACCCACTTTCTCTAATTTCAGAAGCCACAAAGAAGATGCAAAGGAAAAGAGAAACCAATCTTGCCCTGGAGCACCGGTGTCAGTTTTCCCTGTTCACGGGGTGCCCACGCCGGGGCTGGGAAGCTGGGCTCTCAGGCAGCGCACGTGCAGGCAGCACGCTGCTGTAAATCCAGCGGCACTGTGCTCCCAGCTGCAAAATTCCCCTCACCTGTTGGTAGCAACCCTGTCTGAGCACCCTGCAGCCTGCAACGCCTACGTGTTATGTACGACATGTTGGGAGAAATCCAAAAACCCGTGAAGCCACCACCGCCGTGGGGCTGGGGTTTCATCCGGAGGGTGGGAAGCCCCTGCTCAGGGATTTGGGCTTTGCACAGCACCTAACCAACCGAGGGGTTGTCCGCCCATGATGAAAAGAATGCCATGTTTGGCTCATAAACGAGACAAAAGGGTTGGTTGGGTTTTTTTGTTTGTTTTTCATGAGAGGGAAGCAGTATAGCAAGCAGCGAGAGGTTGAGTGGGAAGGCAGAGAGGTCATATGTCAAAATCGTTGCTGTTCAGATGGGAGACAATGGTCTTACATGAGTTTCACAAGTTGCTAAATTTGCTGATCCTATTTTTCAGTGAGGAAGAAATATTGATTAATAACATTGGGATTTGTAAATAGCCAGTGAGGCTACGAGAGCTTGATATGGAGTTAAAAGGAGGAGTCCACACGGGTAAATAAGCCTCTGTCGTTTAACAGCATTGGGCAGCAGTGTAAACAGGCTTTGAACTGCTGTTAAAGTCACGCAACATCCCATTCCTTAAAACTGTGAGTTTCCTCATTGCCCAGGTTACTCACCGTGACAGAAAGCCGAGATTTTTCTTTGCCAACCGGCCGAAGGCTGCGGCCCGACGCCCTCGCTGGCGCAGGAGCCGTGCGTGCTGGCAGGACGAGGGGCAGTCCCGGAGCACCTTCAGACACCTCTTGGAAATGAAGTCGGTGGGAACATTCCCTCAGTCAGGCACTCTGACTTCGCTGTGAGCTCAAAATACTGTGAAATTTGAGATTTGTGTGGACTTGGTTTTGGTTTGGTTTGGTTTGGGGCTTTTTGGTGTTGTTTTGTTTGTTTGTTTGATTTCTTTCTCTGCAGGTCTGCAGTGGCAAAGGCGGTGGCCGAGCAGACATTAGAAGTGAATGACTTTATGGGACTACTTGCATATTGTAATGTGATTCTGCTACCAAGGATGGCAGTGTAAATCTCAGAGAAAACGAATTCATTTCAGAAAGGTTATCTATATGTAGATTATTTGCATCCTAACCCCTGTGTGTGCCTCCCCATCCCAACAAACAAACAGCTGGTTTTGTGCTAGTGCAGTCTCTAAGGATATTTGCCGAGATAAACATGTGCTGAAGTTCTTGCAGGAAGCAAAACAAAACAAGAACATTGCCACCATCTCCCCTACATGAAAAGAACAGGTACTAACTTCTCTCTGTTGAGCCAGAGAAATACCCTCCTGGACCAGGTCTCGGCTCTACGCTGCCTGGTTTGTCCCACTCAGAAGCAGGACACATTTCTGGGGGACTTTAGGGTGAAATCAGAGAGACTGTGCTTGGAAAAAATGCAGAGCTTTCCCTTTTGAAAATGCCTACCACACTGTCTGCGAGTATTGTTTTTAGAATAGATGCCTCACCTCCTTTTCAGATGGGGGAAAAAAATCCCCTGCCTCAAATCCCAAGGTGGTAGTGTGTCATACCGACCAACAAAAGCCCAAAAAAACAATGACAGAATTATTCCCAGCAGTAGCTCCACTATAGAAACAGGAGCTCCAAGAAGGCCCTTAGAGATTTTATTTTATTCTACTTTATGAGGCAGGAGATCAGGCAAGGCAATGAAGAATACCAGCTTAAAAGTCTCTAAATTAAATGATAAAAATTTACTTTCCCCATTTAAACCCTGGACAGCTGGGTAGGGTTGGCCATATGGAGTGGAAACCCAAAGTGGGGAACAACCTGTGAGTCCCAGGGAGCCTGTGAATGTGTCTTTGGAGTTCGTTGCAGCCCCGGGGTGTGCGCCAGCACGAGGGAGGTCTCCTGACCCCCAGGGGGGCAGGGGATGACCCCCATCTCGGGCACAGGAGGCTGCAGTTTGCATTGTCCTTTATGGCACCGATTTGAGCATTTTCTCTTATGATATACCATGCTATTAACAACTAGACATAAATATTGTTATGCAGCAGCAGTGCAAAGTTAGATGTAACATATTTAGCAAGAACCTGTGTCTGTAGTTTTACCATCCTCATCCTTTATCCCGTTGTAAACTGCAGCTCTGGGCAATGTCGCTTTTTGCACGTCATTTCGCCAAAATAAAGCCCTTGTCAGGTTATTTCTTTTAGGAGAAAGGGATGTTGTGACTTGGTATTTCTTCGACAGAGTCCTGCTTGTTTATGAAATATTTTACCCTCCTAGGACCGGGGGATGTCCAGCCCCCACTGCTGAGCTCCTCGCTTGGAGTATCCGATTCCTTCACCACATCGTCAATGGGGAAAAAAAATGATTTTGTCCAGTAAAGCAGAAAGGAAGAGGGCTCAGACAGTAACGTGCAGCTGATGGCAAACTTTGATAGGTCCCATTGTAACAGAACCGTGATGAGATGCAGTTATGGATTCATTAAGTCCCTCCATCTTCGTTTTAAAAAGATCATTTTCCATTGGCGGGTGGCAGATCTTCCGTGTCCTGTAACGCAACCCGTCTTTTCCTAGCTCAGCTTCCAAGGCTGTCTCACTGCTGAAGGCTGATGTCTGAAAAGATCTGAGGGTTGTGCACATCGGGTTTCTGCTGTCAGGATTGAATTGTCTGCTGCTACATGCATCGCCGTGAGCCAGGAAGGAATTCACTGTGCATGCAGTCCTTCTGGGAATGAGCTTTCAGCACCAGGAGCTAATTAACTAATGCAGCGGCTTTGTTTTTAATAACAAATCTCTGGTGTTTCTGCCAAAAATGAGTCACATCTCAGATATGCAGACATATGTGACTACACTTATCAAATCTGTGCTTAGTCACCTGAATCTGCCTTTTAAGGGTGTTCATTTCCCATGGCACAAGAGAAGTGAAAGTAATAGATTCTTGGCATCCCTGAAAATACGGATGTTTCTTCTTGCTGGGGACCCTGTGTGTCTGCACGAGTTTAGAGGAATGGTTGCTGGCACGTTTATTGAGAACATAGTCCTCTCGGGTACAGACTGGGTTAGATTTCTCCTCTTTCATCTAGACCTTGCCTGAGAAGCTCTCCGAAAAATCATTGCTTGGCATTCAGTGTGTCACGATTTTAAAATGCTTCTGATTTTCAGAAACAATAAAATCAAAAAAATAAAAAAAAAAAAAAGAGAGGCTAGCAGGAAAGGGACATTGGGTGCCGAGCGGGTCAGCTCTCGCTGAATGAGCCCATCGTGCTGTAACGGGTGTCAGAGTCTCTCGGGCTGCAGACGACTTTGGGACTCCCGGGCTGCTCCGCACGGCCGGGCTTGACTCTGCCAAGGAGTGGCGGGAGCAATAAACAAATAAAGACTCGGATAACCCAGATAAGACACTTTCAATCTTCTCTTGTATTTCTACAGCGGAAGAGGGAGACAGTTTGATCACCACAAAGGTGACTCCTCCAGACGAGCGCTGTGCCAAGCAGCGCTGCTGGCGCAGAGGCAGAGTGACGTGCTGGCCGTGCTGCCCACCCCCTCCCGCCCGGATGGAGAGCCAGGATATTTGTGGAGTTGCAGTAGCAACTGCTTCTTTTTTAGTAACAAACAGCTGATCTCGAAAGGTCGTGATCATATATAATATAATTCTCCCGGTGATGAATGCACAACAAATCCATACAGCTTGCTGCTGCTGGATTTCTGACTGCAGGACTCCGGTGCTGCTCAGGAGCTCGGGAGATCAGGCACTCGTCCTGAGCGAGGAAGGATTTTTTTATGTCTGCTGCTAGAGCGGCTGTGGGTGGCCGTTGAGGGGTGCTCCTACGAATCTGAAGCCCATCGCTGAAATACCCAGCAGCTTCTGCCAACAGATGGCAAGAAGAGACTCTTTAAAAGCACCGCTGCTCTGCAAGTTTGTCGGCAGCTCTCACTGCACAAAATCTTTAGGAAATTTGGGTGCTTGCAGCCGCATCTTACAGAAGTCCTGGTACCTAGTGACATAATACAGGAAATGAAGAAATTTAACTTTTTTATAGCTGAGGAAATGTGCCTCTGTAATTGGATTAGGTGGGTTTTCATTTGCACTTTTTTCCTTTCTTTGCTCGCTCCGATCGCTAACAACATCCGTGCTGCTGGTTTACCCCAGCAAATAACTTTTACCTCTTATTGCAATAATTATGAGTTCACAAACACTTCTAAGCAGGTATAAAGCTTTGTATAGTATAGTTAATGCCTACGTATAGCACGTGCTAATGTTAACAAGCCGAATCTCAACAACAATTAACCGTTTGAACAATTTCAAATGAGATAGAAAGAATGAAGCGCTTTGCGTTACACACTTAACCGAGGGTTTTAACCGCCAGCGCCCGTGGAGCAGCACTTGAAACACATACCGCTCACACGGATTTCTGGCAGAGACAGGCAGTGTCCCTAAATTAGTTTTATTTTGTTCTCAAAGAGCCGTCCTGGTGGGCAGGGGCCAGCAGCCGCTGCCGCTCCTCTCCATCCTGCCTCTGGCTGGTGCTCCCTCCCGGGGCTTTGCTCGTGGTGCTGCTCCCAGGCAGGGGCACGCTGGGTTTTTGGAGCTGGGCTGAGGCACTCGCCCCATGCCTGGGACTCCAGGTTCCCATGCCTTGCTACGGGGACCACTACCAGCTCTAGTGCCACCTGGTTTGATTAAAAAGGGTCCTCGTAGATGGTGCTGCCTGGTTTTTCCTAATTGCTGCTCATGACCGAGGCTGTGCGTCTTCACTGCACCGCTCCGGGGAGTTTGCAATTGACTGTGATAAAATAAATAGCCATTAAAGCCACAATAAACATTTATTTCTTTTGCTTTGCCTTCCACAAGGAGTGACTGGGCAGTCCTGAGAAGATGTCGGTGACTCTAACCCCAACACAGACAGAAAGTCCTGGCGAAGCAGGAGCCTCGCGGCGTCCGCAATTGTCCTGGGAGGGAGCGGACGGGCTGGATGGAGGGTGAAAAAGGCTTCGCTCCACCCCTCCTGGCCTCCTTCCCCTCACACGTGGAGAGGTACCTTTTCAAACCTGAATTTTATAAGGCCACAGGACTGTGACAGAATAGGGGTAAGGGGATTTGGGGAAAACCCCGAGGAAGCCCCTCTCTGACTGATGCTGAGATGAGCACTGGCCCGCAGGTGTCTGCGGTGAGAGAGGAACAGTGCTGTGGAGGCCACCGACCCAAATAGTCCTTGGTTATGTTTTCCTTTGCTGTCTGTATTCCTTTGTGAGCCTCTCGCATTTATTATCGACTTTCTTTTGGTCACACCTATGTAAAAACTGATTGAATTTAATCCAGATTCAATCAATACAGCATGGGAATGAATACAGTCGCTAAAGGGGCTTTGGTTCTGGTTTTGTCTGGCTGTGTTAAGAACTCCACCCATCCACAGCTGCCATCTAGAGAGTAACACCAGTTTGGACGTTTGCTGTTCTTTTTAATTGCAGTGCTCAAAACAACACGTGCAGCGGTTCTGCCAGTAAACTGAATTTCCAGTAAACTGAATTTCATTGAGGTAGCAAAAATAATAAGACATCATCACCTGTGATATTTAGTACTGTTAACCCTCTTAGGTTGGTGTGTGTCAAATATCATTTGTCTTAAACACATTTTTGCAGAAAATTGTGTTTTCTTGCCCCGACTTTTAAAATGCAATTGATTTCTGCTGTTTTCAAATGACAGTTCTCGACCCGCAACTCAGTGCCTGGCATTGCTGATCTTATCCTCATGCCATGTTGCTCTTCCCCTCTCAGAGCTGGGAACAGATCCCGTGGAAGAGAGTCCTTTCCTTGATCCCCCACAGGAATGAACCCTCCTTCTGCTTTCCTGCCCCAGAAGTTCAAACGCCAGCACGGACCCTTGTGGAAATAACAATTTCTGTCTAATAGCTTTGTTATAGACATGAAGCTCCGCAGTCTAATGAGCTGTATGCTTTAATGATGTCCTAATAATGGCAGAATAGAAGAGATTATTTTTTTTTTTAATGTACAAAAGGCTGAGAGTAATGGAGTGTGGAAGGATGAACCGTTTGCGGGGAGCATCGCGAACTCCTGAGTCAGGCAGCGGGCTACTCAAAAAAAAATCGATTATTTCCCGTAGTGACATTCCCCATGATTTAAGAAGCTCATTATACCCTCTCTTAATTTTAGTCCACGTGATTATAGTTAATACATATCTTAAATAACATCTGTCCCAGATGACCTGTGATAAGTTAGATCTAGTGGCACAAAGCAATTCCAGGCCTCCTAGTGCCACCCGGATGATAATAACCATTTTATTTATTGATTATATTACTCACCTAACTGTATACTCAGCCTGAGAGAGGAAACACAGTCTGCACGGAGCTAACATCCAGTGGATCAAAATAGTGTGGACTGAAAAACTGAGTTTGGGCAAAATGACTGATCTTTTTCTGAGAAAAACACAAAGTTTATTTTTTTCTTTTGCATTCTCAGAGCTCGGGGCTGGGGACTGCTGACAGACGTTCGGATTAGAACGCTTTTGCCTCAGTGACACACATGTATGTGAAGAGCAGCGAATGTCCTCCCAGACCCCCAGTCCCGGTACCTTTAGGCTCCCAGCAGCGACCGGACACTCGGACGAGATCTCCCAGGGCTGCTCGGAGCAGACGGGTCTCGCTGGTCTGGTTGTTTTGTGAATGACACTTCCAAGGTGAAACCCGGGGCTTTTGGTCAGACCTGTGTCCAGACCTTCACTTTCAGAGGAGCTGGGTGCTTTGGTGCTGCTCTTCCCCCTGTATTTCTCCCCTGCACAGGAGGTTAAAAAGGCTGTGACAGCCCCGTGGTACGGTCGGCCCATCACGAGGACCCCGAGCAGCCAGGGAGCAGAGCAGACCTCCACACTTGGCAAAAAGTATTAATAAGGTTTTTCTTTCTTTTTTTTTTCTTTTTCTTTTTTTTTCTTTTTCTTTTTTTTTCATTTTTTTTATGCAGGCATCTTGTGTTTGCAGTGTGCTCAGGAGCTAATTGCGCGGCCGCTCGAGCGTGCTGCCCGGCGGGCGTGCAAACAGAAGGGAAGAGGTTTGCGGGACGCCTCCCTTCCTGCTGCCTGAGCAAACGCTAATGTGCCGCCCAAATTCACCGTGGCTTGGGTTCGTCAGCAGCCCGCGCCACTGGCCTCCAAAGTAGGACCTTTTGCAGGAGCTGAGCTTTGGAGGGAAACATTCCCCAGAAATGTGGCCCCAGGGGCCACAGAACCCTTCCCAAGCCCTCAGACTCAGTCGAGGCGATCCAAGCCCTCCTAATTCAGCCTTCTATTAAGAAAATTATTTTCTCTAAGAGAGCTGAACCTGCTGCAGCGACCTTTACTCACTCTCTTCGTGTTGGTAGAGAGGCACCGTGTGCCTGAGGACCTGCTGGGAGGGCAGAGGAGGGACAGAGAGAACGCGTAGAGCGCAGGAGGAGGGAAATAAACTTAACACAGCTCTTTAACCTGGACCTTTGTTCCCGCTCCAACATCTCTTACGATGATTTATACAAGCGTGGTACAGCACTGCCAGATCTGCATGAGTGCTTCTAAGACCAGGAAAAAAATTCCCCGCATGTTTGTCACGCTGCACTTGTCATTTTTAAACTGTTTTTAAAAGTAATTTATTTATCCAGTGCCATGTATTTTTTGCCGGTTTTACATAAATATTTATAAACCCCTGCATATCATTGATATGAAAGTAATTCCTCTCATCATCCTTGTTCAGGAAATTGCAGCCTTCGCAGCGAGCATCAGGGAAACCCTTGCTCCTCGTATCCCTTCTTCCCCCTGGCCTTGTGTGGAGGAATCTCCTTTGGTCCCTTCTGAGGGTGACAAAGTGCAGGCACAGCCCCATCGTCATCAGCGCCAAATGACGTGTGAATTTTGAGCACGTCTTGACTTACGGTTGGCACCTCAAAATCGCTTCGGGCTGTAACCAAAGGGCCAGCCTGTACCCAGGGGAGCGCTGGGGCTCGATGGCGGGCAGGCTGGGGGGTCTGCGGCCAGGGCACCTCACCGCCCGTGTCCCCACGGGACGGGCAGAGCCTCAGGGAGGTGTCACTGAACTTCGTGGAGCGGCACCCGGCTCAGATTTGTCTCCCTGCCATTAACCCCTCACCCTCACAGGCACATACTGTAAAGTGTGGAGCCACCTATTTACTTCACCTGATAATTGTTTCAGGAATTATTCATACTGTGTGCTTGGCAGGATTCATAGAGGTTTCCTTGGGAAACAACAGATCTTCAGGGACTCGGCTAGTTTATATTCACAGAGCTCATTTTGCAGCAATATCCAATTTCCTAACTATTCTTTAAAAAAATGAAGTATTCTTCCCTCGTCTGAGCTAGGAACACATTTCTCATGCAGAAAACATGTTTTCTTTTACATTTTGGCCATAGCGCTGTAAAGCAGAACGACAACAACATACCAGGGCTCACAGGGCTCGGCACTGCTGGCTGCCTGCTCAGCTGTCAGCGCTTTGAACCCGCGTCTGCTGCACCCACGGTGAGTTCTCCCCCGAGCAGAAAAGGCAAAGCACGGTGCCCTTGTGGGTCTAGACTCCTTGTGCAAAGCTGAAGTATGGTTAATGCGGTGTTTCCTGTGCTGTGCCCTTGTTGACTCTAGGGAAGGACAGACTTCAGGGACGCGGTGGGTGTTCCGCAAGCTGAAAACCTCACCCCAAAAATCTGTCCAGAGCTGCTGCCTGGGCTTCTAGGTGCATGGTGATGTTTCTCATGATGGTTCACGTGGCTTGGAAATTGGCTTGGGGATTTAAGCTACATTATGGGTCCTGGAGATTCTTGTGAGCGAAGTACAGCAGATGCCACCAGGACCAAATGCTGATGAGGTGTTGTAAGCAGCCCAGGTAAGTTGGGCTGTGTCTGCTTTGTGAGCCTGCTCAACACTCACATTTCGCTTTGACTTGTGATGACGTGTGAATTTTGGGGGAAAAAGCTGCCTGTCCCCAGAGTGGCAGCATCTCTGTGGGTGTGAAATACCACAGTTTCTTCCCAAGGAGCTTCTGACAGCTCATCCCAGCTGAGGATCTGACCATGGGTGTGATGAACAACCTCTGCTCTTTTCCACCGAACACTGATAACCAGCTGGGCCAGGATTTAGCAATGAAAGGTCCATGGTCCTCCCACCACAGGCTACTCGAGGACCCAAAGGCGGATAAATTTCCACTGGCACAACCAGCGCTTGCAGTACAGCCCGCGCTTGGACAAGCTCTCTGTCCCAGGGCTCTCCTTGCACACTTGATGTTTTCAAATAGCTTTAAAAACGCCTGATGAGTTTTCAAATTGGTGTTTAATTTTCTGGGAATGGATATGCAATTATGCTTTCCCACTGCTGTGATCTCCTGCAGATAAGGTTCCTCATGGTGTGCCCAGAGTGGGCTCATGCCCTAAGGATTAATTATTTGCTAATTCCCTAAATTGGCTTCTACTTTTTTTTGAAACTAATACAATTGCTACTCAAAACCAGTTATTGATATGAGCTTAAGCTTATGAGAGTGTCAGTAAAAAAATCATCCTCTATGTCCTGTATGAATTACAATATTTGAAAAAAATATGAAAAAATGGTGAGCAACGATCACATAAAGCAGTGGTCTAAAATTGCTCTTTCTGAGAGCATGTTTTTGAGTCATGGCAACTTGGAGCAGGACAGGGTAGGGTGTGGGACTGATTTTCCAAGCTGACCTAAGCCTTGATTCAAAACCTGAAATGATTTTGAGGGTGGTTGCATTAGTCCCTCCATAGCTGATCTCTTTTTTATGTTTTCCTGTCTCCTCCTCTTGTCCCTATGAGGACACTGTGGAAACACACTCTGTGGTCTTCATAGGCAGGAAAAAAGAGTTGAAGGCACAAAATCCTAGCGCTGAATTTGATGAGATTGCTCCATGTTGTGTTTACCCACGTGTGTTTTCTAACCGTGACGGCAGGGATGTGGGTGGGATGGATTTTTGTGTCATTTGGTTGTTTAGGGCAGACGCTATTCTCCAGCTTCACACGGTTTAGCCAGGAAAGAGCCGGTATGTCTGTAATCACGTTCAAACGTACCCAGTCTTGGATGTCATCAAAACTTCCTTTAGGAAAGTCAAATAAGAGATGAGGTCAAGAGCTTTGTTGTGACCAATAGCTGAGTCGGATCACTGGGTCACCCCTGAGTGAAAGATTTCTCCACTTTACCCTTGACCAACATCAGTGTTGTTCTCTTCAGACGCTTTTTCCCTATAAACCACTCTGCCTCAGTGTAGGGTGGCTGATACCATCGGCTGCTCCTGTTAGTATTTGAAGCTGCATCAAGAAAGTGGAGAGAAATCCTCCCTGGCAGCCTTGATTTTTAGGTTTGGTCACTTCCATGCTAGCGAAGACAATCCTAATTACCGAGAATTAGCAAAATTCTGGTGTTTGCAAGTGAGCAGCCAAAGGCTGCAGTCACTGAGCAGCCCCAAAACCTCCTTCTGTGGTCAGAGCCATAAAGGCCTGGGTGTGGATGCTCTGCGGTGGGAAAGAAGATCTTGAGCTTCCAGGCTTCCCCATCCACATTCAGATGCTAATAAGCAAGTTGCTGTAAATTGCTGTCAGTAGGTTTTGCTTTCTTTTTAGACTCAGCTACTTTTCTCTTGACATAATTACACCTGATATACTAATGGGTAAGTCGGTGGGGGTCTCTGCTGGTATAATGAAAAGGATTTAACTACCTGCAAGTTATCGTATGCATCCCTTTGATTTAGCTCGCATCTCTGACTCTTTGGGATGCAAATCGTGCCTGTTTAGTCTCCTTCACGTATTGATAGGATGGAAGTGGCCACAGGAGGGATGCTACAAAAAAGCTTAATTTAAAGAGGATACTTCATGCTTCATGTGAAGGTTCATGCGTGTTGGATAAAGATGGTAATTTGATTCACTGGTGCTTCGGTGAAACAAGGACACGTGTTTCATCACGGCGGGAGGGAGCCTGGCCAAAGGTGCGGGGATGGGGCCGCTACCCGCACGTGAAATCTATCGTCCTGGTACACAGCAGTGTGAAAGGGGGAGGACAGAGCTGGTATATGGCACTGCAAGACCTTTCATTTGCCACTTTCCCAGGTGTTATTTTAATTTAAATTTATTTTCCTCAAGAAAATGTAGTCAGCGATCCGGGTATTGAAGCAGGAACATACACTGTGAAATGTCCAAAAACGCAAAGGACGGTCCAGGATTCTGTGACCGACCCCTCCAGTTAAAGTCAGCCAGGAGCTGAGGCAGGGAGGACCTGACGCGGTGGGGGGTTGTAAGCGGGGCTTTTGTCAGAACTGCAGAGCAAAGAGAAAACCATATTTTTTAAGACTTCAGTTGCTGCATCTTAAGCTGATGCATCCTGTCAGATTGGATCTCCCATGTCAAGTTACGGTCTGACTTCAGATGTCACAACCCAGCACATCAGCCACAAATCTGCCAAGCTTGGTCATCATCTGAGAGCTGTTGGAAGAAGTTTGTGGGAAGAGCTTTTATTTTTGGATCTACTTCCCACAGAAGGTTTCAGACCAGATACTTCTTCTAAAAGCTTTCCTAGATGAAAACAAGCGTGGTAGGTGTATACCTGCATCGTGCGAGGTTGTTTCAAGCGCCAGACTAACGTCTGATGACTTTTAGGTCTTGTTTGTCTCCAGTTGTCACTCCCTCCCGTGCCAGCTATCAGGTGCCTGATCACTGCCCTCGGTTTATGCTGGTGGGACTCATTGGCTCGAAAAGATCTGCAGGTGTGAATACCAGGTTTTCTTTGTGAATAAAAGCATTTGGCACGTCCTTTCCAGACTGTATCTTCAGTGTGACTAAACCCACCGCTTCTAGTCCAGGACGCTGCTTGTTTTGCCCGAGGACCTGTCCCAGAGCTCCTCTGGAAGCCGCGTTGTCTGCTATTTCTGTAAATAATGCACTTGGGCAAGTTTATGCCAGGGAAAAACGCTGATTTGGCAAGCAGAGGGAGCCTTACTGGCAAAGCATTTTTACGCTGCTGTACACAACTGGAGGATATGTTGGCCTTGTCTCAGCGCAGAAATGTCTCCTCCTGACTGTACTGGAAAGCCCGTAGTGCAATTGAGGCTCGGTGGTTATCTGGGCTCTGCTTTGCAGCGATAAAGCGCATCGCTCGCCCTGCGCTGTGTTAGCTTTGTGCTGTGCATTCACATCACACGCACACACAAAATCAGCCCTAATTGTACTTGAATGACAGAGCAGGTTTGCGCTGCCACTTGGATGGTGGTTCTTACAGATGCAAAACCAAAGATTCTGTGCTAATTACGTATGCCTGTATTAGATAAATACCCCAAAAGTTATATTTTTATTTAAAAGGTAAGTAAACTGAAAGTTGTAGTTGAACACTTAGTGGCTACCCTGCTATTCAGTGGACGTGAAGGCACAAATGATTTCTCACATCTATACTTTCTAAGAGTTCTGTCTTGCAATGAAATCCCACACTGATTAAAAGTCTCCTCCTCTTCTTTCTCCTTCCCTTACATTATTTAATGCCCTTTCATTATGTTTGAGACTTACACAGGTCCCAAAACAGGCCCCAGGAGGAGGCAGAGGCTCGCCATAGAGGGTCGCAGCCACGGGGGCTGCCAAAGGCTGCCCATCTGGTGCAACCTGGTCCCTCGCATCATGTTGATGCAACGTGGTTCGTCTCACCTGGTTGAACGAAAAAGGCTGATTTCATCCCTGGGGATCGTAGGCACGGGGAAAATGGGATAGCAGTTACGCGGGATGCGTTTTCAGAGCGCTGCTGACTGCAGGTCTCTGCTGTCCCACTTCTGTCACCAAGGATCAGACCCTTCCAGAGGTGAAAATATCTTTTAAAAAAAAACAAACCTCTTTCTCTTTACACTTTATACTTGTCACTGTCCCCAGTGACAACTCCATAATGTGTTCCCATTATGTCGCCAGGCCAGAGATCAGAGCCTGTGTGGATAATAGAGAAATATGTCCTCTTTGTCAAGCACCAGCATCTGCCCTAATAGCAAGTATCAAGTTGGCTGAAAGTAGCGCTTTTTACAGCCTATTTCCCGCACAATTAATTAACCTTCGAAGAGCGAGGCTTAAGTAGTTTGCCAGGCAGAAGTAGTCTTTTAGGACTGTGATTTAATTAACCTGACTAATGGGAGGTGGTTGGCGGAGCAAGGTGTTTGCATAGGCATTGTCTGACCAGCTCTGGGCATGTGGAGCTTAACAGGAGTAAATAATTGTATTTGGCACCTGCTTAGCGCGGCACTTCATCCCTTGGTTCTCCAGACCCGCTTCTAGGAATTAAAATCATCACATTATGTTTTACAATATTTTTTATGTATTATTGATGGCACCTTATAAAATTAAATTGCACCACACTCATTGTAATGCAATTGAAAAGTTTCAGTCTATTAACGTTTTATTGCTGGAGGGGACAGAAACTGGTTGTTCGAGCTACACAGTATATCCCAAAGGGCACGAGAACTTGCTGAAAATGTGGAAAATTTAGCTTTCAATAAACGTATTAAATTGTTACAACTTGTTCATGACAGTGGTTCCCTTGCACTATAATATTATTTTCTTTAACGTTTCGGAGACAGCGGTGCCTCCCGCGGTTTTCGCCGCGCGCTGCAGAGATACCACAATACAGCAAGAGGACAACATTTATTTAAGCTTCTTAATATTTCTTCATCAGCAGCGTGGGATGTTTTCTTGAGAGAAAGGCTTATTCTTACGCTGTATCTCTGTGCTAAAATATCCACAGGATAGGGAAGCTTAATCTTCTTGAGCTTGTTAGGAGCCCTTCCCAGCCAAATGCAGAAACCCACATCCTTTTTACCACGAGCGCTCCTTCTTATGATGAATTCCCCCTTGTTTTTAGAGGCTTGCCAGGCATAAATAGCTCGTGCTGTTTCCCCTTAACGCTCCCTTGGGGTACAGCGGGAGGGGGGCCGGCTGATGCTGCTGGTTAAGGGACACGTTCTCACGGTCGCTTCCTCCGCTACCCTTGCAGGGATAAAACGCCTCCCAACCCTCCGCTTGTCCAGAGCAATGACCCCCAAACCTCCTCCTGACACCCCCGCGGAGAGCCAGCGGGGAGCTGGATGGGGGCTGCTGGCTGAGCGAACCACCCCTGCCCAGTGAGAGATGTTTCCTAAGCGAGGTGAGGAGTCCGTGTGGCAAACCCCTGCTCTCAGACCAGAAAAAGGGCTGCTTAACAGAGAAGTGGGGCTCAAGCCCAGCTTTGCTGCCAGCGTGGCCACTTGCTCGGCTAGTGACATTGCTGCTGCTGGCAAACTTGATAAGCTAAAATCAAAATGCTTTGTTTTGAGCTAAATAGGATTTCTTAAAGTTAAAACAGGGGGAAAAAAAAGAATCTAAATTTACGTGAATTCAGTTAAAATGAGAATTTTCTCATCTAAAACTAATAAAAAGTTGCTGCAGGACACTAATTTCTCGAAAAGGGGAATGGATTAATACTGCAGCGATGCTGTTACACGTGTGAAATGCAACTAAATAAACACGTATTTGTAGCGATATAAGGAAGAAAGTGCTTGTGGAAGGGCGGTCTGAACAAGGCGGAACCCACCAGAGAAGGGGGTGGCGTACTGGGAGTCAGCGCTGCGCACATCCCACCTCATCTTCGGTCTGTCACAAGCTTGTTTGGTTTCTGAATGAGTCAGAAGTTGAGCTGCACGGCGTAAAACCTAAACGGTGGGATAAAATAGCCAGTGACCTCGCATGACAAATATCTGTGTTATTTCTTCTGCTGGAACAAGTGCATCTTTAAGGCTGTCAGGCAGATGGGGAAAGCTGCTGCTGCATGGATGGAGCAGTCTTTCAGGCCTTGTTTCAGGCTCTATTCCCTCTCAGTTTGCATTATAAAATACTGATGATCTCAGAGTACCCGTTTCTGCTGCTCCTAAGCACTGGTGGTTTCAGGACTGCAGTTATCTTCCTTAGGTGAAAATGTAGGTGTGCAATAGAAGCAGGGATTTTTCTTACCTTTAATAAATAAAATCATTTCTCAGCAAACTACGGGGATGCCAGGCATTGATTTAGAGGGTGATTTCTATTTACTGTCTGTTTTTTGTCCGCTTCCCCATGCAAGCAAAACAACAGTGAGCCCCAGACTAAAAATGCTGTGGGGAAGCAGAAATAAAGCCTGCTTACTTGAACTCAGCCTAAAGTTAAGCTTGAAGGCCTGGAGAAAAGCATAGATAGCAAAGGAATCCCACTAGATTTTTATATTCAAAGGAGAAAATATTCCCCTTCAGGTGCCTGAAATCCAGTTTGCAATGTTGAATGAGTGCCTGGGAGTTTTCGGATTAAAGCATCCACAAGGCTGTGCAGTGGCAGTTTTAGTCCTGGCCTCCAGTCTGAGGGCAGGGAAGCTCTTCCCTCGGTGAAGTTTCCTCATTCGAGTAAAGATCAAGCCATTATAATTCAGGACATCGCCCGAATATGAAAATGAGGTTCCTTTTCTCCTTTTTTTCTTTTCAGGAAAAAAAAAACCAAAACAAGCAAACCCAATTTGCTTGGCTTTCTGATTTTTTCTTCCGGGCTGCTGATTATGCCCACGAAAGCTCAGCAGGGATTTCCCTTGCAAAAGGCTTTGGAGCTGGAGGGAACCTCTTCTGCACAGCCCCACACCCCACAGGCAACCAGTCCCAGGCCATTTCCTTCTTGTCCCTTACTGGGAAAGGGTTCGCAGCGCTGAGTTTCTGCAGCACCAAGCTCAGCGTGGCCCTGGGCTTCCCCGGAGCGACCCTAATGCAAACAATAACGAGGAGCTTGGGCCGAGAGGAGCCGCGGTGCGGCTCTGCATCGCTGCGCTTCCGTAGGTCATGCGTTCCCACAAGGATCCTCGAAGAGCAGAATAAATTAGAGCAGCCTTGGAGCTGTTGTAACTCATGCTCAAGCTGGCAGAGAGGACCCATCAGACCTGGGAACAGTGAGTATCCCCCGCGCTCTCTGCCAAGGAGAGCCCAGCATCAGGAGATGTTCAGCAGGTGCTCTCTGCTTTTCAGCTCTCTGTGAACGTAGAAAAGAAGATAGAAGCCTTTCTGGTTTGTTGTTTGGGGATTTTTCCCATCTTTGCATGTAGGTGCCTCATTTTTATTTCGTATTTTTCCTGGTGTAATTGCACTGGTTTAATTGAAGGCAACACGTAGCCCTTCTGCTGGTGCAAGGGTGTAGAAAAGGGAAGAAGCCGCTCAAGGTTTTGTTCTCAAATTTGCAGGATTCACAATCAAATGGAGGGAAGGGGCTGTTGTGTCTGTTCTGGAGGAATGAATCTTTGAAAACCTCTCCCTGTAGAGAGATCAGAGTGAAAAAAGGTAAGGAAAAAAGGTAAAAGCAAATGTAAGAAGGGACCACATGTAGAAGACCATAGACCTCTGCTTTGGTTAGTATTTTAGAGATAAATAGGATGGCATATTACTTCAAGCAAGCCTCACTCACAAATCGTTACATAAGTAATTTGATTATAAAATTCTCCCTTCCTGTTTATGTGATGAAAGGTGCTCTGTAAGTCTTTAGAAATTTTAATGATAATGTTCAAGAACACAAGAAAATTCTGTTAACATTGAGGAAGATGAGTGTATCGGTTCTTTCTTCCTGTCCCTGAAAAATTCCTGTCAACTTCTGACGTTATTTTTCCAACGTTAAAACTGCTTGAGGTTGTTATCGAAACAGATTCTGAAAAAACCACCAGAAGTGCTTTGGGTGTTAATCAAGTACAAGTTTCTTCCAAAGATCTGAATATGGTGATGACGCTCTTTAAATCCAGTAGAACTCGGTGGAGTTTGGGAATTAATGGCGTTTGCAGCAAAACCCGTTGCTTTCCATCCAAGGTGGCTCCAGAGCACTTTAATCACCAGAACGGAGAGTTTTACAGAAAAGAGTGAGTTTCTTTACTCTGCTGTAAAATCATGAAGTTTTGAAAATAAATCCAGGAGACAAATTCAGAAAAGCACTTGTGAACAAAACTGCTGCTGCGAAGTGAATGAAAACTAACAGCACCCTTAATTTGTAGTTTTAATATTTCATACGTAGTTCACGTGCTGGCATCAGGCTTTCAGAGGGCTCAGTCCCTCTGGCAGCAAGAGTGGGGCAATCTGGGGGGGGTGGTGGGATCCCCATCACGGCGGGGGGGATGAGTTGGATGGAAATGTGGTGGAAATCCTGTCGGGTCGGTAGGTCCTGCCCCTGGTCCCTCCAGCTGTGTTTTCCTGCCCTGCATCTGCAGCTCTCTGTTTCGCTCCACGACCCCTTCTGGCAAGGGCTTTGGGAAGCACCTCTGCAACCACCAAATCTTTCCTGGGTCTGTGGTCCAATTTGCCAATGACATAAAGATTCTCTCTTCAGCAAGAATTAAGTTTATAAAGTTTGAAAGGATTAGCTAGGCAGCTTTTAGCAATTCGGTTAGTGTTTTATGATCAATTTCAGCTAACAGCAGCATTTCTGCAGGCAATCGGTCTCTGGTTCTGACAGTACTTTTGCTGGATTTCACTGATGTGAATGGGAGCTGAAAGGTCTCGCCACCTGACAGGGATTAGATCGCTGAAAACAGCAATCAATTCCTGAAAACGATGACTTCTGATAAAATTCCCAAAGCATAAACAGCGAGTATTCAACCAGTATAAATCAGGGAAGTTCCACTAGTTTTACCAAAGCTAGTTTACATCACTGGAAGGTGTCGTCTTTCTTTCAGATGCTTTTGAGACAACAGCAAAAGGGAGGTTTTGTGTGTGTGTGTGTGTTTCTGAGCCATCTGAATTACCAGCAAAATAGGCCAACCATGAAGAAAAATGCAAAACAATCCAGAAAGTCTAATTCATTCTGGTGAAAACCAGCTCTTGTCAAGTCTCTAGTTAAACACGTTTCCAAACTCCCATCTAATTTAAATAGGCTTTGCTTCTTACAGTTCAAGGATGGCTGTGAAGATCCCTCATGTGGGCTTTTTAAAAAAAAAAAAAAAAATCACTGATTTTTCCTAAAAAGCATTTGCAGTTTAAGATGAAGCTCTTGCTGCCTATAGCCTATAAGATGGTGCTGATGTGGAACTCCAGCAGGAACTGGCAGCGGTTGCTCACTCCTAAAGCTTCAGCCACTCGTAGCTCTGAGTTTGGGACTGTAGTACACAGAAGTAAAATTTAATCAACGAATTAAAACCAAAGGGAGCCGTTTTAGTGACAGAAACAGCAACATATCTGACTACACCAGCGCCTGTGGGGCTGCCTCTGCGTGCCACGGGCAAGCCACCGCGCTGAGCACGTGTGCATTCTCTTCTGGAGATTCCCCAGTCGGTCCCCAGTGTCCCGGTCGGGATGGCAGCTGGTGCCAACAGCTACAAGGAATTTGTCCTCTGAATCAAGCACGAGACAGTAACACAGCCTCGTGCGGGAGCAGGTACGCATCGGCCTGGGCGGTCGTAGCTACATAAAAACAGGCTTTTAAAATGTTCTGCTTTTTATTTTCCTATGAATATTTCGTGTTTCAGGTGGTATCAGTGATGCCTTTTCGGCTTTTTTTTGGCATTTTGGATATTGGCATTGGTGGTGGGCGGGGGGGTATTGCATTGGTAGTTCAGTTTCCTCGCTAAAGGAGCAGCATTTCGGCAACCCGCCCGTACCAAAACCCATAACTATTCCTTTTGTAGCCATCAGAGTCTGCATGGTACGTGATGTCCGAAGGAAAGAGCTCATTTCACTTTGGGAAGACTCTTTAGGAAGTAATTCTGAGGGGTTATTCAACAAAGTACTGCTTATTAGTGTAGGGGACGTTTTGGTTTTTGCACAGGGAGTCTGTCTGAAAAGCAAAATACAGGAACTGCTCGAGGTTCAGTTTCTTCTAAGAGAAACAGTGACAAGAAAAATAAAAAACAACAGCAACAAGAAAAATAGAAAAAGAAAAAGCAACAAGAAGGTTCTACTGCAGCAGAAGAAATAGAGGCTGTTAGCTCATCCTAAGCACTTTCGCTCAAGGAACATAACACAGTTCAACTTTCAAATCAAGTCCACTCACACAATTTCATGGTGGCCAAATAGGGGAGCCTTTTCCTATAACATGGAGGATTAAGAGTGGGTAAACGGCAGTCGTCCCCTTCCAGAGAAAAAAAGAGAATAAATAGCAAGTGGATTGTTTTTCCAGGAAGGGACGGATCTATGGTTTTGGTTTGCGCTTCCTATTTTTTTCCCCGAGGGAAATAGCAGATGGTTTGAAAAAGCACGAGGAGGTTTGGCTCAGGTTTGAGCGCTCTCTCTGGTTGGGGAGTTTGGCAGGCTCCTTGGTCGTGTGCTCTGTCTGGGAAGGCTCTTAAGAAATTCATTACTATGGGAGGGGGGAAGAAAAAAAGCCTGTTTCCCTCCACGGCACGGCTTGAGGGACGGCACTGATTTATGAGTGCTGCTGTGCCGCAGAGGCAGGAGGAGCGGGGCACGTTAGGACCAGGGAGCTGACGTTTCCCTTTCTCCTTAAATACTGTCTGGTTTTTCATTTGGATTGTTTTCTGTCAAAAACGAATGAATAAGTGACTCTTGCAATGGCAAGTTCAATAAATGTAAAATACTGCGTTTCTTCCCAGCCTTGAATGGATACTTAGAGACTAACTTCAGCCAAGCCGGAGTGGGAAAGTGCCTTTTCAAAGAGACAGGCAACGGTAAAGTGCATTTCCTGAATAACGAAGTTTTTAGGATAGTGGTGATTACTGTTCAACCTACGGGCTAGTTGGAATTTAACTCCTGGTTTTGACATATGGAAGTATGATGCTTTGTGTGATGAGCTCTAGAGAATCCTGATTTTTACCTCCTAGTTTTCCGGCTCCTTTCTTGGCCACCGTGGGTGTTCAACGGCGCTTCCCAGCCCGGGGCAGAACACCTCTGCCCGCTTCCCCTCCGCTGCGTTCGGCACGTGAGGTGTGCTCCTCTCGCTCCTGCTGCCAGCGCGATAATCCCCAGGGAAGAGCTAACTTGATTGGGGGGGGGATTCTTGTGCTTCCTCCCACCACTCTGAAGGCAGGCACTGGATTCTGTGGTGGCTCAGCCTTCTCCTCGGTTCACCCTCCTCCGCTCCTGGCTGGTCTCCCAGCTCAGCCCCATGAGCCCCAGGCTTGTTTCGTTGGTTCATTCTCTCTTACTCTCAGATTTCCAGCAGTTAAAAGCTGGTGAAGTATCTCTTTCGAGTCTTTAACCTGAATTTGCTCAGATTACCGTATTGACAGCTTAACCATCCCTTGATGACATAAAGGTGGGAGTGCTGAAGTTGCTGTGGGGAGTTTGGGCATGACAGCACAGCTCGGGCAGTGGTGCTGGAGGCAGGGCAGGAGCTCGTTAACCAGCCTGTGCTGATGGTGGCAGGGGAGGAGTCGTCTGCCTTCCTGGCACGAGCGAAACCCACCGCTCTTAGATGAATGCAATGGATTTTCTCTTAGTGAGGTTTCAAAGAAGTCCTGGCTTTCCTCAGGTAATGTCTTTGGGGTTGGTTCTCTGATTTGTGTGTCATTTTGATGTCTTCAGTGATTAATACTTTTTCTTCCCTGTTAAACAAGAACACTTCAGATCCTGAGATACTCCTGGCATTCAGGAGAAAACACCTCGTCTGCACAGTAAATAAGAATGTACCTTCCCCTGTTGCCTCAAATTCCCTTAAACATTAAGGGCATGGATTGCGAAAGGATGCTTTGAGAATGTTTCTCGAAACCCCCAGCTACAAGGGTGAACACTGTAACACGTTCTTTCATTTTTAGCAAGAAGGAAAAATGGTTCGCAGACGGCGGAGTAGCATAACCGAGTCGCAAGACTAGACGTTAAAGCCAGAGTCCCGCAGAGATCTACAGACATATTTGTTTTACATATCTAAGTAATTTCTCATTCTAGAGCCATTTTTGAAAGCAGGGAACAACAGCGTGGCTCGAGGTGCAGAGTGCCCACAGCCCACCCGGCCAGCCGTGATGCTCTCAGTGGCTGCTGGTGGGCAAAGGCTGGTGAAAATCCTTTGGTGCTGTGTTTTGCTGGGTAACACATGCTCTGTTTATGCAGCCGTACCTAGGATTTGTTAGCATTTGTGATAGTTCTTCTTTATTTTTATTTTTCTGGACAGGCAGAATTGCTTCTCCTGTTTCACGGAAATGTTTTCACCACTTCAGAATTGTTACGCAGGAAGCTCAGTTATGTATTTTGACCTGCGTATGATGTCTGTAACTAATTCTGCTGCAGAATTTGTGCTGTTTATCCAAAGAGCATTTGAAATTTGAGGGTTGTGGGTGCGGGCCTCAGTACTAGCAATGATTTAATTTCTTATTGCAACATGATGTCTTGATATGGTGGTGCTAAGCGCAGCAGAAGTGCTGGTTACTGTCGTTAAAACAAGAAAAACCAGTGGGAAGCAAGGATTCCACAGCGTAATTCTCTGACTGTTTTCCTGCTGATCTGACTCGAGAAGATTCCTGAGCTCTGCAGGGCGGCCTGATAAACTGAAGTGCCCGTGGTCATTCCAGCTTTTGAACGCGCTCCTTATTTTGGCTGTATCGTCACCCATTTTTTGTGCATCGCCCTGTTTGTTCCTTCCCTTTTAAGTGAGTTTGTTACTATGGAGACAGGAAAATAGTTCATGAGGGGAACTTTGCAGCGGGGATGGGGCGTAGCAACAAATTGGTTTATAGAGTGGTTGGAAAATTACATGTTGGCGAGTGGATTAACAGGTATTTTATGTTAAGAGTTATATATTTGCAGTACAATAGGATGCCTGTTTCATTTCTTATTTCGGAGATTTATTAGTGCCTGAAGAAGAGAGAAACAAGCAGCCCTAATTGAAGACCTTAGAGGATAACAACGCTAGAAATGGCTCTTCCAAATATTGCACTTTTTGCAGAAAGTAATATTTTATGCTGCTGTGAGGTTTTATTGATATCAGTTGTGTTTACTGTAATCCTTGTAATATATTCATTTACTGGTGTATGTGCTTGCAGAAAGAGAAAGAAATGCCCTTAGACTGGAATAGTGTTATGCAAGATAAAAAATGAATGCAAACGAAACGCTCCCCATCAGAGTACAGGAGAAGTGGACGGAGGAGCGTGAGGGATCTCATCAGCACTCAAATCTGCATTTTGATTTCTGAGTCTGCTTCGGTTGCAGGGCTTCTGTCCATGGAAGTGATAGATCCCGGGGATCAGGCTCACACAGCCAGGCACTCATGCATGTGCTGTTATTAAACCGAATTCCGATTTTAATTACAGAGACAAAAAGGGAGGTATGGTTATATTAAAAAAAAAAAAAAAAAAAAAAGTTCTATACCTTTTAGCACCAAGAAAATGTGTTTATTCAAACCCAGCCTTTTTTGTTTCCTGTTGTTCCACATCTCAGCTGCTTACTGGGTTTTATTCTTTGTCTTCTGCACTGCTAGCATTATCGGTATGATCTTGGTTTGACGATGGATAAAGAGGAGCAAGATTGAGGTGACGTATTTTGAATTGTTCTATATTTTAGTAGTATTGATCTTGGGGTATGTGAAGGCTGCACTCCATTTGACCTTTCCTTGTCAGGTTATTTTTAGGACAGGTTGTTTATAGAATTGCTAAAGAGGAGCTAACCTGAGATAAGCGGTATAGGATGTTGGACGTTTTGCAGTTGTTAGCTCTTCTAAGGCGAACCCTCTGAACTCCTGGCGGTAAAAGTTTTCTGGACAGTCTCCAAATATTACATTTCTGGTTCCAGCACAGCGGTTCGGTGTGTTTGCCACGTGAGCTGTGCTGCAAGTCAAACATGAGAGAACCATCCGCTCCAGCGCTGGGCACCGCTCTGATTCCCAGCACCCTCCCTGGCACAGCTCTGGCTTGGACCCACCGGCACCTCCTCATGCTGCATCCCACGGGCTTGAGTCCCCAGTAACGCCCTGGTTCAGAAGACAGCACACACTGGGGCTGTTAGTAAACGCAGTGTAGGTGAGAACAACCTATTTGGGAAGAGGATGGGGGGGTATGAGCTGTATCTCTTGCCTGAAGGCTCGGAGAAGATACCTCAGCCTCCTTAGTTACTAGTACAGCCATGGCTTTAGAGCTCACTTCTTGTCAGTGCTATTAAATATTTATTTACAAATACGTTCACAACACATTAACGTAATTAACAACGCTCTATTTTTGTCCAGTATCACTGTGAGACCTGGACTGTCATGAGGACGCCACCAACAAGCGTGTCCCCACGACAGACTCATTTTTCCTCCACCCTGAGTATAAGACTTCACTGCCCCAAGCTTTACACAGCCTTGGATGGGGATCTGTGGTTACGCGAGAGTTTTCTGCCTTTCCCTGTTCTTGCTTCTCCGATACCTCAGGGGAAAGCAGTGGAAGAAAATACTTTTTCCTTTTTTTTTCCCTCCAAACCCAAGCTGGTTTTCCTGCATCCTCGGAGGCTATTTCTGGGCAGCAGCCCTGCAGCATGCGTTGCAGCAGCCACCGTGGAAAGGGACAGGGGAGCTGCACACAAACAGGCAAACACACCCTCAAGAGCAGCAGTAGGTCCTGGTGAGCCCCGCAGATTCTCGCAGGGAAACCTCTAAGTGGTGCTGGCTGTTTGGCGGGCTCGTACTGCCAAGTGTTAGAAAGGAAAACACCTAAAATAGTGACCACTGGTAAAAATGTTGGCCTGAAGGCACATCGTGGCATGCATGAGGAGAATACTTGATATAACACAGATATGGTTTTGATTCGTGCAGAGGAGCCCCCCAGAAGGCACGGTTTGCGATGACAAACACCAACAGCCAAGGGAAAATAATCAGCATTAACTCTACACAAAACCTGGGTGTTTTCTTGCTGTGGGAAGGTGAGTGCTTGTGAGCAGTGATGATGTTGTGAGATGGGGATGAATTTGCCTGGAAGGAAGGCGTGTGTTCAGAAAGTTGGCTTTTTCTGCTGGTAACCAGGGTGATTAGAGAGCTTCACATGCTGGTGGCCGGAGCTCCAGACGCAGCGGGCAGTGACTAAGCTGGCCAACACTTCGGTGCTCAGCACGGTGAACTGTGATGCTCCTCTGAGCATAGAGAAAGACTCCATGATGTCCATGGTGAGTCTTCTAAAGTTGCTTGATGGACTGAATCTCCATTAAATTTAATGAGAATTTCCCATCCAAAACCTTTCTCTAGTTTTGCAAACCTCACCCCAGCTCGCTGTGAAACCTCCAGCAGGTCTGACGGGCTCTGGGGGTTGCCAAAGGTCAGGGTGCTGAGGGGGGTTTAGCTGAGGTTCGCCTCAGCTCTGAGCTGCTTTGTTTAATTTGGAATAGCATCACTTACAAGATTTCTAGTTGTGGGCCTGACCTTGCTTCTTGTACAGGGAAGGGTATCAAACAATGCCTTTACACTGGATTCTGTCTTACTTGTTTTGTGTTTTGTCTGCAGTCTTGTTTCTCTGCATCAGTTTAAAATTAGTAAAGAAAGGGGTGGTTTTCTTACCTTTATTTCTTTATTTATATAATAATACTTCAATTGAGAAAACTGAGCTCTGCTTCCCTGGTGCGTTATTCTGTGACCACATATTCTGTGCCCTTCAGAGTCCTTCCCTCCTTCAGAAGGGGTGAGGAAAGGCTGGAAGTGCTAAAACCAGGAATTTTTTATGCATTTGTGTCCCTGGGGTGGGTGTGGGAGAGCTGGAGCCTGTGCCTGGCTCTGCCCCAGCTCTCACATGAGCACACAGCGTGATGCTGCCCTAAATCTCCGAGGCAAGACTCAAAACATCAGAGGCAACTTTGGTTCTGGCATATTCATGTTTTCACGGGTTCTTGTTTCCCAGGGGCCTGGTAAGTGGGGTCATGCACTTGGTTTCTTTTTCCTGTGAAAAATCCTTTTTTCTGTGACCAGAAAAGACTGTTTCACACAAAAATTTCTGCATATAAGCCTGAAAATCCTTTTCTCTGCAAGGCGCTGCAAATCTGTGCAAAGATCTAGACACTGAGGGTCTAGCTCTGTTCTCCATCCCTGCATTGATCTGTTTTGCCTTTCAAAAAGGTGATCGATGGCACCAGAAAATGACAAGGTGGATCTGAGAAGGAAGAAGCTGGAGGTCTCAGACCAGAGGGATATTGCAAGAACCAGAGTTCAGAGTTTGACTCTGCGGTACATCACATGAGGTGTTACGAAAAGGCTGCAATTACTTGAGAAAAACGATGAATTTGAACCTTTCTGGCACATTCCTGACTCTTTCAAGAGAGCAGGAGCCCTAAGGAGGAAGGGTGCAAAGCGACCTGCCTGCTGAAGGAGCTGGGCCCAGCTGGTTGGCTTGTGAGGGTGCCCAGCACCTCGCACACCCCAAAAATGCCAGGAGGAGCTTTGTCCAGCTTTCCTTACCGAGGTGCTGACTTGGCCCAGGGCCATTCCCCGCTGTTCAGTTGACAGAGGAGAACAGCAAGTATTTACAAACAAAAGCTACAAGGGCTTATCAAGGGCTATTAGAATATGTGTATGTTTTATGTGCTGCAGATTGTGGATTTCTTGCAATTTCTTGTTCTCCACTGAACGTTTGTAGCCTGAAGCAGCAGTCAAAAAATGACGTGGTGGGTTCCTTGATCCTGAGCCATTTCTGGGCAGTAAAACTGTAAAAGTGTGGTCAGTCTTTCATAGGGAATACACCTCTGTGGCTGGGCCAGCGGTGCAAGGGGCAGAGCGGGACAGGGCCCCGCGGTGTCCCATGGGATGCTCGGCTTTGCTGAGCCGAGGATGGACCCAGGAAAGACGAGGTCAGGAGGGACCGGGAAGGGTGTTTGTGGGGCTGAGCTCTCCCGGGCTCCCTGGTGAGGGGCGGGAGGACCCAGGGCTTTGAGCATCGCCGGGTTACAGGTGCTCTCCTCCAGCGGTCCCCACTGCCCCCGGCGAAGCTGCCTTGCAGTGCGGATCCTGCTGCAGATTTGTGCGAGGAGCGGGGTGGGGAAGGGAGAAAGACCCACCCAAACCTGCCCCCCGCCCTGCGTGCGGTCGTGTAAACCGCCCTGGCAGCAGACCCCTGTGATTTCGGAGCCAAAGGCACTGCTCCTCAGCTCCCCGTCCGTTCCCACCGAAACAGCGCCCCGGTAAGCCTGCTTTTCATCTGGCTTTTATGAATTGACTGGGTGAGCATCCCGGAGTTCCTTGACCTTAACAAATGGAAGGGATGACTTCTTGTTTTCAGAGGTAACAGTCAATAGGCTTGGAGGCTGTTACGGAATTGTCTGCAGCTCTGTGCCCGGCTGTAGCCGAGTTTTGTGAAATCCAAGCTGAGTCCTGGTGCTTTGATTAGAGCAGAAATAAACTGAAGTGTTTTTAACGCATCTCGATATTGAGACTTCACGACGCCGGGCAGAACAGCTGTTAGACAGCGATTTGCCAAAATACCTACATTTAATTTGGACAGTTTGTGGACTGTAGTGTTTGCCAAATCGTGAGCAAGACAGACACTTATTCCAATTATACGGTCTTATTTGCTACAGCAATCAGTTTGGGGTCAAAGAGCTGCGATGTAAATTGAAAGTAAAGCGCTGTGGCTAAGTGACTTCAACTGCGCTTCGTTCTGCTGCGGCTCCACTGCAGGACGGGCTGAATGTAAGAAAAATGATGCAAAATGTTAACTCTGCTTGAGCAAGGTAGTACCAAAAAATGTTAAGACATGTTTATTCATGACTTTCAGCATGACGAATGTCATATAATTGAAACGCTTGATGGGTCACCGAATTCATAAAAAGGATCGTGCCTTCTGAGTGCCTTTTCTGTAGAAACAGATCAGCGCAATTTACAGCTGAGTAATAGGGACAAAGGAAAGGCAATTACTTTAGATAACTTAGCATTCATTTTTTATTAACTGGTGGGGAGTAGCTAACAGATTATCATAGATTTATTCACACCAGGAGACCGTCAGGTCCAGCTCTGGGAGAGCATTTGCTCTGGCCCCGAAGGTGTGTGGCCGGGTGGAGAGACCGAGGCAGTGGGACTGGGCTTTGCTGCGCTGACACTGGCTCCGTTGGAGCCAGCAATGGGAAAAACATTGAGGGAAATCCGTGAGGAACCCAGAGCAGCAGCAGAGGATTTTTTGTTAAAAAGTACTTTGGGGACTCTTTGGCAATTCTTCCTCCTCCTCGGTGGCTCTCACCCACTCACTTCCACTTCAGCTTCCACCACCTGGCAAACAAAGTAGCCTGGGCATGAGCCAAGATCTCTGATGTCTTGTGAGTACCTGGTTTGGAGAAAACTGCCGCTCATGCTCTCAGCAGGTTGTTAGAAAGCTGCTTGCCAAACAGGGGACTTAGAGATAGCATCAGAAGTGAAGGTTTCCAAGTCCATTGTAAATTCTTTGTTTGGATCAAAGTTTTCCCCAGGCTTGAAGAAATCTGTTTGGGAGAGGGGGTGAAGTGCTTTATTTTCTGTGAGGATTTTTTTGGTTTTGCCTTTAAAGCACAATTACAAAGTAAGAGCTTTGTGGGTTTTGCAGCGTTCTTCCTAATGAATTACAAGCATGCTGTGTTTGCAGGCTGCAAATTGCTAAATAAACTGCCAGATAATAGAATTTAGTGCGGGTTTTTAATTTGATACTACTGCCCACAGCGTTGCAAAACGTTATGGTGACAGAGTGCTTACAGCAGTGTGCTTCCATCATTATGCACCTTCATCTAGAGATTTCTGAGACAGCATTATGAGGGATAGTATTGTCCCAGCCTGTACCAGCGCAGTTCATGCAACGGTTTCCTCCAAAGTGCCGGTAATGGGCTGCGTGTGATTTACTCTTGTGTTAAAGTGATAGATGAGTTTTAAGACTTGTGAACACTGTAAATTTCCTGGTAAGATATACTTAGAAAATTAAAAATTGATCTTGTTTTCACGGAGGAAAATATTTACTCAAATGTTTATCTAAAAATAGCAATATTAATTCCTTAATGTCACAGGAGGATGCGTGCCTTTTTGTTTGGTTATCACTAACATTCTCGGAGCAGAAGATTTTTCAGAAAGGCATCAAAGCTTTAAACAACTTGTTTTCACCACTGCTAATAAAAGACTGGGGAGAAAGTTTGGGTTTTTTTCAAAAAAGAAAAATCCTGTGGCTACCTATCCAACCTCCGCAGCCGAAGGTGGGCTTTGAAAGGGCCCGCTGTGCCGTAGTCGTTACAAAAGGCTCAGCACGAAGCAGTGGGCTGTGCAGACCCCAGGCCAGATGTTTCACCTTCTGTAGACACCCCCTGATGGGTGAGTAGTACCTGAGGCCCCTGAAATTTCGGGCTAAATAATGACATCCAACACTGCAACTGAAGAAAGACTTCATCTGTAACAGGTAGGACTGGGCTCAGGATGAGCGTGGAGGATAAGACTGATTCGGTTTTACTCTCGAATGAGGTAGATGGTACATCTGTATTGCCACGGGTTTTGCAATATCTGCTTAAATATAAAAAATTAAGCAGCTTGATGAAAGCACCTGCGCTTTGAAAATGAGTGAAAAATTATGTCCTGTTTCTGCAAATATCCCTCGTATTTGCTTTAGGTTTGAAATGCTGCATGTCGTGACCTGAAGCTTGAGAAATATCCCTGTGCTTTCACCCGTCCTCTCCGAGCCCTGCACAAGCGCATCCTTCAGTGCCCGGCTGTAGAGCAGGAGGCTCATCCATCCTCCTGCTCCAGAGAAATGGGACACACTTTTCTGCCCTCTCCTTTGTAAATAATCTCGTAATGAGGGGAAGCAGAGTGAGCGTCTGTCTCGGAAGTGAACGGTAGCGGTGTTTTCAGAAAACAGCCGTCCTCTTTGTGCCTGTCAGGGGGGCAGGGGCACAGCCACCCTGCCGGTCCCGTTACCAGCCCCTGGGCAGGGGTGTGGGAGGATGGGGACAAATAAATACAAAATCCTACCCCATGGCCCACTCGGGGTTCGTCCCCCCTGGGGCAGGTGGAGGTTGTCCGGGGGGTTATGCTGCATGTGGGGCTGTTAAATCTGGGGGGGTAAGATGGGCTGTTTTGAGAACTGGGGATCCACAGGGCTGAGCATGGGGGATAAAACCTTGCTTCAAGCCCGTGTGAAAGGTATTGGTTTATGAAGGTGTCTCGAAATAGAAGATAATGCCTATAGGTTGTGGGATCAAAGGCTGTACGACCAGCAAAGAGGAAATACGGAACATCTCAAAATAGTTCTTGCTTCAAATTTTCATCTGAGAGCACCTTGCTCAAAAATTGTAAATGCTGCAACAAGGATGAGCAGCTCTGCCAAAGGCATCGACATTTCAACCAGCCGCGGATGACTGCTGAAGTGCCTCTCTAAAATGGAAAATAATTGACTGATAGTGCCTTTAGTTTGCATTCAGTGAAAATTGGTGCTGAAGCTTGCTTGGGAGAAAAAAAATGCTTCTCATCCCCAAGGAGGCGGGCATTTATGGTTACAGACCAGCTTGCATTGTGCTGGAACTCATTCCGCGGGGTTTTCTGTAGCTCTCATAAATATGTTACTTGCTAAATTAAGAGTCTTTATTATTGAGAGTTGGTGATGGGAGGGGCAAGCAGTGCAGGGTGGAAGCACTATGGGCAGTCCCACCAGCCCCGTGCTCGGGGACAGAGGGGATTCCTGCAGATGTTTCCTAAGGTTGTTTTCCAACAAGCCAGGACGGAAAGAGTGGAGGTGCCTGAAAGAAGGCCATAACATCAGAGTGGGAATTTTCTGCCATGCCTGCTAAAGAGACAACGGTGTTTTACTCTGTGGATGCAGGATTTTGTGAACCTATCTCATGAGTCTTCTGAATGTTGCATTTGGAGGCTCGTCAGCCCTTTAATGAAAGCGCTGTTAATTGTGTCCGGTCAGGAAGCACATGCCAATTTTGGGACGGTGTTGGCTGCCCGTGGCCAGCCCCAGCAGGAGATGCTGTTGTCCAGGCAGTGCTCGCCCTGTTGAGGGTCTCTCAGGGTACAATACCTTTTCCCCATTGCAGACGAGCTCTGCCCAAAGCATCACCGAAAGCACAACGTGTGAGCTGCACTGCTCCCGGTTCAGATGCAAGTTTCCCAAGAACGAACCCTGTTCAAAATCTGCAAAATCTGGCTCAACAAGTGCACACCAAGAGCATCTTGGAGCCATCCTGCGTAGGAGCGCTCCCTTCAGGGGTGGACAGGGTGAGGCTGTGACTGGGTTTCACAGTCTCTTGCCTTAGCAGCAACCAGCTCTTTCTTCTTCTGTGCTCTGCCTGCCTCAAGCCTGGGACAAACTGCGTGGAAAGTAGCTGTTAAAGTGACCAGAGCTACAGCAGCGACCGTAGAAACATGCTCCTTCCTCACTGAACAGACTTGCTCAGCTGAGCGCTCCAGTTGTTCGGACTTACCTCAGTGCCTTCTATTTTGCTTTTTTAATTCTCTGCGTTTTATTCTGCGGGTTCTGCGGAGTATAGAGAGAGCTGGTGCAGG
Organism: Leptosomus discolor; assembly: GCF_034619465.1. NCBI lineage: Eukaryota > Metazoa > Chordata > Aves > Leptosomiformes > Leptosomidae > Leptosomus > Leptosomus discolor. Next base: position 1,480,019 of record NC_141396.1, on the reverse strand, counting down.
GAGTAGCAGACCTGCTCTTTCCAGAGGAACAGATGATCTTGTAATGCTTCAGGTCTCAACAATTCGGTTAGAAACATCACAAAGATCCTTTGAAAAATCTTCTCTTCAAGTATTTCAACACTGCGGAGTGGTGAGTTACTCCTGAAAACCCAGGCGCAGAGTTTTTCTGGTTTTAATGAGAACTGTTCTGCGTGTCTTTGTGAGCTTCTAGCAAAGATGGATGTTGGCATGTTCCCATTTTGGTAAGACTTCAACAGCTGAAGTGAAGACCAACAGCCAACTTCTCACCTGCTGCCATAAACTAAAATGCCTTTTCTGTGGGAAGCATTGCGACGCTTGCAGGTTTCTGGAAGGTGTTTTGAGGCATCACTGCGAGAAACTGTAAGGGTTATCATCTCTGCCATGCTCCAGATAAAAGCGAGTGGGTCTGGGCAGGGTGTACGGCTCCTGGGGATTGTGAGGAAGAAGGGACCGGGACTTTGGCATGGTGCAAGGGGCAGCTGGGGGACCACAAATATCCCATGGGTGCAGGACAGAGACTAGAGGCAGCCCAGCTCCAGGTATGGCTACCAGGGAGGAGTAAAATCCTCTCAGGTCCTTTGGCAGCAAGCCTTCCCCTCGCCTGGAGCTCTCATGCGCAGCACAAAGTCCCGGGTTCCCCAGGACCAAGCTGGGTTGGTTTTGTGGTGCTACAGGCTGGGATTTTGTGGTTGTCGGTGACTGCTGGAAATCCTTACAGAAAGCCCGAATAAACAGCTTGCTATGATACACAGCACCCAGCAAAATGTGGTAGGAGCTGGAGACAACAGGGCGCTTGGAGCCTCCCTGGCGCGGGAAAGGCCAGCGGCTGCTCGAGGCAGCTGAGACCTCGCCTCCCCACAACCAGCGAAACTCCTGATTTGTGTCTGCGTGCGCTGACAGGTCTGCTGTATGCAATGACACGGTAATCAAAGCAGTCCCTGAATTACAATCCGAGTGAAAAATATATTTAAAGTTTGTTGAAACTGACGTTTCTGCAAAGCATCTATTTTCAGCCGCGTCAGAATATTTCATATTCATTGCTGGTTTTTCATTTCACCTCCGATATTAGCGTGTTCCACACAACCTGCTTTATTACAGAAGATTTTCTTGGATGCATTCAAATTGCAATCCAACGTATACTTGGAAAAGCCACCCTCCTCTGCAAATTACGGAGGGCTTTAAAACTGAATTTTTGGGGCGGTGAGGAAATGGTTTCTGTGAAAAAATGTTGAGATTGGTATAAATTTCGTCGTCTCCATTATCGAACATTTATAAATCCGTTGGCTGTGTATGGCTGCTGCATGGCAATTGCGACGATCTCACACTGGCTCAGGTAGGGAAGGTCTGTAAATTGGGGTTTTTCCGTCCCTGAGGTGGATGTTGTGGTGTTGGGTTTCTTCATGCTTCATTGATTTTGTCTGTAGTTAATGGGAAGCTCTGCCTGGAAGGTTTCTTTGTTCATTATTGTTTAACACTTCTGCTGGAGTCATAGGATGTTACTAAAAAAGAAAGTGCAGGAGGGGAAACATCACTTGAAAATGTATTTTTAATATCATCCTTAGTCTGTCTTTGTTTTATCCATCCTCATAAAATGAGCATCTCTGCCAGGCAGCCCGGTGCACCCTGTCTGGTCTTGGAAGAAAGGTTTTAGAGCTAGAAATGGGCCTCAGATTTGGGTCCTGAGCTTATTTTTCTTCAGCAGTTCAAAGGCACGTGCCCGTGAGTTAATGGGAATCCATCTGTATTTAGCTGAAAATAACAGAGGTAACCGTGAGTCGCCTATTGCTCAGATAAATCAGAAATTTTGTCAGATGACAATTCTTTTTTTTCTTCTAAAGGACCAGTTCTTCCCCAGGGTGAAAACTCTCACCTCCTTGCGAAGCCAAGAGGGTGCTGCTCCTGGTTGGGTTCCCACCGCCTGCGCCGCGGGACACTGTGGAGCTGCAGCAGACCGCACCAGCTCGGTACTGGGACGCTCTTCATGCAGTCGTCTTGAAAACTTCTACTGACATTGTAAGAAACCCTTTTTTTAATTTTTTTTTTTTCCTGTTGAAGCAACTGTTGTAAAAATTTGCCAGCGATGCTGCAAGGAAAATATCTTTACTGAAAGAAGAGATAATACGTCAATATTGCGGTGTGTGAGCTGTGTGGTTGGAGAATTCTGTGTCTCACAGGGGGATTTTTGGTAACCAGCTTTGTCAAAGTAGATGTGATCGACACGGTGCTCTTGGCTACACGTGAGGTGGAGAAAGGCAGCGGTGTCACACACTGAACCCTACCAAGGACGCAGGTTCACTGCCCTGTGCCCTACCCGACCTCTCCCGTCCACTCTCCCATTGCTCCAAAGGGAAGGAAGGACCACGGAAGGGGAGGCTGCAGTGTTTTGGGGTGAATTTCTCCTCACCAGGGCTATTGCTTGATGCTTCTCAAAATCTACCTTTAGCATAATTCTAAGGCGCTCCAGGGGGTCAGAGAAAAGACTTTATTGTCTAATTAAAACGGCTTATGTTACGAGCAAACCTTGCTGTATTAACAGAAGAAGAAACAGAATGATGTGCCATATCACCTCTTTAGATTATTTTGTTTAGTGTCTGTGTTAGATATTAAACGTTATGCCATAAAATGTGTGGCTATAGAGAATTTCAATAGAGAATTGACATCAAGGTAAGAGAAAAATAATAAAACCATCCAAGTCTCTTCTGTAACGCAGCCCTGTGTAACCAGGGAACACTAAAGCTAAAATGACTTTTTGCCAATAATTGTCTTTTGGTTCTTTAAAGCAATATAGTCAAACCTCTGTGGACTTCATAGTACCAGTTATGGGATTTGTATCTCTGCTAAATGCAAAATTTAATTCAGTGTTCTGTTGTTTAAAACTTAAAATCTGAACTTTAGCATGTCATAAAAATTGGACTGTTTCTCCTACTTATTAGTGTGAGAAAAAAATCTGTCTAATTCAATAGAATTCATGGGCATTGATACTACATTGGGGTTTATTAAAGATAAAATGTTATTTTATTATATAAACCATGAAAAGGCAGCAACTTCAAGCAAATTATGCAAATTCAATTGTGTAAAAAAAAAAAAAAAGGAGTCGTACCTGCATTACATGAAAACTTGGAAAGTCTGTCCCTTACCGGATTTTAACTGTGGAGGTTATTGTGGCTTGCACAGCGCTGCCGACATGTGCACAGTCAAATTGGATTGTGCTTCTCTTCCTCCTGTTGGCAGCACAGGCCCAGTATGCTAACACATCATGGACATGAGAAATAGTAGATTTTGGAGGCCCCGGCAGAATTTGAAGCTTCATTACGCTGGGCACTGGGTCTCTATACAGCCTCGCCACCCGCGGTGGCACGGTCTGCAGGGTGCGGTTGGTGTGTCGACCTACATCCCCCTGACGTGATTTGTTGGGCATGCTCACCGCCGAGAAACGGCGGTTTGAAAGACAGTGGGTTCCCAACGTGGTGCTGGGGATTGCGGGTGAACTGTTGCGTGGCGTGGGGCCCTCTCCTCGCATCCTCGGGTGCCGCCGGTACCGTTGGAGTGAGGGTGGGAAACCATCTGCAGTGTTGGCTTGGTGAGGACGACGAGGTTCTCCATGAACTGCCAAAGACACGCCTCTTTCTTCTGCCTGTCAAAACCCAGCTCTGTCCTAAGTTCGAGCGGTGTAATAACAGGCCGTGTTTAAATTAAATTGTCTCCAGCTTGATCAATGCCCTGCTCGAGGCCATCATTTTCATAGCACGGATAGTGCAGCATTTCAGGACTCTGTAAAGCACTCTCGCAACTGAGAGGCGGCCCCCAGTCTTTTATCATGGAAAGAGGTTTTGTAGCTTCCAGGCACCTTCCTGCTGGTGAAAAAAATTCCCATGAAACTTAACAATGCTGTTGGCAATGGCTGCAGCAGGTCCGATGCCATCGCTCAGCCTCCTCCCAGAGCCCTGCTGCTGGTGGCCACTGAAACTTCTGCCTGCCCGCCTGCTCCGGTAGCTGGGAAGCGAATCCGTGGCCATCATTTTCCTTTGCCCACCCATTCCATCTATCGGCCCAGCTACCAGCTAGGTTCAGCCTTGTGCGTTTGAAGCATAAGTAGAGAAAGCAGGTATGCTGGAACCACGAACTAACATCATCATGAAATGATCGTAGGTGGATCACAAGTGGAGCTTGTCGCCGAATTTTGGTGAGAAAGGGAAGATTTAGCAAGTCAAGGCAGCGGACCTCTCCTTCTTCCCCCTCAAACAGAGGCTTTTTGTGATCTAGCGTATTAAACCCCAAATTACAGATGAACATGCAGAGACAGAAGTAGAGTCATACAGGATGTTTGGTACTTTTGAGGAAAAACATACTTGGAAAATCCAATTATGTGAACTGTCATGAATATTTAATATCAGTTCCATTAAAAAAAGTTACTAAACCTTGAAAATGCTATCTTTGCATCTAATGCACTAGAATAGTAATGAAACATTCCAGGATACTTTCAGAGGTTTTCATGGAAATATTCATAAAAGTTGAAAAAAAAACATTTCTAAAAGTACCCATAGTTCCAGTAGAAGTCTACTAATAAGTACATCCTCCTTGCATCATCATGCAGACTTTTATGGAGGAAAAAATGACATATCATACCAATTCTACCGCATGTTAAAGAAGGCATTAAAATATCTCAGAACAGAAAATAAAATTTTAAAAAATTGCATGAGAGTAAACTTCACACATCTAAGAAAAGTTCCATTTAAAATGCAGTTTCTAAACATAAAACCATGGTCTAAATACTTAAGTTTTCATAACACTACATAAAACCAGGCATGGAATATTTCGCTGCAGAGTGGAGAAAGTCTCCCTGAAATTCTAATGAAGTATTCATAAAATATACATGACAAATGTGCAGAAGAGTAAAGAGGACACAGCCAAAAATTCACTGAAATTTAAGAATGAAGTTTAAATGTCTCTTCTTTTACACAACAAAGATCTCTTTTGGCTGCTCACAACTGCCTGAATGTCTCTGAGTCACCACTTGACAGCTCTGGCCCTTCTCCCTCTGCGTGACCTTTCCATGCTGTGCAGCAGGAGTTTGTGGCACGAGGCTGGTGGTGCCTCAGCAGCCCTGTTGTGAAACAGTCTCCCTAACAAACACTGCTGAAGAAAAGTGAAAACTGATTAGGAGGGAAAAAAGGGTCTTTTTCCTGCAATGCCTTGGTCCATTAGTTTGGTTTTTTCCCTTGTGTAGGACAGTAGAGATGTGCTGCATCTACTTGTTCTTAGAACTCATGCAGACAGTCTTTTTTCCTAAAACCAGTTAATATCTGTCACTGGGTAGATCTTTTGTGCCTGAGAGACCGTACGCTACTGGGTGATGCCGTTGTGCCACCGTTGGTGGCTTCAGGTCCCTGCCTGCTGAGGGACACTGGTGTTGGAGTCCTGCCCTGGTGCTCATGAGCCCCCTTCGGCCGTTCCTCAGGTCAGCCCAGCACCCAATGCAGCACACGACCACCTCATTCACCCTTTAACAAGAGAGGCGATGCAGGAAAAAGAGGAAATAATACTGTAGGAAACAATTTTCCAGTTAAATTCAATGCAGACTTGATCTTCTGTGCCGATGTAGCTCTATTCCTTTGGCACCAAGTGAAGAAGTGGGGTTTTTATCACAGTGTAAAACTGTTATCCCAGGCAGGCACGGATGGAAAGGTCCCTGCACCCAACACCCTCCTGTGCGGGACATCAACCTCAGCCTCTGCCTAAAGGTCAAAGGGAATTTGTGTGTGTGTGTTTGTCTCCCTCAGCCTGTGGAAACTTCAGAGTCTGTGGTAGCCCAGTGCTCCCACTTTTACAATAATTTGGCCCCTGGGCAGAGATCTGCTGGGTCCCCTGGCTTCAACACCTGGGCTTGCTGGGTGTGGAAGCTCTTCTGCACTTCGGCAGGCGCCAGCTGAGCAGGGCTGCGCTGAGCATATAGAATAGGGCACACAGGGAATAATAAGAGTTTTTAACCTTGAAACTGAAGCTAAATCTGAGCCTAAAAGTATCTGAAGAAATTCTTGTCTGCGGTTTAAAATGTTCTTAAAAAGAGCAGTGACATTCTTAATACTTTCTCCTTGCCAGTATAAAGATTCACCCTTTCCCCTTAAAAACACTCCTGGGATTCCTGGGCATGAAGTCGCCCTGACTATGAAGATGTTTGGGATTTTATTGGTTTCCATTTTCACCAATTTTTCCAATGTAAATGTTGGATTTATAGTCTCATGTCAGACACTGTGTAAGGGGAATAATAATCACATGCTAACATTTTTTTTTTTTTGCCTTACAGCTTAACGTAAATCTTTATTAGAGTTTGCAAGTAGCGAAATAACCTTTGGCGTGAGGCACTTTGGAGGTGATGTAAAACCCTCCTCAGCCGAGGGAAGGCTGCGGCTGGGTTCAGCGGAGGCTCAGCCAGGCCCTTCAGTTCCCCTCGAGTCTCTCTTCGCAGACGTCAATTTTACTTAAATTCCCTTTTCTTGTTGCAAACTTGCTGCTGGTTCACCCCTGTTCGTCCAGGTAGTCACTGTGAGAAAAGAGAAAACGGGTACGCCGAGAAATTGGGGTAAGTCCTGCGAGGCGCTGGTTAGGCTGGAGTGGGTTGTCCTTTGGCATGAAGACTGTAAGGTAAATGCTCTTATAGGTGCTTGCCTTGAACAGCTTGTGTTACATGCATGTTATGCAGCAGCCTTGATTATTGTCAAGAGATTATTGCCCTAGATTTATGTCAGAACATATATATAAACCACAATGGTTCGTTAATTTGTCGTAGCTCAGCACCTCTGTATCTACATACATAAAACCCAGGTTTTCAGCCTTGTTTGATGAATTAGCAACAGCTCTGGGAATTCTGGCAATCAACATTTGCTGAGATCCCCAGTGTTGTAGCTAATTTGAATATAAGTTAATATGATTATTAAAGGAAATAACAAACTCACTCTTTTTAGAAAAATCATTTCATTCTTTGCCGGCAGATTTTCATTTGTGCTGCAAATTATTTCATGAATTTCCTCAAAATGTTTATAATCTGTTCATTAAGAATTCCTTTTGTGCTTAGGATAATGTCCAATAAACTCCAAAGGAGAAGAGTAGTAATTTCCTTCAGAGGAGTTGGTATATCAGTGTGGATTTCCACAGAAGCATATTTGCAAAACTGCTTTATGCCGAAGTTAAGCGACTTTGTAAACTCTCTAACAGTGAAAAGTTATTGCTGGCGGCGTTGAGGGATGGATAGGCCTTCGCTGGCCTTTGGGGCTGTGTCAGATCCGTTCTCACCTGGCAATTACCGAGAGAGCACGGCTCATGACCATCCTATTGATTCATCACCTGACCCTTGAGCCACAATTTTCAGCCTAGTGTTCTCATTAGCCATCAAATAAATTGTAGAACTCTTTTTGCTGATTTCTTTGGAGTTGGTATTTCCACTTAAAAATCAATTCCTATAATGCAAATGTACTTAAGTTATAGAAAACCTCTTTAAAATTTTCGCAGCTCCTATGATGTCGAGGAATATTCTTCCTGTATTGCTTCACGGTACCTTAGATGTGCTCCAAGGTTTGTCTTCCATAACCTTTTGAGCCTGAAGCGAAAAGGGAAGGAGCCACGAGGATGCAACCACTGCTGAGCTGTGGGGTCCCGCTCGTTTGAAGCAATGCTGAGAGACTTTTGCCCGTTGGGTAATGGTTGGATAAATTCAGATGCACCTGGACAAGCTTCCCAGGTCTGAACTTGGGTGTTTCCTTTCTCCCTTGTGGAACTAAAAGGAAGGCGAAGCTGCCAGCAGGACCGAGGCACGCCTTCGGACCTGCGCATTTAACAGCGACGATGTTTGTTCTTGCAGCTGACAGAAACACATGAAGGAGACTTTCCCTCTGCTCTCCTTTGCTCCTGGGTGGCTTTGCTCCAAGCTGGCAGGTTTCTCTGAAATGCCAGAATACTCCAAGAAAATATCCACCACTGGTCCCGAAGCCGAAGGCCGTCCCGGGTTCACTGCCCCCGGCTCCTCCCACCCCATTCCTGCAGCTCTCCGCAGCGGTGGCAGAAAGGGCTGCTCTGCTGTCGAACGGCTTCAGCGGGTGAAAAATGTTCATTGCCCTGGAGTTTCTCTTCTGTTTTGTACTTCTCGCTTAACTAAAACACCGATAGTCCGTATGAGATAATCTACTGTTGTTCTGCACTCAGCACCACAGTGCTCTACCCAAATCTGTTTAAACTGAATGCTGAGCTTTGCACTGAGGGCTGGGTTTGGTTTTTTTTTTTTAGAAAAGAAAGGTATAACTTTGTTGTGCTGCATTGTAGAATAACGTGTTTAACACAGAAATGCCAGTCAATGGGATCTAGATCTGTGTTCTTTCCTGCCCTGTATCTCACACCGACGCTGCACATGCTTAGTGCTGGCTCTGACTCTGCTCCGACCGTCAGATGTAGTCATTTAAAATTCACAAAGCCACACAGGATTCACACTTGCCTGTGAATAGCTGGTTGCTGTTAAAAGCATGTTCATGGTGAAACATTTCTCTGGTGTTTTAAAGCTGCCAGAGACCATTTATGTCTGCTATTGTGTGATAGTGGTGATGTTGGAAATGACATTTTATGATGTCTGCTGCCTTAAAGACGCTGCGGTCTGTCTGTCTTTGTGCTTGTGCTTTGATTTTGTTCAAATATATTTATTATAAATACTTATAAATGTCAGTGGCTGCCGTTAGTCATCTGTCTCAGATGTCATGTTGAAAGGTAAGAGATTCCACCCGCAGGACATTTTGGGGGGGTGGAAGTAGCATCTCGTAACGAAGGGGGAATTGGGGAGAGTAAGGAAGCAAGTAAACACCTGAGGCAAAGCCATGTGTGTATGTAATTAGATTAACTTTAAGGCCCTGTTTAATTTTAAAGCTGTTCTCAACATGTGGAAAGAGCAAAACAGGGATAAACAAAAATAAATAGCCAAGTATAACTGAAAACAGTACTCAGCTTAATTAGCGTAAGACATATTTCCTGTTGGAAAATAACATAATTAGTGGTATATTGAACTTAAAACCTCTTCTGTGGTAGTTATTAAATTCCATGACATTTCAGCTTGATTAACTTTTTAACAGATATGACTTGGGGCTGTTACAGGGAACCTTCTGAGGTGGATGGGAGATCTGATGACCTACTCCACCAGCAGTCCCAATTATTCAAGCCGAAGAAAACGAATTATAAAACCTCATTAGCAGAAAGGAAACTGATAATCCTATTGCCTGATCTTTTTCTGGTTTAATGTTGCTGGGATGAAGGGATGAGCTACGAAAGAAAGCATCCTCCTGCCCTGGCGGGTAAAGGAGAGCAACAAAAGGTTTCCTGAGCTCAGCTCTACCTTTGCCTTGATGATGATATTTTGCAGGAATTAATTATGACTTTTGAATAGGATATTTATTTATTTATAGGGGTTATTCTGTTCTTGAGAGTACCCCAGCACTACAGCTGCGTTCGGGAGTCCCTTTGCTCGTCTCTCCACTACCCTGTAGCTGTTCAGCAGCATGGAAAAAGCTGTGCAGCAGCTTGGCAGTTGTTGCTGCCTCCTTTCAGCTTCTCTCCATTCAACAAGGATGACAACCTTGGGTGTAATAAAGGCAACAAGGCTTCAGGTAGGCAGAGAGCAATCGGTGGCTTTTCCCAGAAAAACAGTAATAGAAAACCCTCTCTTGTGTCACAGGGTCTCTGGGTGCTGCCCCAGGCCTGTGCACCCTCCAAACCGCTGCCTCGTGCCTTGGCAGGTTTTTGGGCTGAGAACCTGCTAGGAGCAACCCAGAGTCACTATTGCCATTGCCATTCGGGCTGGCATTCGAGGCGGGGGGGGGTGTGAGGTGAGCACGCGGCTTAAAGCAGACCAGCCTCTCCTCGTGTGGTTTATCAGGTTCACGGCAAAAAGGCAGGAAGAAATGGATACACAACTGTTGCTATTTCCCTACTTGACACTGGAAATGCTATTTATACATTTTGAGTGAAATATGTGGAAAGCTGTGCTTACCTCAGCACGGCCCAGTGTGATCTCTGACAGCATTTGCCTATCCTTTTTTAGGTTACAGGACAGCAATATATAAATTTTAAATTCTCCCTAAAAAAGGAAAACCATGGTATTATTTTACATATTTATTTCAGGTTTCTTTGGTCTAAACTCGTACCTCTGCTGCACACACCAGCTTGGCGTAATGCCTGTAAATAATGGCTCCTGAGGTGATGGCTCCTGGCCCTGTGAGGTTTGGCTGTTGGATATTTGGCTGTTGGAGGTCTGGGGGTTCATCCCGCTGGTGCTGGGCTGCGGGGAGGTGCTCACCGCCAGTTCCCTGGGTCCTCCCGGGTCCGATGCTGTAGGCTTCCAAAGGTTTATCCATTTACAAGGCTTCACAGAAATAAAAGAAGGAATGTAACTACAACCTGAGGGCCTTCCCTGGAAAACAGTGACAAACCATGGTATTTATAACAAAGATCTGGGGAACGGGTTTGTCATTTTCTTTGGGTGGGATGGTGTCCCTTGATTCTTTAGGAGTGGTCTGCACAAGGGCTCACAGCTACAAATCCAGCTGCTTCTAGTGTTGTTGGTTGCTTTACCACACAGGACGCAGGGGAAAGTAAAACATTGCAGGTTAAAAAGTTACTTTTTGAAATGTTTACAAAATACTGAACCCTGTTGTGAAACAAACCCAAGAAATAAAGCCCCAAACCAAAGCGAAATTGGCCGAGTTAGTGAACAGTGGTCAGGGAGATGATGAAATTCATTTCAAATCGCTCTGCGCTCCAAAATACTGGAAGTGAGTATAATGAAGGATTAATGGAATTTGCTTTTGTCTTTCCGTAAAGAAGAAAAAAAAGGCTACTTAAATCAGCATTGTGCTTGTTATGCATACGAAGACACAAAGGTTATGAAAATATGGCACAATCTCCTCAGCTCTGTGATTTAATTAAGATATACCGCTGAGGAAAGGAAGCAAAAGGGCTGCTCGCCACAGCTGTAATTGGTAAACCCGCGTTCCGTTTCTTGGAGGTGCGAAAAAATAGCGGTAATGAATGACTGCTTAAGAGAATGAAATGTCAGGAGACGAGCCGTTGAAATCAGTTTGGAGGAAAAAGGGATAAGGTCACTTTTACCAAATCTGTGACAATATGAGTTGAACAGCGTAATTGGAAGACCCCGATGCTTTACAAAGGCGCACTGGGGCTGAGCTCTCTGGAGGTTTCTGCCTGACCCCACAGTGCCAATGGAGGACGTTTCCTGGCAGCATTTTCTTCTCTAAGTTCTTCTTGAGAGGTGGAAGTGTGTCTCAACAGCCCTATCACCAGTATCTGTAGAGAACATAAAAAAATAAGTTGCCGTGCTTTACACAAGATCCTCCATTAACATGGCAGTCCTAGGTGTGTCTCTGGCCTTCCTTGCCGTGAGAGGCCTTTTCCCGCTTGGATTAATGCTGAGGTTTCAGTAGGGAAAACAGGATGTGGCAAGGCAAGTTTTCAGCTGTTCTGACTCCTTTCTCAGCCGAGAGACTTGCCAAATTTTGTAGGCTACTCCAAAATTTCCCTTAACTGCTTAGTGATCCTTTGCTGTCTTTGCATGGGGATACGAGTGTAACATCTGTTTTTTTTAAGTGGAGATAAAGTAATTCATTAATGTCCATTTAAAGCAGAAAATGTCCATATTAGATCCCACTGGAGCACACCTGCGGGCTCTCGTACTAGAAATACAGCATTGAAGAGCCTGAGGCTTTGCCGTTGGAAGAAGTATTAGGTCTCACTTGAGGCACGAGCCCTGGGCTGAACTTAAGGCTCAGCCTTACACACCAGTTCCCTTCCTCAACTGGAAATTGTTCATAGTTAAGGACCTGCCTGAGCCCTCTCTGGACCGTCCCTGTGAGTCGCGGAGCACAAGCAAACACACACATGGTTTGTTAGTGTTTACTTTCTCATCTAATTCTTTTAAAAATGTTATTCTCTTCTAGCAACTATCTTTTTTTTCAGTTAAAATGATAATTTCTCAGTATCAATACCTTATTGCCAGTCTGAACTGCTGAGAGATAATCTAGCAATAATGTGCTAATTAGTCTTGCTGCTGCAGTATCTTGGATACAGGCTGAAGAGTTGGAAGATAATTAGTATTTAACCAATTAAGCTTGTTGCAAGTTCATGAACACAGCTCTTAGATGTTTTTTTCCCTGGCAAATTCAGAGTGAATCCAATAATTTAACAGCATTTTCAGAAGTAAGCAGAGGAGCTGGTCAAAGAGTTGTTTTTTTTTAATTTAACAGCAACTGTGGGATTTCACCTTTCCCTCCCAGCTGTCTCCCAAGCTCCCTCCGATTTCTCATTAGACATCATTAGATTATAGTTGTTAAGTTATGGCTCTGACCTCAGGTAACCCCCAGCATTTGTTTCCACATATCCTTAATGTAAAAATGCAGAAATACTAGTCTGGGAATTATGATAATGATCAATGCAGTTTTCTTTCCCTTTTCTCTTGCAGACTGTGGCCATGTCCCAGCTGAGCAATTCCTGGAGTTGCCATGGCCCCTTGGTTTGGGTCCTCCGTGACAAAATTTAAAGGTCCTCATTCACCTTTCTGGAAGAAGAAAATGGTTAACAAATGATTCGTGAGTGTCTGGGGGAAAATCCTTAGTGGCAGAACAATCCCACCCGTGTTTCTGAAGGCAGAGCTCTTGTATGACCAGACAGCTAGAACAGGTTAATGTTTGTGCTGATTACTAATTGACATACTAATTGCTACTAATTTTTTTTTGCACAAATTGCATAGCCTTCAAGTGAATGTTAACCTTCTCGCCTAGCAAATGTTTCTTGCAATGGGCACAGTGACTAACTACTAAGGTGGCCTGGATGGTCTGGTTTTGAGATGTCTTTGAGTATGAAATGACAACTCAACCAATACGGGGGCACCTCAGGTTTCTTCAACCCCTTTTGTCTGAATTGCTCACTGGGGGGAAACAGGGGGACAGGGCTCTTCTGGTGGTGGGCAAGGGTCAGCATCAGCTTCAGCATCAGCTGTGCTTGGGAGGGCTTTCCAACGGCACCGATTTTGAGGGACCTGCTGTACCTCATTATACTCATTAAACAGTTTGATTTGACGATCAGGTATGGCCCTATGAGAAGAATTCTTTAAATATTGGCTTCTTGTGCATGAAAATTTTATTTCCAAGTTTCTCAACTCACGATTTTTGTTATCTTCATTTAGGATTTTACCTTTGAGCTCTTGGTTTGCAAAGCATGATGGAGCCGTGAACTTAGCAACAGCCGTTGAAAGCCAGCTGGAAAGGAGAAGTTCTTGTCCCCTGACTCATGGGGTGTCAATCAGACCCGAGAGACAACACCTGAGAGCCGAGGGAGCCACCCAGGGAGTGGTGGGTGGATCTTGGTGCTGCTGGGGACATGCAAAACCTTTTACCTTGGCTGATGCCGGTGGATCGACAGTAACTGTGCTTGTAAATGAGCCTGGGGAAAAAGTTAATGACTTTGTTTATGAAAATCTAAAACATCTATAAAAACGTTGTCTCAGAAAAAATGACTGATGAGAGCTTATAGTTAAATTCATGGCCAGCTCAAATCGCTCTACCTACAGTTGTGCGTTTGCAAGTGTCCCACCTGAAGGACTGCACAAGGAAGCCCAAGGTAGGAGCTTTTTGGTGTTGTGTTGGTTAATCCCCTCGTTTCTGTAGAAACTGCCCTGGTTTATCTCTCATGAGAGCAAACTCTCTTTCATCTGCTATTCCACCTGCTGTAAACTCCTTTTCTGCATGCAAGCTGAGGGAAGAATACCAAGAGACTGCTCTAATTAAGATATGCCAGAGCAAAGTTAATTTTCAGGGTTTCTTTCAGATACTGACAGGAAGACACTATAATTATTATACAGTTAGGGTAATTGACTTTTATTTAATGTGGTACTTGCTTACAAACAGCCAGTCAAATGTACCATCGTAAGCAACGAAGAAATTGTTCAGAAACATTATCACTAATTCTTGAAATAAGTAATGTTGAGTATATTAACATTTACGTCCCTATTACTTTGGCTAAGATGATGAATTTACTGTGTTTTCCCTCAGTACAATGAACAGGCTGTAAATGACTTAGGCATTTGAAGGAGCAAAATATTTAGTGTGTTTTTCTGTTTCTTCAAGCCTGCTCTATGTTTATATTTATTCCCATACGATGTGAAAGTTGTATTCGTCTGTATTTTTTGCTGTTTGTGGTGGTTTTGCCAAGCTTGCCCTTTGCTGTGCCCAGAGGAGCTGTGGCTGGGGCAGAGCAGGCTTCTCTCTCCCTGCATGCAACATTACAGGGAAAAGAGCAAAAATTGATTTTACAGTTTGGAGAACAATATAAACATGTTGGCAGTGGAGATGGTCTGACAGAAATACTTCACGTTAAGAATTCTTAGTCTTTCTTCGACCACGTTTTATATATTTAAATATAGTTTAGAAATCACACGTTTTCTTTAACTTCTATTGATTTTGGAATATTTCATGGGCAACGCTCCCAACAGAGAGAGGCTGTCAGATGCATTCACAGCTTCTCAGGGTGAGCACAGTGGGGATAAAAGAATGCTGAGGAGAGAAGATGGAAAATAGATAGCATATATATGGATTTTCCCTGGTCCTGACAGGGCTCTTATTATTATTTTATTTCTATGAATCTCATAGACGCTGGAGAAGCTGATCCTCTTACCGAGGTGGACTAGTTAGCAATTTAGGAGGAAATTTGCTCCTATCATGAGGGATAAATGTGGTAATTCTTTCTGAGAGCTTGGCAGTTACTGGGGAATGATGAGCAACTGTAATTCCCTGGGAATCAAATGTGTCTGTTGAGTGAGATGTGTGCTGTGCCAGTCAAGGAGCGGGCAGAGCTGTTGTGGCAGAGGGGAAAGCCACGGCTCCTGCCTTGCCCTGGTCCAGCTCCACTGCCCCGGGCAGGGCCGCGGGCAGCCTGCGAGGGGGGCGACGGGGAGATGCTCTTTGCTGCAGCACGCGTCGCCTCCAGACCCTGCTCTCGTGACAAGCAGCTGAAGGAAGGCCTGTCTCAAATAGATTTGATTAAAAAAAAACCCACACACAAACAAAAGAACAAAACCCCATGGTGAATGAATGAACCTTTCGAGCTGAGGGACAAGGAGAGACCCTTGACACATCGTGGCGGGACCCTCTGCAGCTCCTGCAAGAGCAGGTCCCATCGCACCCCCCCAGGCGGGTTTGTAAATCCCCTCGTGTTTAGGATTGGCAAACTAATCCTAAACTGTCTAGATATCTATTGTCTAGATAAACTGTTATTGCATTTAAAAAGTCAGGGTCCAGCAGAGCTGGGAGTTTGCTTCTGGGGCGGGTGACAGGAAGGAGGAGCCCTGTCATGCGTGTGACACACGAGCGTTTCTGCCTCATAACCAAGAGACAGCCAAAGCTATGAATTTTGCAGACAAGCAAAAGAACCCTGACAAGCTATTTGTAGGCAAAATATACCAGAGATACATTTTTAAAAAATAATATTCCAGCTTTTGTTCATATATATACTTTCTGAGTGACCTGTATTAATTTTTCCTACAACACTGAATAATTAATTCTTGCTCAGAAAGCTGGAATTACAGACTTCAAGCTTCAAGCACCAGTGCAATCTGCAATGAACCCTGTAATATTTATCCTGTATTCATTTCTCCCTTTAGCATTCAAGTAATGCAGTAGATAATTCAGAAGAATATATGATCAAATGCAGCTTTTGAGCAAAGAGGGCAGCCAGTGATAACAACTCCTCTGCTGAAATAACCTTCCGTGATGTCTTTCCCAGGCTGTTGTCTGCCTTTTCCTTTAACTCTACTTTTAATTTGACTCTGAGCTATAAAAACACCAACCTTATCTGCTTTACACTTGTACAGAAACCCACATCTTCAAAGCGTTGTGGAAACATTAATTAATCCGCTCTTGCTGCGTGTGGAAGAGCAGGAGGATCCTGGCCCTGTTTTAGAGACAAGAGCTCTGAAAAAGCAGAAACTGGGGCCTCGACCCCAGAAGTCCTGAGCCAAGGCAGTCGTTTATGCCCCATAAATGTGCTGGAAATCTCTTTTTCCAGCACCTGGCTCAGCTTGTGCAGTGAGTGAGCAACTGATGCGCTCACGGTGGAAATGCTCTGGCGTTGCCTGTGGCATCGCAGTGAGGAGCAAAATCTGTCGTGTTTTGGGACTGGGCAGCACCCTCAGGCTTGTTCAGAGCCTGAGCTAAAGCTGGGTCCGACGTCTGCATCTCCCAGGAGAATGTTTACAGAGGGTTTATTCTGCTCAGGGCTCAGCATCTACACGTGTATCTCACGGGGTGAGACAGAGCAACCAGCCCCTGCCTGAGCTGTGGTGTGCCCTGCACAGACTGTCATCTTCGTGGTGTGGCGGCTGGTGGATTGGGTTAAAATCTGGAATTTCCAGCTTCTTTAGGAAGAAAGGTGCAGTTGGGGAAAAAAAGAGCTTCGAAATTCATGAAGGGGTTGTTTCAGTCTGGAGCTTCTGGTGGTTGAGGCGATGAAGGCACCGCCTTTAAGAGGAACTCGCACTGTGCTGCACTTCTGCTTCAAAATTAAAAAAAATCAGGGCTCAAAACACCAGCCCTTTGTGGACATCAGACATCTGAAGGCTGAGCGAGGGTCTCATCCAAAAAGTTGAATCGAGCAGTGTACAGAGTTGAGTATAGCTGGAATCAAGTTTTTCTGTGGTTATTTAGGGTTTTGCAGTGTGGCAGCTGAAGCACAATCTAAACTTCTTTTCAAATGAGAAAAAAGGCGAGTAGAGCGAAAGAGCATGACATTAGGAGCCCTCGATATTTGCCTTTTTCTGACGGCACCAGCATCCCATCTGCAGAAACCTCGCCTGATGGATGGAACGCGCCATCAGGAAGATGCTGGTACAGAAAAGGATGTCACAAAAATTGTATTTCTGACACGGGTTTCTGTAACATGCCAATACTGAACAAAGATACTCTGTCAAAATCAAATCCTCGTCAAGTTTATATGTAATCTTCCCCGTGACCTCTCTATCTCATTTGCTGGGACGTCACTCGAGCGTGGTGGCAGGCGGCTGTCACTCCGGCGAGCGAAGCGTGCTCCGTAACCCGTGAGCTCCCCGTGGCAGGTAGCATTGGTCTTGTCACACTCCCACGTGTCAGAGCATTAGGATTGGATATGTCATCCTAATAGCACAGCACGAAAACACGTCAGCTGGATTTGTTCAAGTGTCAGGTAGGAAAAGGAGAGCAATGATACCGGGAGCAAGGTAAGTGTGTAAAGAGCGTAAGAAAAACATATGTATTATTTATCTATTACTCCCTAAGTGAAGTAAAACTAGAACTGAAAACGTCTTTCATCTATCACGGAGAAGCACATCCTCCCCTCAAGAATGTACCTGTTTGTCCTTCATTTCTTTCTTGGCTGTTTCCAGCTTTTTTTATGATGGTGATTCAGGAAAGCGCGTGCACATGCGCTGCCTTTAAACATGGGTTTAAAATGTAACCAAGTGGTGAAGCAGAGCTTGTACCTTCCAGGGCAATTTTAAATGCCACAAATAAACATTTCCAAGTACTGTCTTGAGGGCTTGATCCTCTGACCACCTGAGGGACACTATTTTTTGTAAGAGGAAATAAAATCACAGTGCTAGAAATTACTGCACACCGGAGCTGTTCAAGTCGCTGCGGGTGAAGTTCATGTCAGCAGTTACTCACCTGTTATTTCCAAGGGCTGGTGAGTTGGGTATAAAAATCCTCTCTGATGAAGTTTTAAAATCTCAGTTCAAACAAGTTTCTTAGCTATGCAAATTAGAAGTAAAGAGAAATTACACTGTAGACATGCCAGAAGCGTTTGGAAGTGACTGTTTTCAAGAGTGATTTCATCAACTTAATTTGACCATGCAGGAACACTGTGGGGATCTGGTACAGTGCGTTGAGCCATTAGCATGCAGTATAGAACTGTAAACGGCTTGTATCTGTCATTGACAGATGGTTCATTTCGTAGAATACCGACGGGAAGTGTATTAAAAAAAGAAAAAAAAAAAAAAAAGAAATCCAGAAAGTTTCTCAAGGGGTATGGGTTTGGGTTGCAGAGACCATGAATCTACGTAGGGTGATCCAAACGACAGCCGGTAATTCATGCTTCTCGCTAATTGCAGAGCTTGAAATGAGTTGTGCCTGTCTTACTCGTGACTCTTCCTTTTTCTATATATTTCTAACATTATTTACACTGCTCTGTTGGATTTCAATTATTATTCACATGCAAGAGTGAACAATTCCTCTGGTGGAGAGGTTGAGAGAGGTTTCTGAGTCAGGATAATGTTTGTATTCGCTCACCTATTGATGAGCATAATGTCCCCGCCAGGTGTCTGAAAGGCAATTTTTTTTTTTCAGTGTTGATCTTGTAACCTTGTTAATTAAAAGGTTTGATACAGACCTAATAATTTGAGACGTCTTGTCCCACGCGTGCTGTCCTTCTGTGGAACATTTATTGTGTTAGTGGTGCTGGGCATACTGAGCAGAAACAACAGGAGGGGAAAACCCAAGTTTGAATACGAGGGCTGTGGAGAAGTTTTCTGGTAAAAGCTCTTGAGAGTTAAACTGCGATGAAAACAGCTTGTTCTCTGGCTTCTTGCATTGGGGGTAAAAAACAACCACTCTATCCTATGGTGAAAGAAGTCTTAATTCTCTGCTTTCTTCTTTTCTTCCGTACAGAAGCTGGTTTGTTATACTAGCAGAGCTAAGAAAATGGCTATTTATGAGCTCTGCGGAGGCTGAGAGGAAGAGATGAGCCTCAAAAAAGTCACGTTACCAAAGCGGTTGGTGACATTAAAAAAAAAAAAAAGGAAAATTACTGTGTAGCTGTAGCTAATGGGCCTTGCAACGTCTTGAATTCTCCTGCTGGGACCAGGGGAGGGATGCTTGCAGAGGTTGGATGAGCGATTAATATTTGCACTAAACTTTAATTTTACAGCTGCAGTCTAAAGAAAATGTCAGTGCTGTTCCAAGCTTTCCCCTCAGTAGCAGAGCTGGCAAGGAGTTGAATATTTCTTAATATTCAATTGTGGTACCTGATCACCTCTGGAAGTGTTTTCTTTGAAGTTTCACAGAGATGCAGATCATTTCCATCAAGCGTGTTGTCAACTCTTAGTGCCAGGAGGTGAAAAAATGGACAGAAAGATTTAAATCCACTCACAGTGGAATTGTGAAAAAGAAGCTTAAAACTAAGTTTACCCTGGAACGATGCACTTCACGAAGCCGTGCAGCCCTGGCGCACCTCAGGCTTGGCTAGTCACTGCTGCACGGTGACGGACAAGCCATCAGCTTCTCATCATCAAATTCATTCAAGGGAATGAATCACTGATAAGTGACTACAACCACCTTACTAGATCAAATTGTTTGTAAATGCACGTAGGGGGCAATTCAAACATATATTCTTAGTTTTACGGGAGGAATGTCTTCAACACAAAAGCATAATCCAAGTTTTAAAGCCAATACCCTAGCACAAACTTCTTTAGTTGACATGTATGCTCGTGTTTTTCTCCCAACAAGAATCCAGGATTTCATTAGTCATTCAGTTTTTCTGTCTATAAAAATTTTTTAGAACTTGGTGCTGCAAAACTTTGGTTTCAAAGTCAAGAAGTGAATGCGATCTTGGAAAACATGAGCTAAAGAGAACAATAACCCATGAGGGACCTGACCCAAGCTAACCAAAGGTATCAAGACCAGATGTTAGTGGTTCCCTGAGCCTGCAGAAATCCAGTGGGCAGACCACGGGTGGGTGCTTCAGCTGCCGGTGCAATGAGAGAACCTAACGCTGGGTGCTAGAAACAAAACTGATAACAGTGCTTAAAACTTTAAAAGCACAGAAAAGGTGTTCCATTTGCTGTCTCTTTTTTCCACTTGCAATGGAAAAAAAAAAAAAAATCCACAAATTGATATTCTGCTTAAACCCGAGGACACCTGCCTTGGTAATGATGGAATTAAGCAAATGATCCTTTTATTGCTTTGTTCTGAAGCCTTTATATAATTCTCCTCATATTTTTCTTGTCACTGCAGTATCTGAAAACCTTCCGCTTAAACAGTGTGACTGATTTCTCCTGCAAGTTTTTTTTCATTCCTTCTTTTTAGAGGGAGACGTGTGAGCTGTAATTGCCTTGGTTGGTTGAGGCTTATAGGTTTTATTACCTCTTCAGTTTTTAAATAAGGCCTGATTGTTAACTGAGTGTTCGTTAGGGGGAAAAAACATAGTTAAAAGACCCCACCAAGCCCAGAAGCAAAGGTAGTTTTGTAAGTGATGGGGTATGAAGTTATCCCTACAGAAGTCTCTTGCCAGACAGGCACAGTGTGAGAAGGCACAGGATGGCGGGAGGAAGGGCAGGGTATCGTTAGAAAGGTCCGTATGACTGGGAAATGGCAATGCAACACTCTGAACCCGCTGGAATGGTACGGGGAGTGAAGATCCAGCATGGCTGCGGTGACAAAGGTTGGGTCAAGCTCTTTACCCTTGATGGGTTGTCTCCAGGCAAGGCAGAGCTTGGCTACGAGCATCAAGTGCTTTTTCCTTCATTGATTAGCAGCAGCCTCTTCCAGAGCTGCGTGAGCTGTGCTGTTGGTGTGTCGGAAATCTGACACAGGGTATCGTTATCTACGTTTCGTTAAACAGGTCTTCCCAACTCGGCTGCAATAGCTGTTAGGGGTACAACTTCATTTAGATGTTGTAAGTCACTTAATCAGCTCTGTTTGCTTGTCCAAATGTGGGGTTTGGTTTGGCTGCACGTAGGGTTTCTTGGTGAATAACAGACTTTTGACGTGCTTTTTCTTCCCCTCTACAAAATGGCAACACGTTAGGCTTCCTTTGAATGGCTTTCAGAATAAGATACTTATAAAAACAATGCACATCAATGATTTAAAAATAAAACATTGCCTCATTTTTAAGAGTTCCCTGAATTTCCAGGGACCTGCCATGTGGTGCAAAGAATGTGCAAGGAAAGCTTGTTTCCCTGAAACCGTCGGTTGGAAGTTAAGTTCTCAAAACAGTTTCTTATGATATTAAATGTATTAGGGCAAATTCAGGTGCTCGTGTGATGAGCTCTGAGGTTGTGCATCCCTGACTCTGAGATCATGAGGGCAACCATCAGGGTGAAGGTGACGCTGCATGGAGAGGACCCAAAACCTCCTAAGATCCCTTCCAGCCTGCTTTATGACTCTGCCCAAGAAAAGCGAAAGGAACGTTACCATAGTGCTGAATCCCCGTGTTCAAACGGACTAATTACATTCAGAAAACGTACAAAACATTGGTTTGGGTTGTCAGACTGCTGATGCCTGGGAAATAGGAGCTTGACTGCAGGAAAACCAGCTCCTTAAACACCAAAACAGTAATGCAAAGCGCTTGGTAACAGCGTCTGGAAGCTGGTTGTTGGACGTGAGCTCCTCACAGCAGAAAACAAAATAAAGCGGCCACGTCTCCATGCACATGGTGAGGTTTCCGTTGTTAACCAAGGCAACCTGGAGCTGGCCGCTCCCCACGTGAGCCGATCCCTTCCGATGAGCCGGTCGGCACCTTCACAGCCTGTGCCTTGGTCCTTCCACCCGCGCACACGTCCGTGGGGCTGGTCTGCGGTGGCTGGTGGTGGGGCTGGGCTGGGCAGGACATCGAGGGCTGATGGTGAATGTCACGGCGCGTTTGCAGCCAGCAGCCAGCAGATTGATTGACCCTCTCGGAGAGGGGAAGCGTGCACAGGAAAGCAGGGCTTTTGTTAGCAGGGTGATGGAATGTTTTCCCATCTAGGTAACACAATATTGGTATTTCGCTATGGAGAAGTATTTTTTTTTTTTTTTAATATGTTGACTCTGAGAGGGACAGTAGTTTCCTGCTGCAGATTGCTTGGGTTTTTTAGGTTTTTTTTGTTTTGGTTTGTTTTTTTTCCCTACTGCTTTTTACACATCACATAAGAATTCATGCCTTGGGTGATGTGCACACCTGGGACTGAGCTGGAATTGCCTCAATAACAGATAAGATGAAATGCAGGAAATAATTGTCTTTTTTTGATACCGCCTTTTCTTCATGCCCCCCTCTCCCAAAGAGAAAGCAGCGAAGGCTTGGAAGGAAAAACAGACTGCACCGATTTGCAGCAGAGGAAATAACCTCTCCTCAGTGTTTTTTTGCCGTTTGCAGGAGGGATTCCCTCTGGTATGCGACGGGAACAGTGGGTGCTGAGCCTCCTCGCTCCCCTGTGACAGCGATCCCCCGTGATCTCGTGGCCAAGTTTTACTTCTCTTCCTCTGCAGTAACGACTGCATTAACTGCTGCACAGTGGTGTTGGTCCACGTGATGAGTCTGAAAGTTCTAGATTCGGTGCTGACCCACCTGTGTGTGGGTGCGTGTAGCGACGTCAGGACTATCAGGATGGTTGTGTGTGTGTATGTACACACACACGGGGGCGTGCACACGTGTGGGTAGGTGTGTGCACATCTCTGCTACGGGGTGGAGCTGCTGTGAGTTTTTAATGGCTTAAAAGAAACCCAGCCAATAACAAATGGCTCAGGCTGCAAAGTCAAAACAATCAGGAATAAAACACCTCAGCACTGAGATTTCATTCCTTTTTTAAGCGTTTTCTGTGCTAATGGAGCCCGGGTGAAACACTTGGTCTCCAGAAGAGTGGAAAGCCCCAGGAGATCCATCCCCGAAAGCCTGACTGAGCCCTGTCCAGAGAGCCTGGGCTGTTTGCTCAGGGTGGTGCTCGTGCAGATTGCCTCCTTCGTGCTGAAGGGAGCTCCGTCGCCGCTGAAGTCTTTTTGGGGTTAGTGGTTTTGGGTTTTGGTTTTTTTTTTTTTGGTTGTTGTTTAGGTTTGGGGGAGTTTTTGTTGTTGTTGTATTTTTTTGGGTTGTATGTTTTTTTTCCTAGGAGAGATGGGAGATCAGCAGGGAAGGGCAGGTGGCAATAAGGGCTCTGAAGTTTCCCTCGTAGTGTGGCTTCTGCGTGGCCATGTCATCCGGAGGGAATTTAAGACACCAAAAGGAAACTTTAGAGCAGGACTGTCTCTGCTGAGTGCATTGAGAGGAACCAGTATGACATTGCGCTTCTGCATCACCCCAGCTTAACCGCCACAACGATTGCTCTGAAGGCTCCCTGGAAGCACTTAGGTGCTTGATGGAGTCTGGCTGGTGCTGAAGTACGTGGGTAGGTTGGGGCCTGACACAGGGAATACAGAATTTCTCTAAGGGTAAGAGCTGTATATTAAAAAAATGCCCTGAGGTAAATAAAACTATTTCTCATGGGCCTTTTAGCTGTTGTATGACCCCAGTGAATAAAACCGCTCAAATAATGATAAAGATTTTCTTCCCTTAGATGATATTTTACATCAGTTGCTCTGATAGCCGTTCATTAATTTTATATCTTGCTTTTACTAAACTCATTTTCTTTTAAGTGGTATTTTCAGCGCAATGTAGTATGTTCTGAATATGTCAAGGTGGAGTGTTTTTTCTGGTTTTGTTTTTTTTAGCACAGAAATGGTCTTTATTTTCTCTGAATGAGGTGATCATTTTTCTGCTCTTGAAGATTAAGGGCCAGAAGTGCTGGGGCATGGAGCCTCGTGTTTGTCAGATCGCTCTGTTTAGCGCGGACATTACCTCCAAAGGTAATTCATTGCACGTTATAGCCGAGTCCTGGGCGCAGCGGAGCAGAGGTTAAGTTTGCTACGTGGCGATAAACGGTGCCCTCTGTCCGCTGGAGACGGGGAGAGGCTAGGTTTTGTAGGGTCACAGAATGGGTTGGGTTGGAAGGGACCTTAAAGATCATCTAGTTTGGTGTGCTTGGTGCTCGTGAACATACCCAAAGTTTACTTTCCGTGGCATAACCGCTCGTATTCTGCCATGCAGCCCGCCCAGAACAGTCTGCTGAGCTGCTTTTGCTCCCAGCGGTATCGAGCATGTACCCCTGCAGAGGTAACGCCTGTAAGCCAGCCCCCGCCGCCTCTCGCCATCCTTTCAGACCTCGTCCTTCAGGGAAAAGCGGTTGTGTAAGAGGGACGTCCACAGACGCGCCAGAGAGGACAAAAGTTTAAACCCTGAATCTCTGTTAGTGTTATCAGCTAGGGAATGTCTTTTGCTAAACTTCCCTTTGGTACAAGTTATTTTCTCCTAGGATATATGTTGGGGTTTTTTATAACACCTTTGCAGTTGCTAGTGTTTTCCCACTGCCTTTACCCTCCTCCTGTTTCCAGATCTCCACATACAGCAAGAGTTTTCAATATGAAAATTATTACAGCTGCAATTTTCTGTGGGAGCTTCGATTTCTTCAACGGGAATCAGCCCTGGCTGCCCAGCCCGAGGGACTGCAGAGGCAGAGCAGCTCCGTGCAGGGCTGTCCTACAGAGCGGGGAGGCAGAAAGAAAAATGAGCTTCAGACAATGTCACCTCCTGAAAAGACGGGGGAAAAAAATGTCTATAGCAAACTGCTTTTAGTCTTGAGAACATTTCACTATATCAAAAGCTTCACCACTGCAAGCTTCAGCAACTGTCACAGATATTTACAACCCGCAAGCGAGGAAACTGTCGCAGATGGAAGGTGGAAATAAGGTAAGGATGCGTAAATTTAGCGAATGTACAACTGACCGACGGCGAGTGCAACTGCAAAGCGTGCTCCTCTGAAAGGAAAGAAAAAAAAAAAGTAGTCAGGAAGAAATATGGGTGGCATTAGTCTCTCACAATGGATGTGGTGACATCACCTTTCTGACACAATTGCTTTTTATTTCACTTTAAGATTCTTTGGCTTGGCTGCCAATAAGAAAAACGAGGTTTTTCGGAAAAAAGACTTTGAAGACTCTGCGATTAATCTTGAGGCAAATCTCAGGCTTTTCTGAAGAAGTCTCTATTAAGCACGATCTTAATTTTATCCTTTCCCCACTTTCCACATTTTCCCTTGGGATATAGTCAGAAATTCCGAGTGTTAAACAGTGCCAGTCCCTTGGTTTTCCAGTCAAAGGGAGCAAATGGGACTGCCCAGGATGGGTTAACTTTTGTTTGGTTCTTCAGGAGTCACTGTGAGCATGAACTTCATTTAAGTAACACTGTCAGAGACTTAGTTTATTATCTAATTGAGAAGAAATGTAGCATAGGAAGATCAGACAATGAAAGCAACTTCTGCAGGAAATATTTTACTGAAAGGAAGCTACATGGGAGTGTACCAGGGGCAGAAAATTGAGCTACAAATTAAAAACATAAAAAATATTTCTTCATATATAACAAAAGTAGAATTTTGTTTGTTTGTTTTTGTTCATGCAACTTGGGAAGGCCTGGCATTATTGATTTGTAGATGGTGAGAAAACAGGGTAATGGCTTAAGCAGAGGGATGGAGAGGGAGAATAACAAGGGAAGTGGTAGGGAAAGAGGAAGGGGAAAGAGCTGGGAGGGGCTGGGGAATTAGGGAATGAAGCAGTAGGTGGGGAGATGGAGAGTGGTTTGTAAAAGAGGGAAAGAGGGAGCACAAGGTAATGGCATCTCTGAGCTCGGGGGGGATCTTGAGGTACGAAGAGCTGGAAGGTGCTTCGTGCTGGGCTCTGAGGCACATCACCTGCCCAAGGGCAGAGCCCAGCGCTGTCAGGGGTGCGTCTGCGTCTCTGCAAAAGGTGTTTCTGCTGCAACAGGGGGTTGTTTCGATTTCATTCTTATGCATCTTCTTAGGAGTTTGAGGTCATCTATTAGATGCTGCTCTATGGAAGTGTTACTGCTGAGCGCATGATGACTTCTCACTTCTGTACGTGCTTTGTAAATGTAAGAAATCTGCTGCTAGATGAATTCCTGTTTCTTACATGCTGTGACCAGGGAGAGGTTTGATTTACCAGCTGCTCTTTTGCAATTTGTCCTTTGCCATCGTTACCCCTGGGGACGACACCACTTCCCCTCCCCTGCCCTCCTCCGAGAGGCAAAAGTGGCAGCAAGAGCTACTCTAGGGTGGGCAGCACGAGACGACGTGATTTAAACTGTCAAATATTCCACGCTTTTAGAGTTTTGCCTTTGGAAACTGCCGACAGGAGGGGTGATTTCTCTGTAAATCCCACAGGCAGCCACATCAGACCATCCACCTCTGTTTTCCTCGCTCCTCTAGCTCTTCCCAACGTGCCCCTCTGCGCAGACCCGCTCTCTGTGCATCCCTCCCACCACATGCCGCAGCTCTCTCCTCAGTGAATCCTTAACGTGCGTTTAAACCAGTTCCTCGCTTTGCCCTCTAACTCCAATATTCACACTTGGCTTACGGAAATCAAGGTGAAAGCCTGAAATAAGGGGAAGAAAAAAGAAAGGGGAGAAACCCATCAAACCCTTGAGAAGTTGCCAAGGCAACTTCAGGAGGATGATCGCTCAAGTTCAGAATTAGGCAGCAGGTAGCAGGAAAGATGCTGCAGGCTGAGGAGCGGGTAAGAGCACTGTGCTGAGCTGACGTAAGGTCCAACAGCTTGCAATTAATTCAAAGTAGCTATAAATGAAATAAACGTGGGGGAAACTTGAAATGTTTTCTACCCCGTAGGTTTTTTCAGCCTGTAAAACAAAGACACCCCCCCAGATTCAAGGCTGGTTTCCAAAACCAGCTTCTTTTCCCCCTCCAATAGACGTTTGCTCTATTCTGTATCTAATGCCATAGAACATGGAAGACAGCAATGTTTCTAATTAAGTTTTTGAACTCTGTGCCAAACCTCTCTCTCGGGGATGAGAGAATACAAACCACTTGATGATTGTTTCTAACAGTGGTCAGCCAATCGGTTTCAGAAACACAGATCAAAAGGTTGATTCTCAAATATTTATTATAATAAGATGAACAAGCAGCAGGCTGTAATTCATACGGTAGAATGAAACCCTTGCTAAATCATCACATCATAAAGAAAATTGCTTTTTTAGTTTAATATTTCTCTTTCAGCTGTTTCTATAGAGACATGCTAATTTAGGAGCTTAATTTATTATCTGGAAGAATATTATGCTAGATACAAGTTTTCCCCAAATCACTTTCAAGTGAAACCAAAGGCTCACGTAAGCGAAGCGTGTGAGCAAAAGCGCAAATTGCTTCCTTCATTACGGCATAATGGGAAATCATGTAATGGCACATCGTTCCTTCAGCAGCAAAGGAGTGGATAACGACGCTCTTTGCTGCCAGTTTGGTTACCAAAATACTGCAAACTCAGTGGTGAAAAACCAGCGGCCTTTTTGCTAGAGATGTAGCATGCCAGCAGGGCAAAAAAACCATGTTTTTTCCTTGAGATAATGACAGTCCTGTCTAACAGTTGACCCAGCACGTGCTGAAAATTGGTAACAACTAATCACTTTGCTACAAATCTGCCGCTGGAGCCTCATTAGCTTTTCAACAATTAGATGAAAACCTTTGGTACGCGTTTTCTCTATAATTTACCCAGCACGGGAGGGCTTAGGTCCACAAACAGTATCGTGAAGAGGAAACATCTGTGTCCTCAGCAGAGACAAGTGCCTCTTCCCATCCCTCATCTCACCGGGATGCTGCGTGCCCACATGCCAGCCCTGTTCCCCCCTGGCTTGACAACGGCCAGGACAAAGCACGAAAGCTTTGGGAGGAGTCCGGCTCCTCAGGTTTACCCTGGGCCTCTCGATCTCACCTCCCCCGTGCTCCTCAGCTATGGCACAGCTCTTGGAGCGAAGACCAGAAATTCCCCCTGGTTTTCCCAGATAACCAGTTAGTCCTGCGCGGGTGCGAGGAATGGGGTTAGGCGCTGGTGAGGGATGCTAAATGGACCTGCTGCAGACCCCAGGAGCACCTAATTTCCAGAAGCTGCCTGGTAAAGGACCAAAAGTAGCGTGATGGCTTTGTGACGTTTCTTCTGTGACCTACAGCTATCCCTTAGCTCTTTTCAGAAATATTTTATTGAAACGGTTGCAAGTAGAGGACAGATCGACCAACTTGACTAGCTTGAGTTTCAGTGACCCGGTTGATACGACATTAGTTTGTTCTGTGGATCAGTCTACGTTAGAAGTGATCGTAAATTACCAAATGATACATATTTCATAAATTGTGTGAACGAAGGGATGGTAATTCAGGACAGTTCAGACAGAGATGTCTCTTCATTAAGAGACTGCCAGCCAATTCTCATCTTTATGGAACTGCAGAAATAAGTGGTTTCTTTATGTACTTTAAATTTGGTTTATGCACTGCATAAACCGTGTAACAGACTACGTAAAGAAAAAGGATGCCCTGCTGATGTAGTGCAGTGAACGAACTCCGAAAGTTCAGAAACAAAATCCACTGCTTGTATCTATAGTATACATGACATATAATTAACAAATGTAGATATGAGAAAAGACTGTTGGTTCCTTGGTGCCACACTGGCGTTTAGAAGTTTTCTTACGTGCTAAGGGAAAGCGAGCAGGTTGGGAAGTGCCGTGGAGGTGCTGCTGCTATCAGTGACGTTATTTGTACTTCCAGTCGCCTGCAGCTGCGCGGGGATTCGTTCGCTGCTCGGGTTTCTGCATTCCCAGCGCTGTCAGGCGAGCAGGTCAGCGCGGATCTCTCGGTCTGCTGCGATCTTCCCACTCCAGCGCTGCGCAGCGCCTGCCTTCGGCGTGGCCCGTACCCTTAGCCTGGGTAAAACCCCTGATGCTGCCTGTCTCGGACCGAGGAATCTCGTGCCCTTGATTTCTCGTGCCCTTGATTTCTCGTGCCCTTGATTTCTCATGCCCTTGATTTCTCATGCTTCTTACCCAATTCTGGACCCTCTGGGAGCCCACATTTACAGGAGCCCGGGCATTATAATGGATAATATCGAATGCTTTTACTGTTTTTTAAAACTTCCTCTTTTGTGGTTGTTTGGGTTTTTTTTTTTTCCTTTTATGCTGCAGACATGTACCCTTAGTTTTACACGGGAGGTGCTGCTCTTTTACTACTTACAGGTATTTCTACAGCATGGAGGTATAAAGAGAACTACGAGATCATTACCTCATCGCCACAACCAGTCATTACTTGCTGTTTTCCATTGATTTCCCTTTATGATAAAATATTTTGTTTTATTTCCTAGATCAATCTTCATCCTACCAAAGGTTAAAATCTGTTTTTTCTCAAGGGTTTTTCAGATGCCAGCTTCTGGCATGGAAATTGAAAAAACACCCCAAACCTGAATGCAAATAATTTTTGCCCAGCAGTGCCCGGGAAGGTAACTTGCTGTCCTTCACAGCCCCCAACTGCAGGGTTTGTTGTTGCCTCATCCCCACTTTTGTGTCTCCCTCGGGCTGATGCTGACCTCCATCCCTGCCCTCAGTGCTCACTGCTGGCCAGCCTGCTGGGATTGCCTGTTTATTTATTTATTTGTTATTATTTTTCATTGCTATGGCTTATCTGTAGAATTGTTCAGTACATTTTTTAATGTGTACTTTGGAATTTGTCGAACTATTGGTATTAGTTTCATCAATCTACAAAGACAAGCATGCAGGGTAGTTGCCTAAAACACGTGTAGGACACTGGCATATTACAGGAGGGAAACATTCTGAAAACATCACCATGAAAGGATTATGTGCGTTCAACATGTAGCTTTCAGCAGGGCGAAAGCAGCGCTGGTGGTCTGTTTCTTAAAGATAAGCTTGGGGTAGTAAATTTATTGCTAATGGTTTTATTTTCATTTTCTGGCATGGTACTTGGATGCTATTAATTTGAAGAATTATGTTATTTTCATAAGATAGATCTATGAAAAAGAAAAGATTTCTTGACGACTTCTGCTCAGAGGTGGAATGGTGGCTGCAGGCTGGGGAAATACCATTCATTCAAGCTCTGGAGAAAAGGGTTGTCTTCCTACCGCTTCTCTAGGAGTTAGGAAGGCAAGATTTTGGTTTTTATTCTGAGCTGGAAGCTGAGAATTAGTCATTGTTCAAAGGGCTGTAACCAAGTCCTGTATTGGAGCTGCATCACTGATGGAGCTGCCGACAAGTGGCACCAAAAAGTGTTGAGAAAATGCAGTAGATGCTCAGAAGACCTATTCAGCTTCAGTTACTGAATATAAACACCTCAGCAAAAATATGAACATCTCAGCATTTTCACCTGTTTTGAAGAGCTTGATATGATTTGATACTGGCAGGTGTAACTGCAAAATTAAGGACTTTTCAAGGATTTATAGCGAGTGGCTGCGTTTTCACCGAATAGCTGCTCTATTTCTGAGCAACCTGTGACAAGTTACTTGAACAGATTGCACAGGGTAGTTTGGATTAGACATTTGGGTATTTTTCTTCAGCCGTTTCTCTAAGAATTGTCAGGTTCTTACTATAGCACCAAGTGATACTGTTTTTATGATGCTTCTTTGGGGTGACATGAAGCACGAGGTCATTATGGAGAGGGTAAGGTCAAAATTGTCTTCTGGGGCTGAGAAATTTTGTTGCTCAGCTTGAGGCTTTTTTAGGTCTTACCTGCTCTCTCATTTTCTCCAGTCTAAATGCTGGTCCAGTAGGTGCTATGGCAAGCTTACAGGGGCGTACAGCAGTTCTGCAAATCTGGCTCGTGCTCCACCTTTGGCTGCTCAGAGAAGATGGTGCGACTCACAGTCAACCATGAGATGCTGAGTTTAAGCAGTGAGCCCAGCATCAAAGAGAATTCTGTTCCAGGGCAGGATCAGGAGATTTATAGCAAAGGAAATGTCCTTTTTTTTTTTTTTTCCCCCCACACACTAGCATGAACATCCTCCCTTCCCCTGACGTTCTCACCAAATGCTGCTCCCTTGGACCAGGGTGGGTTTTGCCACCCTCACTCGCCCCGGCGTAACCAGGCAGGCACCGAGGCAACAGCCTGCTGGGAAAAAAGGTGATGCTTGGAGCACTAGGAATGCCTCAGTGGGTCAGATTGAAGGTCCACAAGCATCCTGGTCATTACCACAGAGGTGTTAAGCCTCTTTGCCTAAAGACGTGATCAGCAGCTCTCAAAAACCGAGTGAATTTCTGTCACTTTGCGTATCCATGAAGTTAGGTTTGCTTGGTTGGTTTTTGCGGTGTGCTGTTTCTAATACACTTCACAAAATCCGCTTGCATGTTATTCCCACCCTAGCTTCTGGCCTTATCGGGAGGACTCAAAAAGGGAAATGCAATGTTTCCCAGAATTTGCGCGTTGCTCTTTCACAAAGTGAAGATCACAAGGTGATAAAAGCATCTTCAAAGGGAATGGCAGATTTTAGCAACGAGCACTTCTCCTGTGCCTCCAAACCACCCATCGACCCTTTCTTGTTAAGAGTGTGTAGGTGCTCTGTGTGGGAGTGCACTAGCTGTAGACCAGACGTACTTGTGGTACTTCCCAGCGTGGAGCAGACTTAACTGAACAGCCAGGCATGGGAGGAGCGCGGCTGATTTTCCTGTAGTCTGAAGGTACGGGGCAGTGGCTGGAGACACAATGCGATCCTTGCCTGAGGAAGCGTTACTCCATCTGTTTTAGACTGAAATGAAACAACAACAGTTAACCAGCATCAAATACAAGTTGCTCCATACAGATTTTGTAATTGCATTAACTATTTCTGATGATGTCCCCAAGTGTATCTAGAAAAAGACTGAAGCGATGATGATTTACCACTGGCAGTGTATAGATTCTAGTGAGGTTTTCACTCCAATTAATAATTCTTTCCAGTGTAAGCAGGACAGGTCTCATACAACAATGGAGTCGTCGGATCATATACTTCACACTATGGGGTTACGTGGCAGTTTGTGAACAGGGTTTCTTGTTCTTGCAAGTGCAATAAGTCATGGTTTTGTCTGATAAGGAAGTGATTGATGAGGGGAGGAAAGGAAGAAGTGAATGAGTGAGTAGAGGCTAAAAGTGACTGAAAGAAATAGGACAATATGGGTAATGTATCTACATGGAAAGAGAGGAAGCATGATAGGGTGACTGGTCAAATGATAGAAAGCATAGAAATTGAACTGGAAAAAGAAGATGGAGGAGGAACCACATGACAGGGTTAGGAATGTTTAGGGAAAGGAGGATTTAAGAAAATCTCAACCTAGCATGGAGGTGTGTGGTGAGAAGAGAGATCTTGAGTGGTCTGGAGGTGGGATGTAGGGAAGCAATGGTGGAGGGGTGGATGTGGTTAATGGTGAGGTCCTTGGTGCCCCATGGAAAACACCACCACCGTGGTGGGAAGGTCCTGATGTCCTGTGTTGCTCCAACAGCTTCTTGCTAAACCCACCGGCACTTTCAAACCCTGCTCTCGGGTTTTGTGTTCCACGTAAGCAAAAACAATCTTCCCGCTCTCCTCCAGGCTCTCCAAATGATCCACGGGTTTGTTAAGGACAGTGCCAAAAGCTGGACACAGTAGTCTCTGCTGGGATTTGCACTCTTGAGTGCGGGCATCCATCTCCTGCAAGAGCTGCAGTAGGTTCAGGGACCCTTGGTGAATCCCACTTCACACAAAGTCAGTGATTTTGTTCACCAAACCTTGGATTAGCTTCTTCATGACATTGCCATCTTCAGTATTTCAGTAGACCCATTAGCACACACTAAATATAAAGATATTTGTGCTTCCTTTACTATAATTTCTACTGTATTTCTAGATCAAGGATAACTTTATTATTTCTGATCAATTGTATTTAATTAGTATTGAGGAGGGAAACATGGTGCTTGGGCTCTCCTAGAGGAGTTTCCAACACTGAGCCTGTGAATGAAATAAATTTATGTCATGACAAACCATTTAAAGCTGCTGTATTTTATTAGAATGGACTGAAAAATCCCTGCTGATAAAGTTTTTGTATCACTTTAATTGGTCTTAAAATCACACTTTGATTTTATTTTTTTTTGTCAGCATCATAAAAATGATCTTTTCTTTGGAAGTAATTACATATTGACTGCTGATGTGCACTTACAGCTGAATGTATTTTGAGAGAGATACAGTTTTATTAAAAGTGGGGAAAGTAAGTGCAACAAGCTTGGTGGAAGCTTTGCTACAGCCAGCTTCTGCAGGGAAGGATTGCAGATCCTGGTTTAGGACTAGAAAAATTTAATTTATTTTCCTGAACTATTAGTTTTGCAAACAAAGCTAAGTATTGCTTTGCAGGAAGGCACTATTCAAAGTCCTGAACACGTCCCTTGGTGTTTAAGGACTGACCATAAATGAGACTTTTTTTGCAGACTTTTGTTGCGTGTTTGGGTTGACTGGGATAAATACAAGCCCCAAGTCTCCAGGGAGGCTCTCCTGTCACCGTGGCCGCTCTGGGAGTTCTGCAGAAGTCGGGGTGGCTGTGGGGAGCAGCCTCCCCAGGGCTGTTTTCCTGTGCCGCCCTTCGCTTTGCAGCTCTGCCGCCTTTTGCTGAACGTGCTCCGCTATATTAATATTCCAACTATTAGACTATTAAAGTCTACCAGTGAGTTAATTACATTAGAGGTTACTTTTAAAAGCTGCCAGTGATCCTCTCCTGAGGACTCTCCTGGGGAGCCGCATTTCAAAGGCGCCGTTCCTCAGCATCCCCTCTCACGAGAGAGTTCCTCGACTAAACTGAGAGCAAAGAGGATTGAATGTTTTCAGCACTTCTTTAAATTGATGTCTCTGAGAGTAGCTCTGGTGCCAGGTACTTGAAAAAAAAACAAAACAAAACAAAAACCCCACAGAGATGCTGGAGACGAAATCTGAATAACCAATTTCAGCTGATGTTCAGGTTTCGACTTTGCGGAGCCCTTAAGCACGCTGTGCTTCTCGCCAGCTTCAACGCGATTTTCTCACGTGGCCGGCAGCGGCGAGCGCTGCGCCAGCACGGCAGCGGTGCTGCGCTCCTCGATGGATGGATTCAAGGGGACAGAGGACTGACCAAGAGGCAGGAGCCCACCCGTAACTTCCTTCGCATGTCGCTGCAGCCCGGCGTCGTCCCTCTGCCCGGCAAAGCGCCCACGGACGCCGCTCGCGAGGGCTGCTGCGTTAGAGACGTGGGCGGCAGTAGGGCCGGGTGGATCAAAATAGCTTCTGACTCCAGGTCTTCCCAAAACCGGTCTGGATTGAACGACTGTGTGACCCACCCTAGGCGGTCCTGCTCTGGCAGGGGGGTTGGACTAGATGATCTTTCAAGGTCCCTCCTAACCCCTAATGTTCTGTGATTCTGTGACTAAAAGAAAAAAAATAAATATATATCTCTAGCTTTTGAGGTTTTTTTCTTCCAAAGAAGGTAGCGAGTGGGTAGTGAAGCTCCTCTGACTGCTAATGCTGAATAGAAAAATGAAGACCACCCAGTCCAATTCCAGACAATAAACCCCTTCATTTCTTGTATAAGCCGCAGTTAGCCTACGCAGGTCACCGATACCAACATTACTGAGATTAAGGATTTTAGGAGATTTGAAAAGGATTAAATATTTATATGGGTAATAAGAATATTCAGTTATTCATTAAGCAGAGTGAATACACTGAAGGGACCCAAAATGCTTTTGTTGCAGAGTAGAAATATATCGCCGAAGGCTGAAATCAGGAAGATTTTCAGATGTGATCTGTTGGATGTTTGTCCTGAGATGGTGATGTTTCGTTATACAGAGCCAGCAAAGGTGGGAGATGGTCACAGGGAGCAGCACACACCAACTCGGTATGGGTGAGTTGTGCAAGTACTGGAATAGATGCACCGTTGTCTGGATATCTCCAAGAACCGGGTATTTCCAGGCAGGAGTAGTTTGCAATTGGGAATGCATTTATTACTTGTTCTGCTCCTGTGAAATGAGGAGATTTGGGCATAGCTGGTTTGATCAGTGCTGCATCCTGCTGCATAGGAGACTCCTTTACGGGAAAGGGGAAATTATCTATTGAAAGCCTGAGAGCCAGAGTCACCTCTGGTCGTCATAAAACCCAAGTGAAGTGTTTGTACAGAGACTGAAAAGGACTCTTGTGCAGATAAGGTAGCCCATGAAGTGCTAACTGAACAAGAGAACGTGCATCAAATATCCCCATGTATTTAAATTAACAGGCAAGCCCTTTTACCTAATTGATTAATTATGAAGTTGCAGGCTGCATTGGGTAAATTAATTACGGAGAAGGAAAGACAGAAGAAAGTGAAATACTGTGGCTGTTGTAGCAGTCTTAATTGTTCTCCATCTGTCTGTGGAAATGAAAGTGAAATAGGAGAGACCAGATCTCCTGGAATGAAAAATGAGAGTTCAAAATGTTGGTTCTTAATATCAGATGTAATCACTAAAATTTTGAAGGTTCCCTGAAGTTTGGAAAACATGCTATTGCTAGTGAGGAATAAAAAACCAGATTTGAAGCAAGTCAAAACGGTAAAGCAGTAACTCCCTAGGATTTTGGTAGGTGAGGGACATTTCCCCAGAGGGAATGGTGCTAGCCCAGCTCTGCGATGGCCATTAGCCCCTTGAGGGGTCTGGAGACCATGAGCCGTGATGCTGAGCTCTGCAGAGCTCCCTCCCCACGGCCAGCTTCCCTCGGGCTCCTGTGTTGGCAGGCAGGTGTTTTTCCATTGGATCTACGAAAGAAGATATTAAAAATGGGAGAAAAATTTAAATTGATAGCTGGCTTAGACACCAATAGAATTCGCATTTGTGCCTAATTGAAAAATACAAGTACAAAAGCCTTTTTATCTTACTGAGGGACACAGTTCAGAAGCTCGCTGAGATAACCCAGCATTAGATTTGTTAACTTTTCCACTGTTGACTGAAACGTAAAAACAAAAAATAGATGAGATTTATTGGCTGTATAACACCTTAATCAGCCTCATTAACAGAGATTATCCTGTTTCTTCTTAATTGCATCTATTCATTTAAATGGCGTGTCTTTAGAGACAGAAATTTTATTTAATCTGAGAACTGAGGGGCAAAACCCTGACTGCAATGAAACTGTGTTTAATCTTCTCGTTGATCATGATGGCACCACGGGTAGATGGAGTTTGGGGCGTGGATGCAGCTTGTGGTGGCAAGTGGATCGCACTTCGTTCACCGTTTTTTGCTTCACCCACTATAAGAACATCCTTTTTAAAAGTGCAAAGCAGCTCTGTCAGCAGCCGTGCCTCCCCCGCGCGCACCGAGAGCGCGGCTCCCGTCCAAGGCGACCTGGGGATGCTCCTGCTTTTACACCGTCCCAAGGGCTACATTTGCAAAAGGGGTTTCTAATGTGGAATGTGCAAATGTGTGCTTTCTTTTCCAAATTTTTTGCCCAGAACTCATAGGGAGCTAAAGGCAATCTTTGCTTATCCTTGGGAATAGGTTATTGTACGGGAATCCACGGTGTCAGTCAATGATAGACCCCTTGTTGCCCTTTGGGTCCCTGCCCTGATTTTCCACGGCTGTTCAGAACCGCTAGTGAGCCGTGTCGTCACCTTGGAAAATCCTCAGTGCAAAATAAAGTTTCAGATTATGGAGATTCACAAGAACAGGTCTTTAGAGGTTTTTCTTTTTCTTTCCCCCGGATTTTTGATACCGCTCCTGCTCTTACACTTCAGTGGTCTTTATCAACGCTGAGCACTCTCTTTCTAACTGTGATGATCCCAGATCCTTGTCGCTGGTGTTGGTATTCAAGCACTGTGCTGGAGGAGAAGGGCCCTGGGAAGATTCCCTGGGACTGAAGGGTGCCCGCAGGCACGGGCATGGGACGAAGAACTTTTGTCTCCTGCTAGGTTAAAGGAGAAAAATTCAAATTTTAAAATATGTTTATGAATATTTCCTGGCTAGTCATTTCAACTGGGTACCTAGCAAAGAGTTGCTTAGCAAAAAGTCTTAAAGCCGTGTTCCAGGTTTGTTTTGCTGATGTGTCCACATAGATCATATATAGTCTTTCCTAAGTGACGTAGTGGGGGCACCGGAACAGCGGCCAAAAAGATTAGATTTGGGGTTTGTGTTCGAGAAAACCTCCTTTATCTGGGATATATTTCCTGGTCCCATAATTTTGTGACAAAACCACTGATGTTATAAGTAAAAAATTGCAAGAGCAACTGGAGAAAGTAAGAGAAAAACTGGAACAGTAAAAGAACTCAAAACCAAACCAGCCAGGAGGCAAGAAAAATGCAGATGTGTTCCCCAGCTGTGCTAATTTACAAACTGGCCGTTAGCCTCTGGCACCCTATTCCACAGTGATCACCAGAATATAAAACTCAAAATCATTTTTTCCGAAGGTATGAAAAGAGCTGCAAGGCATTCAGTCCTTCTGAAGCGAGCTGAGGAAAAGACTCTGCTCCCCAGCAAGCGCAGCTCGGCTGTATTTCCGTGATAGCAACCGTGCAGAGCTCATTTGTTCATTAGAGTCCGTTGCTTTGCCTTTATTACATACAAAATAGAGCTGTAAAGTCCTCTAGCACATCCTTTTGGTGTAGGACCTAGTGTTCTGCTCCTTCACCTGGGTGCTACCGTGGGGTACACTGACCTGAATGTCTGCATTCAGGAAAGGAAATACCAGTTATATAAACTAATGCTGCTGTTTAACAAGAAACAGCAATTCTGCATTATAATACTCATCTTCTCCAGAGGAGTGTTGGAGGAGATTATTGCACAACTTGCTATGTCTTATTCTTCCAGTTTCTGCACTTACACAGAGGGGAATGACTGAAAGAGAGAGGTGAAAACTCTCTAGGACTCACAAAACGCCAGCCCTGATGGCTGTAGTTTTAATTCTCTTTTGGACAGAGATGCAGTATGGAAAAGATGCATGTTGGTTAAAGGCAGGGAGTTACGATGTAAACAGATGTGCAGCATAACTCATTGTGGTCAGCTCGGCCAAATTGCTATAAAATTCTCATATAAACAACAGAAGGCCGGCAATTTACTTCTAATTTCAACCAGAACAAAAGTTCCCTTAAAATCAGAATTCTTCTAAATGTTGAAACTGCATTTGATTTCTAAACAGTGCCGCTGTGTTTAATATGTTCACAGTAAGCGGTTTTCTTGGGGCACGTGTGCACACACGTAAGTTGGTGGTCTTTTTTGATACGGTTGTGCTCACGATCACAGCAGATAGCACAGTCCACAAGCGACTGGAAAGCCCAGCCTGCAATTTCTCTCTGCAGTGGCTGAACAGGGGTTTTCAATTT
The DNA here is from genome assembly GCF_034619465.1 of Leptosomus discolor. Taxonomy (NCBI): domain Eukaryota; kingdom Metazoa; phylum Chordata; class Aves; order Leptosomiformes; family Leptosomidae; genus Leptosomus; species Leptosomus discolor. The sequence goes on along the minus strand of NC_141396.1, from coordinate 1,442,003 downwards.
CATACATCATTTACAACTCACTGCAGTGATTCTATAAAGTCAGTACACATTCTCCAGACAAAGCGAAGAGCAGAAGCAAACAGATACTATTTTTTTAATATTGCTGCTGTTATCATTACACGTGTTTGGCACCAATTTTGTCTTACTGTGTATCTCACCAAATTGCCCAGAGCACTGTTTGGCACCTGGGTATAGAATTCAGCTAATTTAATTGCTAAAGTCAGTCTTGTAATTGCATCTTTTCCCTTCGCACGTGGGCATGCCTGTCAGCCTGCCGCGAGGGGCCGGGGGAGGCTGCCAGGTCCGTCCATCCGAAGCCGCCTGTCTCCCACTTCACAGCAAACCTGCTTCTTTCTAACGTGCCTTCCCTCCCTTCCCTCCACTCCTGTTTTGGCTTGACCATCTCCTCCCCATCCTTGGAGGGATGCTCGTTCCTGCCTTCTCCCCTTTGCGCATAGGATGCTGCAAGGCAGTAATGTCATTAACGATTTTATAGTTTTATTTTACTGACTTGTGAGAAAACTGGAGAAAATCCCTGGGTTTACTTGTGAAGAAGTTTTCTTCAAAAGCCATTCATTCTTCTAAAAGCCTGCTTGAGATTTGTTAAGCAGCTGTGTCTCTGTAGTGAGCTTTCAGCAAACTCTGTCTTAAAGGACCTAAAATAGGCACTGGGATATTTTGCTGCCGTTAATTTCTATGTTGGAACAACAGAGCTTAAAGGCTGCCTGCGTTTGAGTCTGGGGTTCAGGAGGTTTCAGTAATTACGAAGGTGCAATGCTTGGCAATCCATCTTAACCTTTGATTTGGAAAACAAGTCTGGATGTTTTAAAAGAAGAGTTGTCTCTTACGATTCTCTCTTGACAGCGACAAGAGAATCAGAGTCATTTAAGTTGGAAAAGATCTTTAAGATCATCGAGTCCAACCGAGAAAACAGCAGTGTCCATCTCTGGGTGTCTCAGAACAGCTTTTGTTCAAGGAGACTGAAGGAAAAACAACAGTTCCAATAATTTTCAGACTGAAAGTATTCCCATCCTGTTTGCTGCCGCAGCCCTGTGCTCCTCCTTTCCCCCCAGCTCGTGGCTGGGTTTTCGCCTGCTCCCGGGAGTGCCTTTGGTTTCCCCTTTTCTGTTACTGGGGAGATCAGAGTCTGTCAGCTCTTAGATGAAACATTATAATTATTAACATCAACTCTGACTCCATTCAACACATCTAGATACCATGTACTGTCAAATCATACAGATTTTAATAAGTTGGCCAGTTTTCAGCCTTCCCTTCATCAGATTTAACTGAACTTTAACTTCAGATGTTTAAGACTCGATCATTACTTTCAGGGCATGTTAAAGTGGGTGGTAATTATGTCTGTATAGTATAATATAGGAATCCTGATGGGGTTTTAAGACACCTTCCCAGTTTCTCCACTTTAATTAAAAATGAATTTAAAACTATTTAAGAGGCTATCATTTGTGAATGGGGATTTAGTATTTTGACTCTTCTTCATGCAAGCAATAAATTATTTGGAAGGCAAACATTTGTGGGTAGGCAAGGAAGTGAAGCAGGTTGAACCACTGTTCAGAAAGGGAGCAGAAATTAAAAGAATGGTGAACTGATTGCAATGAAATCAGTCTGCCTGATTGCCTTTCTTCTGTGAGGCTGAGAATTGCAATGAACCCGGGAATACAGCAAAGATTAACGGGTTTGCAATGTTAGCTTGCTCGTAGAAGTGGATGAGTCCTTGGACAGACTCACTCATTCATGTTTTCGTCTGAGGAGAACTTTACTGAAAGGTTTTCTACAGAAATTAATAAAGCCATAACACAGCCAATACTGTAAACTTGCTAAAATGAAATCCAAGTCTGGTTTGAGTCTGGCTGTGGCTGCGGCACGTAAGGAGCTGCCCAAACCACTGTCAGCCACGCTGGTTTAGCTTGATGCTTGGTAGGTTGGGGTCTTGTTCTACACGATCTTGAACCCATCCTTGCAGACTGGCACGGGTTTACCACCAGCAAGCCTCCACTAGCTCCACCCAGGAATGTTTTGGCGACCCGTTTTCTAGTGGATACTTAGAAAACTACTGGCATCTGGCAATGTCTGCCTTGTGGGACTGGGCCGCACGCTGTCCCCCTGTGTCCTGGCCTTATCTTCATTGCAGAGGTGGGGATGGGCATACAGGGACACACATCACGTTAGTTAGTAGTACCTGACCATGTTGTTTTCCTATTTTTCTTTCTTCACATGATTGTTCAAGTTAATCTGAAGCCCGAAGGATTTGCATAAGGACCAAAGTAAATCTGGATAGAGGTCAGTAAGGAAAGCCGTGCCTGGCGTTTGGTAAAATAAGGTGTAAGGTCTCAGATACCTCACTGCAAGTTTGGGTGGGGTTTGGAACAACTTAGAGCGGGAGAACAGAGTGAATCAATCGAAAGACTGCAGCATCTCAGAGTTTCCATGATCTTTCAACCCTGACGGCACTTAATAGACTGCATTAAAACTGGGATGATGATGATGGTATTGTGGACTGCGTTATTTACTCACGAGCCAGCAAACCCAGACTTATTTATTCAGTTCATAGGCCATTGATTCATGATCATTGCAAAAGTATAACCAGAATTAGCATTGAAGTGAATTTTGCAGCCTGTGTAAGAAAATACATTCACTGCTACTGTCTGATGGAAGGTTTCCTGTTGAACAAATACATTTCTGCTGCTAGTTAACTGTTAAATGCAGAATTTTACGAACAGATCCACACTGATTCTAATGCTAGAGTAAGGGTTCAAAACCAATCCATTTTCAATGAAACCCTATGCTTGTATGTAATATCGAATCAGAGTATAGAAGCAGTAGAAGCACTAAAAGTTGTGATATTTAAGTGTTGTCAAAACTTGGGCAGTTTTGAAATAGACTTTACTCATACATGGCGGCCTGTGAGATCCAGGGGATATGTGAGTAGCAGACAGTGAGTTAGCTGAAAAGGTGTTTGTTGGTTATTAAATATACTATCTTTTTTATAAGAAGAAAATCCGCATGTTCAGATATGTATCCCTTTTTTATATCTCAAGGATCAATGAATTCCTCAGAATCAGGAGAATTTGTCCAATCAAATTATTCCTCCTCGTTTGAACAAGCTAATCTGGAGGAAAGTCAATGAATATAAATATTTTTCAAAGCTAGATTAATTTTTTTTTTTTTTACGTGGGTTTATTTTGGAAAGGTGTACGATATGATGCACTTTCTTCATCTTCCATCTGCATTAGCAATGGAGGTGTTAAAGTGTTTGAATCCATCGGATTTTAATGAACCTAAGAATTGAGGAGAGCACTGAATAAAGGGCGTACAGAATATTAGTAAGTTACATCACCTTTCCGTTTCTTTGCCCTGAAAAAAAGGACCAGTTTTCCTTTATCTCCTGTCCTCTGTTCTACTCTTTACACACAGTAAGTCGAATCCTTACCTTGCCTTTCAGCTTGACTGTTTCAGCTCCCAGAACATTACCGGTTGTCAGAATGATTTTAGGCTTTTTAGCTTCGTTTGGTCTGAAAATCATTACTTAATATCTGTGTTTTAGGGGAAATTATGGAATGGACATATGGCCCTCCTGCTGGAATGAACAGCTCACACTAGGAATACTTCAGGAAATTAAAGAAAATAGAGTATGTCTGTTTTTAATCATTTATCATGATGTCATCTTTGGGAAAATGGTGTTTTGTCAACCTAAGTGATAAAATAGACAAGAGGGAAAAAATTGTGTTTTATATTGAACAGCTTTGCTACATCTCCTAAATCCACTCTCTCCAAAGTTCTATATTTAATCCCAGTTTTTGCAATTTTTCTTAAAGATATGAACTGTGATAACAGCTGAATTTTGAAGCTCTCTACCGCAGCAAACTCTGTGTCCAGCTGAATTTCTATCAAATAATAGAGACTGTTATTATCATTAAACTGTTCTTACATGAATTATTTTAAAGTGTGTGATAAATAGGCTAAGAACTATGACTTATTATCAGTTTTTCATGGATAACTCAACTACCTCATGCCTGAAAGAGTCCAAAAGTCTTTTGTCTGTATCACACCTCAAAAAGCAGAATGGAGCTATGAGCTTCTTGTGACCAACAATGGCATTTGCTATTCAAAATTAGACTCCAAAATTTTAGGATTAGTTCCCGTAAGATCATGGAGCTGTTGAAGGGAGAATCTTAATAAATGTATCACTACGGGTCTGGAAAACAGAACTTGCTAGGGTGTTTGAATGGACAGCCCTTGGAGTGTTTAAATCAGCGTTAATGAGCAAAGGGAACCAGAAGAAATAAATTATGCAGCTTTTCCAGCAGCGTTCGTCTGCCGTGAGTGTGCGTTGGCACTGGCGGGAGCCGCCGGTGCGCTGTCACGCGGAGGATCAGGGGCGCTAAAGCAAACGGGCTGCGTCGGGCGCTTCCCACCCCTTCGTCCAGTGGCTGCCCGAGGTATAACTCACGTGTCCTGCTCTCTGCATTGATTTGTTAGGAGGAAAGTTATAATCATGAAGAACCCATGGTTCCTGTTCGCCAAAAAGAAAATTAATCAAGTAAAATCTTGACTGCTTAAGTGAGTAACAGCTTTTCTTAATATCTGAAACAATGTAGAATACAGGTTTTGAAGTGTTTTACTGTTTTAAATTAATAACTTCACATCTGCTTAAAAAGATAACACTGTACTGAATAAAGCATGACTTTCTAGCCTTGTATAATGACTCTTTTTCAGATGATATTGCAGAGAGCCTTAGAATATGAGATGAACCTTAATTAATATTCTTTCAATTACAATATATTTCACTGTCATATTCTTCTAATATTCATGAACTGGTGCGGAGCTGGTTATAAATCTAATGACTAGGAAACCAAAGGGCCAGGAGAGTGCAACTCCACCTCCTCCTAGGGAAGACAACTATTCAATTCTTACCTTCCATGCATTATTCAAATCTCTGCTTTTAAAAGTATAGACAGCAATACAAATTCTTATATGTAGAAAATATGTAACTATTAAAATTTCATTGGAAGTTCATTTCAGTTGTGTTCATGTTTCTTGACAGGAAACGTAGCCTTGTGTGGATTACTTTCTGGGACAATATACTTGTTTTGGTCATTTCTTCTTGAAGTTGCTGTAATGGCTGTGTGTTATAGCAGCTTTCCTGATGGTGGATTTTAAGCTCTTTTAGAACCAGAGCGTAGGTTCTGATATTGCCGTTGGCAGGAGCAGGAGAGCTGGTGGTACAAGGCTGTGGTGTTTGCTGGCAGATAGTGCTCTTGCTTGTTTAAATTGAAAAAAGAAGTCACAAAACCAACAGAATCGGTTTTTGCCCAACACACTGGAAGGGACCGGTGCCACATGCTCTCCCTTTTGGGGTGTATTCCTGATAATTTAGGTTTGGTACGTGTGTAACTTGTTGGCCTCCACTCAATGCTTTTGTACACACCGTCTCTTCTGACCCTGTCTGGAGTAGCTTTCAGATGATTATGGTTGAACCCAAAACAGGCCACACTTGATCCTGAAGTGAGGGATGGATTACTGGGTTTGAGCCAGTCAAAGAAAGCTTTGCTTTAGACTGTGGACAGGATGAAATAAAACCATTTTATTTTCTCAGAACATTGCCAGGGTGACTTTGCAAAAAACTTTTTTTTTTTCCATACAGCCCCGTACGCAGGATACTGACCTCAGACCACGCAGGGTGGCCTCTGAAGGCTGGTTCCTCGCCTCCGTCACTGCCAGCCCCCCATTGGTGCAATTCTTTTGGGATAACTCACAGGATAACAGCCATTTCCCTGGAAAGGCTGCTTGCACAAAGGTATGTTTTTAGGTTCATGCATTTGAGGTAAAAGGCACATTTCATAAAAGTTGGCAAGGCAAACAGCCATATAGAGAGTTTTTGTAATTAGAAACCAACTTTCCTTTGCTGTGGCATTTGAGATAGAAGATAGGACGGTGCAGTCATAAGAAAGAATAACTTTTGAAAAAATCAGCTGCATTGTGAGTAAAAAAAAAATAATCATTTTTAACAATAAATAAATCAAAAATCGTGACAGGTCCTGTAGCTTAGAAATAACAACTGACAAAGGAAATAAAAGCTTGGTAGTAACATATAAGTGTGAAAGAATCCACTTTTCAGTTGACCTAATCTAAAAGTCATTAACTACCAATGTGCTGACAACACGGGAAAAACCCCTCACAAAGACTTCTATTGGTTTTCCTGCTGAGCTTCAAGTAATGTCAGAGTCAATTTAGGAATTTAATGCAACAATTACATAGCATGTCCTTAATTATTTCATATTGCATTATTTGGGTGGGGGTTTTTTTGCCTAGTTCACAAAATGCGACACTCACTGTTCATTTCCAACATTAAGGTCCAGTTACTTTCATGATGAGAACAGATCCTACCTGTAATTTAAGGTCAAACCCATTACCATGCTCCTGAGGGAATGGGATTTTTGATGTTGTTAATAGAGATGATAGTCTAAATTCTTTCCTCACTTCCAAAATTACTTCAAACAGTCTATTGTCAGAACTACTGCCTGTAACAAACTACTTTCTTAGCAAAAATTGCCTGGCCCCCTGATGAAATCAGCACCACCTCCCCCTGCCTGGCTTGGCAAGCAGCAGTCGGTACCTGCTCCAAGTGGGCAGTACTGCACTTTGATGGAGCTGAAGTGATGGGACAAAGTGGAAGGTGTTTCGTTATCTATCTATCTACTTATATATAGGTGACCTCTCGGCGCGTTTTATCCTTGCCTACTTATGAGGAGGACAACGAACAGCTAAACCCACTGCTATTTATTTGTAGTGTTTTGGGACAGCCCCGTAATGACTGGGGCGTGAGTCATACCACATCATCTCAAGATGATACAAACAACATGGGCAATTCCCTTCCCTCTGGCCACTTTGTAATAACACTAGCTGTGCGTTACCTAGAATAAATCATATTTTTTATCAAGAAGGGAATATTTTTGAGCAAAGGGAACACTGAACACCTCAAATCAATTTTTTTGTAGTTTTGTTTTTCATAAAAGTGTCTCTAACCCTTTTTCAGGATTAAAGTACGCTTGTACTTGAGCACTGGGGGGGCTCAGACCTTCAACATCCAGCGTGTTGCATCTTTCCTGAGTCAGCGATGATGGGGTTTAAGCAAAATTTTCACATCATTTTTTACTATTTCAAGTGTTCCTGTTATTAAAGGATGCAATCATTAATTCTGGCACTCTCCCTACCCCTTCCAAGGAAAGACAATGTTAAATTTGATAAGATTGCGTCTAAGATGCGACTAGACAATAATAGATGATCTTATCTGGGCTTCCTTTCCCATGAAAGGCTGGACCAGACCATCTTTTGAGGTCCCTTCCAAGCCAGGCTGATCAGTGACTCACTGAAGATCGTAGCGTGTCCAGACGTTTTGGGGGCATCAGTTGTTTGCCCAGAGCTGCTCATAAAAAGGCACTCCAAATAAAAAAATCAGCCAAGCATAAACGTACAAAGAACACTCAAGTGAAAAAAGGACCCAGGTTTTTTTAAGTCACATGTGGGTTTGGAAGTGCCTGCCTACCAAAAGAAATAATCCCGTTAAACTCTGCAGTGGGTGCAGCCAAACCCCACGGGCAATGCTCCTGCAGAAGACGAGTGGTGCTGCGAGCCTGCGCCAAGGCGTGCGTGTGGGAGGGAGGCTGCGAGGCCATGCTGCCCCAAAAATGTTCCCTCTACTTTTTGCAATTTTTTTCGTTAATGCTTTACGTTCATGCAGGCTTTAAAAAGGGGGAAAAATACACCTGGACATAGGAAATAATATCTGATACAGCTTTTCCTGCTGTGCTCAGGTCTGCGTTCTGTGCTGCTTGACCTCACAGCGATGGTTCCCAGGAGAGCCTTCTCAGACGCGAGGGAATCCAGGATTCGTCAGATTTACCCCGTTTTGGGTTCTCGGCGCTCGGCTGACAGGTGAGAGCTCGGAGGTGCCGCTGCTGCGCTCCCAAGTGGGAGGGACAGCCCTGGCTCTCTGCAGAGCCCTTGAATTCCAAATGTGTTTTCCCCTTCAGTTTGAAATAACCCAGATTTCCTCTTTTTTTTTTTTTTTAATTTTTGAAAAAGCTTATTTTCCCAACTCAGAAAGCTGAGCCAAAAAATAGCTTTCTCAGAGGAATGAGCTGAAATATCTCTCTTCTGTATGCCTAAAGTGAGTTCTTCTGCTGTCATAACTTGTGCTGCAACAAATGTATCTCCCTCCTTTGTCAGAATTTATAATTATTGTTAAAGAATATGGTTAAGATGGTTATGCCAGGCAATGTAAAGCAGTTAGCAATAAAGAAAAATAGTTGACTTATTTAAATGCAGCACTTCAAAATTTTTCTAATATTTTTTAAAAAGATAACCTGAAATACACGTTTACAGGGACGCTATTTCTTTTATTTAAAGATAAAAGTGGGTTTTAAGAGGTTGTGTTTATTCCAGCTGTCCTCGCCCTGCCAAAAAAAAAAAGAACAAAAAAAGGTTGTGATTTGAATCTTTTCATGTCCAGGTTCACTAACTTGGAGGCAATCTTTGAGCTATTACTGAAGACACGGTAATTTACTGGCCACAAAGCTAACTGTTTAACTGCTGTAGTGCCCTGCCTCCAGTAGATTGTAAATTAAACCTCTGAAATCCACTGGCTCCCTGTGACACAGAAACCGGTGTTTTGTAATTGCAGTACAAATTGCTTTCCAAGGAGATCGTGTTAAGCTCTTGATTTCTTCTGTGACACTCCCGAAGAGGTGAAGTACTTTATACTTATCATTAAAGCCCAGCGATCTATACAAATCACCTCCCGATGCGGCTCTCACCCTGGTACTCCGAGACAGATAACCGGCGCATCCCAGATGAGCTTCGGCTTGCATCTGGGTGACAGATAAGAAATTTCATTGGACAGGTTTCCGCTGTGATAGACAGAAGTAATATCTCTGGCAGCAGGAGTACTCCACTGCCTCAGCCTCTATAAAGTTAACGCTTTTGGTGTAAACAGTTTTTATGCAAAAGGAGTCTCAGGAAACACCGCACTGCGCCTGCTCCGCGTGGAGCGAACGCCTCCGGCGCAGGCAGAAAGCCACCACGGATCAGCTGGCGCCTAAATGCTGACCCAGAGAGGTAGAAGTGACCTGCAATTGTTTGGCCAAACTTTCAGGGAGGGAAGCTGATTAATTCAAATCTCAGAGTTTTCACGGGGAAAGTTCTGTATTGGCAAAATGGCCCACCTGCCTTTGGCAGAGGAGGAGAGAGAGGAGGGCAGCTCCAACAGCTCCCCAGGGAAAGCTGCTCTCCAGCATCGCTTCTCTGGAAAATTAAGGCTGAAAATTGTTCTGATTGGCCCAGACTTACTTTTTTCATCTCTTCTTTGAGATACGGCAGCGGGTAACAGTGAAATCAAGACAATAGACAACATGGGTCTAATCTCATTGGGTGCTTTTTGTCCTTTACACCCACAGTTGAACCCCAAATACAGAAGAGCCAAAGCCAGACCAGAGGTTGGAGCTGCCAAGCACGTCCCTTCCCGATGCCTTCCGCGCTGTGTGTATGCGGCTGAGGGCAGAAGATTTCTTGGGTTCTTGGTAATTTTGAGGACTGATGGCAATCTTTCCCACGGTACGTAGGTGACTCCTACACATTCAGGAGGCATTGGTATTTTCACCTGGAAAATACACGAGGTGTGATAAAAATGAAATGTTGAGCCCTTCTCTTTACACACGGACCAGTATATTAATTTCTAAATGTGGAGGCAGTGCGGGCAGGGAATATAATGTTAGGACTGAAGGGTCAAAACTTTAAAAGTGAATTTAAGACCTTCTAACTAATGACAGCACTGATCCGGCACATCGTTGCTGCATTTGAACTCAAAGCAATTTCAGACGTTGCGTTCTCATGGGTAAATATATCCTCCAGAGAGGACAAACATTTAGGAGCTGGAAAAATAACCTGTGGGATTTCAGCTTTCAAGGCACATTAGGATGTTTGTCGTACCTCCTCCAGATAGGGAAATAATTTCTAGTTTTGTCTTGCGAAATCTGTTTTGTGCTCATGTCATCATGGAGGGTTTGGAAAAATACCAAGGGGCGAGAATTCAAGGCCTCTTAACTTGAGGCTCGGTTTTTAGGGCTACCCGAAGGGAAGGTCCCTGTGCATCAGGGATGCAGGTAGAACAGTTCAGAGAAATACCTGTTTGTATCTGCACTGTAGTTCAGAGGTACCTAAGAAAGCTTGTGCATAACGATGGTGTTTCCTCATACGATCAAAACTTGGAGAAAAATTCTTAGTCGTTACAGAATGTAGTTACTGTGGTTTTTTCCTTTTTATAATGTGCAGGTTTTTGAACTTCTGGCACTTAATCTTTTATGTAGTCAGGAGTGTGGTTGTTCTTATATAATGATATAGAGCAAAATGGCAGAAACCATCTCTGCTAGTAATAATATTCGTTCTGTCCCCCTCTGGGTGTAAAATGACTGAACAATTAAGTGCAATATAGGCAGGAAGCAGAACTGGCTCTGCAGTTATAAAATAACGCGCTCTTCCCTTTAGAAAACACAAGCTGCCATGGGTAAAACATTTTGGTTTATATTTTTTCAATGACAGGCATGAGAGGGGACTCGAACACAGACGCTTCTTGGAAATGAGTCTGTGGACAACGCGCCAGCGCTGATGGCAGATGCCATTATGTCAAAAGAGCATTGCGCTGCAGTGATGAAGAGACAGAATTCAGTACTTAGCAGATCACGTTGATATTGGGGAATAAATTTAGGTCACTACTATCTGATTTGCTGTTGAATACCTCGCTGCATTCTAGAGTACCTAAAGTTTCCTATGTAAGGATGCAACAACTGACTGGGAAATGGTATGATAAGATACGCATTTTCCGCCCCCTGCACTGTGAGATAAATTCCTGTCAAATGCTTGCCGTGCTCAGAAATGCTTTCTGTACCCAGGAGCTTTGGAAAAAGATCAACAGGTTTCCCTGAAAGGATGAAACTGGGGAAGTGTGACACAAAACAAGCCATGCCATCAGCATTGTGCCCAGCAGCACAGGCTGCCAGTGCTCCTGGATAGGCAGGGACAGAGACCCAGGGACAAGGAACTTGGGTGAAAAACCTGAAATAAAGTATAATTAGAACTTAGAGTAGGAGAATAAGGAAAGAGAACCAGAGAGTTCATTGATTTACCATTTATACTGCCTTTATTACAACCTCAGCAGTATCTTGGAGTTTGTGGGGAAGGCCAGGGCACGTGTCTCCAAAGTGACATAAAGAAGAGTGGAAAAATATAAGCAGTGTAATTTACTCAAAGTTCAGAAGCCAACAGCCACAGATTTTTTGGATTCATCCCTGTGAGGAACAGCAGGGTCCAGGCTGAAAGCCCCTCTGCCCCCTCACCGGGGAGGAGCGCAGAGCAGGAGGGTGTGGGTTCGATCCGCCTCGCTCCTCGCATCCCAGGGGTGGCTGAGAGACGGCTCTTAGTGTCCCTCAGAAATGGTCTCAGGAACAAAACAAACGAGCCCCAGTCTCTTGCTTTCTTTTCTGTGCCTTCTGAGGTACTTTTCATATCTTTCCAAGCTCGCCTTCTAACTTTATTTTCCTGATGGAAGGAGGAAAAGGGAACAGAGGAGAGAAGTCCTTTGGTGAGAGCAGACAGCTTGCATGAAGAGCATGGGAAATCCAACACTCCCCTCCCTGGAGCCCCTAAAAAAGAGAAGAGAAAGACGTGCATCTTCTGAAACAACCACCCTAAGCGCTGTCTCACAGCAGAGAGGAAATAATGGGGTTCGTGTGTACCACCTAAGGTGGGGAGGTTCTGAGCAGCAGTATTTTGACTGCCCCCACTTCGCTCATCTCCCACAAGCTGTGGTGTTTGACTGGGGTTGTGGCAAGCAGAGAGCTCTAGACACAACGGTTTAACACACAAACAAGTAAAATATCATTTCCCTACATAAATAAAATTATAGGAATGAATTACCCATATTCTATGCTGAAGTATTTTTGTGAATTCAAAATATATGAAAGTATATATCTCTCTAAAGACATTTTAGAATATTTATGAAAACAATTCATAAAATTAAATCCCATTAGTTCTAGATTAGCACTTGACATTTGTCAGACTAATAACTTTTCTTAGCTAGAGGGGACACCCTGACTTTCAATAATGCTTAATGGGTTTTCTTCCTGGTATCTATTTGGCAGTGTTACTCTTATTTTTGCTTATACAAATGATACTGATCTGACAGGATTGCGTTTTTATCTGGGGTGCAATCTTTAATCTGCCCTTTTCTGCCAGCTCTGTGTATGTACATGTACAGTGGGCATATCCAGCTAAACCACTTCTCATATTTTTTGTGTGCTTAATAACCAGCTTAAACACGACAATTCACACTCATTAATAACAGCAACATCATATATTTTTATGTCAGTGCTGACAAAGTTGTTTATATGATTACCTGCATGTTTGGAGGGAAGATTGTCTTGGTTTGATTAATACATCACAAATGTTTATGAACCGTGTCTGCTTGGCTGTCACACTCTATATGGGAGGCAATTTTTGTAGAGCTTTCTTAAGATACATATCTTGCTTCCCAAGGCAAACAGAATTCAGGAAGTGATAACAACTACATCAAACAGGTATGGTTTTCTCACCTGATTTAAATATTGTAATAGAGCAAGATTCACGCTTTGCAGGTGGAAAAAACTTTGATGTCTGTGAGTGTAAGAACAGTACAATATATTCTTTAAAATTGCACTAAGTTGTTTTAGATAGCTGGAAATGCGAGTTTGAGAAGGGTATCTTTACCAGAGCTTGTTGTTACACCCCGGGTTCCATCTTGCAGGTTCCTGATTGCACTGGTTGCATGGCACCCAGTGATCAGGAAGCAACAGCTAATAGGAATGGCCTTATTACACACTTAAACACTGTTATCTTAATTAATGTAAGGCTGCTCCGTTACTATGATCTCCTCCTTTACCTTCAGTCTCCTACCTAGTCACCTAGGCTAAATCTACAGACAGAAAGCACTGCCATCATACATGACTTAGGCACATTTTCATAAATTATCATTGATAGAAAATGGGATTACGTTATTTACCTTGTCTTCCAGCTCTGTCGGCTTCGTCATTGAAGAAATGCATGTTTTCACCTGGGAGCATATTATTTATACGAGCGATTTTGCTGGCTTTGCCCACAAAGGTAAGGAAACACATCCAAGTTCCCACAAAAGGGCTGGAAACCAGAAAAGTGGACTAGCAGAAAGCAAAACCTCGCACTCAAGGCAGTAAAAGATGTGCCTCTGTGTACATGCTCCAGCATAAGCACTTTGTCCTAGGCTTAAAATCAGCTCTAAAATCCAGAACTGAATGCCTTCCCAGGGAGAAAGGTGTCTGCTTGATGCCTTGGCTGGGTTTCCCTCCAGGTAACAGTGAAGGGAATCTGGTCTGAAGTGCCCTATCTACCAAACGTGCAAGTTGGGTTTATGTCAGGACCTAACCATGGTAGGTATTCACTAAATGTTGGTGAATTTGTAGCAGATAAATGAGCACTAGACTAACCCAGCATGAATTACCTTGAAAATAACACAACTCGCTCTGAACATGGTCTGCTCCTCCAGCACCTCAGTGTCCTTCTTGCAGTGAGGGGCCCAAAACCACACCCAGCGTTCGAGGTGTGGCCTCACTAGTGCCAAGCACAGGGGCACGATCCCCTCCCTGCTCCTGCTGGCCACACCATGGCTGACACCGGCCAGGATGCTGTTGGCCTTCTTGCCCACCTGGGCACACTGCCGGCTCATGTCCAGCCGGCTGTCGACCAGCAACCCCCGGGCCTTTCCCGCCGGGCACTTTCCAGCCACTCCTCCCCAGCCTGTAGCGCTGCGTGGGGTTGTTGTGACCCAAGGGCAGGACCCGGCACTTGGCCTTGGTGAACCTCATGGCATTGGCCCCAGCCCATCGATCCAGCCTGTCCAGGTCCCTCTGCAGAGCCTTCCTGCCCTCCAGCAGATCAACACTCCCACCCAACTTGGTGTCATCTGCACACTTACTGAGGGAGCCCTCGATCCCCTCATCCAGATCACCGATAGACAGAACTGGCTCCACACTGAGCCCTAGGAAACCCACTTGTTACCGGGCACCAACTGGATTGAACTCCATTCACCACCGCTCTTTGGGCCCGCCCATCAGCCGGTTCTTTTACCCAGAGAAGAGAGTGCCCATCCAAGCCAGGAGCAGCCAGTTTCTCCATGAAAATGCTGTGGGAAACAGTGTCAAAAGCTGTACTAAAGTCTAGGTAGAAAACATCCACAGCCTTTCCCTCATCCACTAAGCAGGTCACCTTGTCGTAGAAGACCAGGTTAGTCAAGCAGGACCTGCCTTTCATAAACCTGTGCTGATGGGCCTGATCGCCTGGTTATCCCGTACCTGCTGTGTGATGGTGCTCATGATGATGTGTTCTATAACCTTCTCCGGCACCAATGTCAGGCTGACAGGCCTGTGGTTCCCTGTATCCTCTTTCAGGCCCTTCTTGCAGATGGGCGTCCCATTTGCTAACCTCCAGTCAACTGGGACCTCTCCGGTTAGCCAGGACTGCTGATAAATGATTGATTGAAGATTATTGCAGAGAACATAAAAGTTTTATCTTTCTTGAAGAATCAAAAAGAAATAGTGACTTATCTCCTGGTTCTGTAGCTTCCTTTGGGTCAAGGCTTAGCTCAAAAGCTCTTTTGTGGAGATTTTCTTGTGATTCCAGTATTCTCTTTTCTTTTTTTTTTTGTCTCCAACTTCAAACCCAGCAGCTTGCACATGTGCTTTCTACACGCCTTTGTTTTTTGAAGTAAATATATTTATCTTTATACTGGAAGATATGATTAGCGCCACTATCTTGCTCCACAATGGAACATAATGAATTATGCCAACTGATTTAAAGGTACGACGGTAATTTCAGCGAGTACGTAGTTCTTCAGTAGGTTAGAAAAAAGGCTCTGAAAGAACAGGAAGGATAAATTGTAGTGGATAAATTGTAGTGGATAAAATGAAAAAGATCAGCTTTTATGCAAAATAATCATTGTGTACATCATACGTGTTTTCTTTTTTATATAGTACCTACAACTAAAAATCCACTGTGAGCTGTAAGAACATTTTAATAAAGGCTATTAAAACTCATAGATGTGATATACACTCTCAAGTGTAAAAAAATAGAGGAATCATCTGTACCTTATTACTATTTCTAGAATAATCCTTTAAGATCTCTGGCAGGTATTTCTTCTTCTTTGGGATGCTTTATTGGAAAACACTTCCCTTCAGCCTTTTGCCAGAAAACAAGCTGAGGGTCTTATTAAACAGGGAGGTACTTGGTGAGTTTAGGTGCCTTCAGCTGGGGCAGAAGTTGCATGAGGCGGGTCTGTGCTTCACCTGCTTCTGGAACGTGCTCCATGTCCTGGCTCTGCAGAACACAAGGAGCATCTATAGTGGAACATATAGAGGATGAAATAAGTAGGATGATCTAGAGCATATTCACTAACTTCCCATCGGACTGTGAGACGTTAATGGAGCGCGTTTCGTCCGCCATTTCTCTGAGCAGCGCGGGGTAATGACTGTTCAGTGGAGAAGCAGCTTTGGCTTCAAGTGCGAACGCTGTTTAACGAGGGGATCCAGCGAGCTCCCGTTAAGTGCGCTCTTTATTTCCCTCATCATTGTGGCCATTATTGTCATCGCTGTCATACGTGTTTTATTCCAAATGCCAATACCCATGGGTAGCACTTCTCTAGGTGGGGGTGCTGAGACTCCATGGGACCTCCAACTGTGGCACGCATGGCCTGGAGAGGTGCAGGACACCGGGAATGCGGGTAGAGTAGATTTATGCCTGCAGACAATGAGACAAAGGGCAATTTGAATGAAGTATTGCCCTCCTTGTCTTTGAGAGATCCCATTGTCATGGCAAGGAATTGAGAAGGACCAAGGAGGGCATCGTCTGGTGCACAGCACGTTTGCTGTCCTTAGCGTGAAGTTTTTGAAGAATTTTACAAACATGTTATTGTTCGGTTACTCCTGTGTCTTTTACTGCTTTCTCACAAAAATTCCTCGTATGGAAAAGGCACGTTATTTGGTTCCAGTAATATACAAAATTAGCCATATCTCAGGAAAAAGCATCTAGGGGTCATTGCAGCTAGATTGATAAATATTGTATGACTGCTGAACATTCAGTAGCTGTAATTAAAGCTAATGGGAAGCTTGCAATTAGTAATTGGGAGAGGGGAATCATAAAAAGTAAAGCTACTCACATTATTTATTGCAGACATTTAGACCTTGATCATCCAGAGGCCCTCATGTTTAATGGGTGTGTACTAACTAGCTGCTTTGGGTTTGGCTGTCGTCTGCAAAATGCATCTTTTTTATTTTTTTTATTGGAAATGCATTGTCTATGAGCAAGTGAGGATTTTTCCCAGAGCTTTTGGGGGCTGTACATGAAGTGCTAGTGGTGTAGGTAGCCACTGTTTGTGCCATAACCGAGCCCTGTTGCACCATAGCTGTTGCTCAATAGGAAGATCAAACCCTTGCTAATTATTTCCAAGTAAAGTGTGCATTGTTTTTTTTTTTGATTGGTGTGGGTTTTGTGATGCATCTAGCAAATGTCGTGCATTTTTCTTACTGAAGAGAGTTCTTTGAACTGAAGCTGTTAAATATTTGTGAAACATAAGTGTATATGGGACTGCCAGGGCAGCCCTTGCAGAAGCCCCAGGAGCACCCCTATAGCATGGGAGGCTGGGGCAGCAAGGACAGAACACCAGATGACCAGTCAACTTGGCAGGAGATGAGTAAGATAAAAGAAAAAGACAACAAAAATAGAATACTATTAGTTATTAATAAACAACAATTTTTTTCCTGAACTTGCCCCAAACCATTTTTTTGTAATTTACTGATTAATTTCTGATGAGTTACAGACCACCCTGTAATTTTATTGCTTCATTCCCTCATAAACAAATATTAATTTTATTTTAAGTTTGTTTTAAAGGCAGCAGTTGAGTTAGGAGCTTTTCTAAGGACAAGTGAAGGGACTTTTTAAGCAGTGTTTTACAGTCCACGTTTTGGTTTACGTTCTGGAGAAGAGTTACCCGCTCTGTACGGAGCAGATGAGGACCGCAGTCATCTGCTGTTGCTAAGTTTATGAACAAAAGGGTTCAAGACAACCGTGTTGCATTCAGTTTAGTTGAAGCCAAAGTGAAATCACAGGCCAGGCTCCAAGGGTTTGCGAGAGAGCTGGCTCCTGAGAAGTTGGCTGAGCCCACGGGGTGATCAGGATGGACAAGTGCTGAGGAATGGGATGAAGGGTCTGCACTACGTGCGCAGGCTTATCTGTGAAGAACCTACCTTGTTCTTCTCTCACTCTTCTCTTTACCACTCTGCTTTTGGAAATGTCCATCCTGAGCTACTGTATTGATTCTGGTTTTATTTATTCATTCATTTCTCCAGACAGAGAGTAGCCACTCCACTGCAGGTCACCTGAACTTTTGCTGTAGCCATGGGTGGCTCACAAAGCCAGCCTGACACTGCAGTGTGCTCTGGGAGGGAGGTAACGGGTGGAGGTTTTGCTCTACGAAGTGGTTTCCATCTCTGGGGTAAGAGCTTTCTGCTGTGAAATAACACCGTGCATTGCGACCCACGGCAGAAATGCTGAGCTTGTTGATCGTTCCTGCCGTGGTGCAGGGCTAACTGTGTGCAGTTTTGGGTCTTCACAACAAGAAGGACACTGAGGTGCTGGAGCTTGTCCAGAGAAGGGCAGCGAAGCTGGTGAAGGGTCTGGAGCACGGGTCTGGTGAGGAGCGGCTGAGGGACCTGGGGTGTTCAGTCTGGAGAAGAGGAGGCTGAGGGGAGACCTCATCGCTCTCTGCAGCTGCCTGAAAGGAGGGTGGAGTGAGGTGGGGGTTGGTCTGTGCTCCCAAGGGGCAAGTGATAGGATGAGAGGAAATGACCTCCAGTTGTGCCAGGGGAGGTTTAGGTTGGACATGAGGAACAACTTCTTCACCGAAAGGGCTGTCAAGCACTGGAAGAGGCTGCCCAGGGCAGTGCTGGAGTCACCATCCCTGGAGGTATTTAAAAGTGTAGATGTGGCGCTGAGGGACATGATTTAGTGTTGGACTTGGCGGTGCTGGGTTAACGGTTGGGCTCGATGATCTTAAAAGTCTTTTCCAAGCTAAGTAATTCTATGATTCTATGGTTCTATAACTACAGAGCGCGGCAGCAGCACGAACCTGCCCTGGCGTGGGCTGGAGTGCAGATTTGGGAGTTCTGCCACGTGGAGAAAGTCCGTGGGGGGCACAAGTGCATTGTGCCCCATGAGAGCCCAGCACAGGGACAGGATCAGGTTTGTCCAGGTCTCCTCGTGCCCACTGAGCGATTTCACCAGCAGCTTGCGAAGCTGGTCTTACCCAGCAACTCTCCTTTTGAGCTATGTGCAGTTCCATCGATAATCCTGGTTGTCAGTTTGGGAACTAGCTCTCTGAACTGAGCAATTTTTCTGGGATACATCTAATATTGTGCAACCTGAATGCCTGCAACCGTAACAGCTTCAGCTGCCTCTGCCAAACCCTCTTTCAGGTGTGGCACGGCTTTGTCAGCGTTACCTGTGCTGCCCTTTGGCTAATTTGATATCCAGGTGAGTGCCAGACCCACCTGCACGAATCGTCAGTTAGGCTTACCCAGAAAATGAACAAAAATATCAATTATTACCACCCCAACTTTTAATCTGCTCTAATAAGCATCACAATTCTGGCAATATGAATCGAGCTTTATGTTGGTATTTAATACACCCATCTGCCACAGTAGTCCAGAAGGAGAAATAATTATGGATGTAGGTGAGAGATCTTGTTATGCGTTGGAAAGATGCCATAGCAAACAAAAGGATGGTTTTTTAGTCTTGAGCTCTTGGCTTCTGTAATCTGAAATGCCCTCATGTTTGTTAAGCAGTACAAGATTTCCATCGGTTCAGTTTTTCTCATCCAGTGCAGAAATCTCAGATTCAGTGGCTAGAAAAATAGCACTGGGTGCTGAAGGTTGGTATGGAATCGAATGATTTACAAGAGTGAAAACAGAGGAAGGAAAGGTGAATTCACACTGGCATATGACCAAAACTACTTTTAATTGAAAAAAAAAAATAAATTCCAAAATAAACACAGGACTGTTAGATCAGATTTGAGTTTAGACACAACACAATATTCATTCTTTCCCTTAAATTTCACATCTGCACTGAGATTATCACAGAAAGTTACAGCTTTATTGCAGCAAAATTCAAATTAACACTACATAGTGAGAAGATGATGTTGAAAAAATCATAAGAACATTTCCAAAGAACCTCTCTCCCACCTGTCTTTGCTGCCTCATTTTTGTCTGGTTTACTTTCCCAAACTTTTCTCCACTACCAGACACCTTATACTATCAGTAATGTATTCATATTGACTACATGAATTCCTAATTTATATTTTTGTCAGTCTCTCATCAACATGTGTTAGTTTATTACCACGGTTATGTTATCATTAGTGTTAGTTAACTTCGGCCTTAATTAATATGGAAACCAATCTTATCAAACAACTCAAATGTTCTGATGAAAATGCCATGGTTGCATTGTTCCTTCTGAGGTACAACTGATCGAATTATGTCAAGCCAACTACTTAGGCTGGTATTTTATCTCCTCGCATTTTTGGAAAGCTAAAAGGTAACTTAACGGGCTTGCAAGGAACCTTTCCAACCAAAGATGTGTGCACTGTATGGGAAACATCAATTATTGGGGCAAAAGGGAGATCCCCCTGTGAGGAAGCAGTTGGTTGTTGTGGAATTGAATTCCCATCCCCCAAAGTCTCTCTTCTCTGGCAATGGGAGGTCACACGCTGTAGGGCAGGGGACCACCGAGTAACCACTCCCATAGGGCAGCATTTCTAAAAAGCTGAGAAAAAACTTACAATTCAGTTTCTGGCATCAGCTGTGGGCTGAGTGAGAGGGCACTGCTCTGCGGGTGAGCTGGGCCAACATGCACGGTTCGTTCATGTTCAGAGAATTCTATTATATATTGAGGATTTACCCCCTCAAATCTGCCATCTGGAAATTATAAGTGACCAGACTGCGCTGAATCACACTTTGGTTTTGTTCTGGTGTTTGCTTATTTTTTTTTTCCCTTTTGCAATCAAGTTTCTATTAAATGGAAAAGGAAAATGCTGTATATAAAATTAAAATAAAGTGCAGAATCAAGGGTAACATCAATTTGCTTACCATCTTCCGGGAACAATTAGAAATTGCCCATGTACTATGGATACCCAGATATTGTCTTATTTGTCATAGTTCATAGTAATTTGATGATGAGAAAAAAATTATAATGTGGTTTTACAAGAAGCTTTTACAGAGCCAATTTGTATGCTTAGTTCACCCGGGGGAGGGGAAGGTTGCAAAATCTGGTAGATAATATCTCTGAACATCTGATAATGGAAGTTACTTTCTGAAGCAAATTCCTAGCTCTACATGAATTTTTCATATCAAGGGAGGTGGAATTTTTAAAAAATGTTGTCAAGGAAGACCAAGTTTAACTTGGTTTGTTTGTCAGTTATCCGAGGAACTGTAAAGCCACAGACTCCCATGGGAGATGCAGCCATCAGGAGCTCAGGGGTCTCTGTCACAGCCTCTCCCAGCAGGTCCCCATAGCAGGTTGCTCAGGGATGTGTCTGGGCAGATCGGAGCATCTCAAGGATGGAGACCCCATGACCACTCTAGGCTGCCTGTTTCAGTGTTTGATCATCTTCACTACCAATAGTTTTATTTGTATTTAAGCTTTTTCAGGGATTGAATTTGTGCCTTCTACCTCCTGTCCTGCCACTGAGGGCCACTGAGAAGGGCCTGGCTCCATCTTCTTTACACTTCCCCATCAGGTATTTATAGACACAGATCAGATCCCCCTGAAGCATCTCTTCTCCAGGCTGAACCACCTGAGCCACCTCCCTGCTCCTTTCCTTTCATCATCTTCATGGTCCTTTCCCAGACTAACTCCACTAAGTCCTTGTCTCCCTTGTCCTGGAGAGCCCAGAACTGGTCCCAGTGCTCCAGATGTGCCTCAGCAGTGCTGAACAGAAGGGAAGGATCACCTCTCTCGACCTGCTAGCATCCCTCTGCCTCATGCAGCCCAGGGTGATGGTGGCTTTGCTGGTTCACGGTCAGCCTGTCACCCACTGAGACCCCCAGGTCCTTCTCTGCAGAGCTGTTTTCCAGCCAGTCAGCCTCTGGCATGTCCTGGTGCATGTTTTGCCTCCCTGGGAGCAGGACTCAGCATGTCCCTTTGTTGAGCTTCATGAAGTTCCTGCTGGCCCATGTCTCCAACTGGTCCAGGTCCCTCTGGCTGCCAGCACAGCTCCTGGGTGCATCACCCACTCCTCCAGGTCTTGCATCACCTGCAAACTTGCTGGGGTATTGAGTGGCTCAGATGTGTACAAGCTGCTCGTACACCATGAGCATGTAGAAGGAGGAGTTCAAAAGGTAGAGGAGAACAGAATGCTTGTTAAAAATACCTATGGGAAAGCAAGGTAGCTGAGCAAAATCTTCAAAAGGGACCAACCCGCTTAGCAACCTGAACTGACTTTCAATGAGGCACCGTAACTCGTTTTTGAAACTGAGTCTTGGGTTTCCATGTCACCTACATGGTTTTGAAAGGGTCATCTTTGGCTGCTGTCACATTTTGCAGAATTTACAACCTGGATGGGAGAATTTGCAGGGAAAATGAGATGCCAGCAAAATGAAAATGAAGGAAATGAACTGTAGAGAAATGTCAAGTGAATTATTTCAGAATTTTCTTTCGTTTCACCATGTCTTATCTAAAAATTTGTATCAAATGGAACCTTTAAGTATTCATATTATCTCAACTTTCATCTGACATGAAGCAGATCAGCTAATACTAGCAAATTTAGTATGCAGGAAAGTGGAAAATGGATTTAAACACCAAATGTATGCAAGAATCACCACAGAAAACATGCTGAGAGTCATTTTTACAAACTCTGCTCTGAGCTTTATGATCAGATGTGTTAATAATTCACCCAGGACTGCTTTCTGCTTGGAGACGGTACAGCCTGGGGTACAGAGCGAGGCTCCTGATTCTTCAGGACGGCAGGTTACTCTTTACCAAGAGTTGCTTTGACCGACGCCATTGCATGTGTCTGAATGGTCCTCTGGTGACCACAAAGCCTTCAACTTCTGGAGGTGATAATGCAGACCTAGAGATCCAGGTTTTTTAAATACTGACCTTGGAGGTGCGCAGGGGATGGGCCTAAAATTACAAATACGCTTAAGCTGGCACCCCACTCCTCCCAGGGTACCAAAACTGCTCTGTATTTCAGAGCTGTAGCGCATCCCGCTGACTTTGGGCTCTCTGGGAACACAGCAGTGCAGGTTTCAGACCTGGGACTAGCAGCCTTGGCTCGTCTCCTCCCAGTGTGGACCAGTGTGATGCTCACCACGTCTCCCCTCTCTCCCAGGCAATGGCAATTGTGAGTCCTCAGGACAGTTGTTTTTTTAAAAAAGAGAGCCATTTATTCAGGGCAAAGGCATTACTAAGCAAATATGTGTTGTAGAGAGAAAGTGCAGCTTTCCTCGACACATACCATAAATCCCTACCTTCCCCGAAGGTCTTGCAGGTCCCATCCATGTTTGGCACGTGCTGGGTTTATTCCTTTTTGAGCAGATCATGGCTGTCTCTTGATGCAGTTTTCCTTCTTCGTAGGGCAAGTCTCTTGAAGCAGAACAAGTGTATAAACGAACATGTGGAGCAGTGATTTACAGTAATTACTCCCAAAGTGTGTGGTTTCCCCAGGAAACTCTCCCACTGAGCGACGTACACAGATGCACACAGCCCTCGCAGGGGGGATGATACGCGGCTCTTTGAAGATTTCATGCTTCCTGTGCCACAGTCAGATTTGTCATGTTGGAGGGTATCAGCCTTTCAGGAGCTGCTACGCTGGAAAGAGAAACAACATATGCCAGAAAAGCAAACATGTGTCATCATCTCTGTTAAGGGAACTGCTGATGAAAAATAGGCAGAATGAGGCTGTGAGCTTGACCACCTTGATGCATCGTAGGTGAAACTGTGATATCACCACTTTGTTAGTTAGTACTGAAACAACAGAAATTAGTAAACAACAAAAAGCTTGTTGTTTTCCAGAGCCATAATATAATTCATTACTTTAGCTTGTTTAAGAAGGGAGAAGGAAAAGGAAATTTAATGTGGAAAGTGACAGAAAGCTTAAGCAGTAAAAACGTCATGGTTGTGTTGAAAACATTGCATGTATGTGCTAATACAGGTATTTAAAGAGAGATGGTATTTTGAAAGACAGAAAATAATTGATCTTATGCCTTCCTGAGCCTTGAAAACACACAACTGTCTTGAAAGTATTAGCTTTTGCACAAACACAACCTCCTCCCAGGACTGTTGCCACCTGACTGCCCAGACAAGAGGTGTGGATGGCTCCCTGCCACCCTGCTTGTGTCTCTCATTACCTGACAAGCCCTTGGCGACCTTTGGAACACTATCGTTGTTATTCCAAAGCTGGCACAACGCTGCAAGTACCCGCCATGCTGCTCAGCCTTCCACACCAGCATCGCTTTGGGTCTCGGTCGCATTCGGCGTATCTCGTGTTTCTTGTTTTCCGTTTGCAAGAGGCAGAGGAGACGATCGGTTTTTCCTCACCCCGCTGTAAGGGCAGCAGGCTGTGGACGGGTTCTCTGCCAAGATTCCCTCCGAAGCCCCTCCTCGGTGTTTCAGGTAGCCAGAATGTGCTCTTCGCTATGGAGGAGGTGGCGTGGCCACATCGGTTGAGCATTTTGGGACTCGGGACAGGCGGATGGGGGTCAGCCCTGGTGCTGGCACCCATGGGTTGTGGAGGGACGAGGTCTGGGCACCACAGGAGTTAACGCCACGGCGAGTGGCAACCAGCAAGGGCTTGTCAGGACGAAGCGTGGGTCAAATGAAACTCACTTCCTTCTGCGGAAAAGCGAGAGACCTCAAGGTCTGGGGATCAAAGGAAGAGGTCACAGGCTTTAACTCAGTGGTTTGTTACAAAAGAGCCTCTGCGGAGCAAAGACCTCATATGTCACCTCCACGATGGCCGAGCATGAGCTGTCCTGGCTCGCTGTTTCCCAGGCAGGGGGATGTTATTCTTTATTTTGGTGAACTAGAAAGTACTTCAGCTTCCTCTTAGAGCGCACAGGTACTGTTCTGCTTTTTTGTAAATTCAGAAAGAAAATATTCATTGAATAGCCTTGATTTCTGACCATCACTGGTAATGCTTATTGTAAGCCCCATCGCTTAATGGACTTACACAATTCCTGTGGTTATTTTAGTTCCTGTTACACTTAAACCTCGAAGCCCTTTCTTTTCTGTATTGATGCTGGCAGAGATGTACGTTCCCTTGATGCCACTACCCATACAAACCAGCTCTCTGTGCTTTGCAGGCTGCTTGGAAAGGTGATCTGCACTGCGCCTGAGATAACCACGGGGTCCCTCCGCATCGCTTCTAGCACCACCTGCGAGTGTCAGAACTTGACGCTGCCTCTGCTCTGCATCCAAGACTTTTCCTTTAATATTTGACAGGTATGTACATATACTCATAGACAGATTCTAATGCACCTAGTGGATGACAGCAAATGCTACATTTACCCTTTAAGTGCTCTATTCTGGTTTTATAATAGTTTTAAGATAAAGGAAATATTATCCAGGCTTAAAAAAAAAAAAAAAAAATAGAAATTGTGGAAAAAAATATTTTTAGTGTCTTTTTGAAATTTTGAATAATTACAAGTGGAAAAAATATCAGTCATATTACCATGTCCCTGGTATATGAAATCCTTGAACCTTAAGTGTGCAAGGATCTGGAGCCAAGGAGCTCGACAAAGTAGGCTTTTAGACATGTTTCTCTGTTCCTGTTGGCTGTGTCGTTCGACAAATCCATCTGCATATGAATATCCCTCCTGGCTGGACATGGCAAGTCAAAAAAAAAAAAAAAGAATTGAATAAAAGTATAATCACCCTTCCCCCCCCTTATCCATTGAGTTCCACACATTCAAGGCCTGGAGGATCAGACCTGGAGTGTTTTTGTTGTGTTTCGGCACTCATTGACTTTAAGATAGAGGAGTTATTTGCTAAGGGATGGAATAGTCCTGAGGGAAGTCTCTCCCATGGCAAGTGGATCTGTTTTGAATACCTGTATCAAAAAACACCCACTAGGCAGACGCAAAAGCTAGTTTACATCTGCTTTCCTCGGAAACGGGTTCTGACTTGAACACTGCCATGTATTCTCTCCATCCCATTGACATCTCTGGATCTGCCGCACAACCAAATATGCTCTTTGTAACTATGACAATGTCTGAACAGAGTGATGAGGCTTCATCATGGAGAGTAAATAAAGACCTTGTAGACGAAAACTGCTGTCATGGTAATTCAGAGTAGGAGGTAACAACTGGCTAAACGGAATTAAGTCGTTTAGCTTTTGCTTAAACTGAAAAACAAGGGAAAAAAACCACAAACTATCAAACAAACAAGAATAAGCCAGCCTAAGAAAGGATTTAAAAAAATCCTTGTAAAAATGCCAAAGACAGAGAACTGCCATTCTGGAACTGTGACTGAAACCCACCGTATACAAACAGGTCACGGTGTCCTTTGATACTGAGCTCGGTGCTCGTATTGTGAAAGACTGAAGTACTCCTAAAATTGGTCCTAAAATGGTAGTCCTAAAATTAATCGTCGTAAAATTAATCAGTTAGTCCTAAACTAACTTTGATTAGTCCTAAAATTAGTCCTAAATCAATGCTAAAACGTTAACTCAACCCCTCATTCCTTCAGTGCAATTCATTTTGAATGTGCAGCATCAAAAAAAAAAAGTTCATTTAAGACACAGTAATTGCGAGGCACTGCAAAGTACAGAAGAGCATCTGGATTGAGAAGAGTAGGAAAGACCAGAAGGAACCAAACCCATGAGCTCTGTTCCTTCCTGCCCTTTAGAAGGGCTGTACCAAAGGAGCCTTTTTTTGCACAAATTCTGGTTTCGGTACTGCTCTGTCATTCAGAAGCTTTCAGCCGAGTCCAGATGCGCGTTGTTATCGGCATGGGCTGGACTCGGGCACGGCAGTCATCTGAGCCCACCTTTCCCTCCGTGTTGAGCTAAAAGAGGCTTTGCCCACGTCGAGGAGGTGCGTGCCCATCACAGGCAATAGCTACTAATACCGTGAGCAGTAACTGCTAATACTGTAAGAAAAAAAATTCTGCTTGAATCAAAAAGCAGAGTTGCTTGGACAAACTTGACTACAAGCAGGCTTAGCAGTGGAGTGTGTTGTTAGTGCATTGAACCTGCTGAGATGGTGGTAAAAAACCGGCATCGCTAGCTGCGTACTGCTAATTATGGAACATATTAACTGTTTCCAGTGGATGGTTTAATTGCTTCCTCCCTCAGCAAAAGAAATTTTACAACCCTCAGCCTGTTATTATTTATGACACATTTAAAGCTTTTTCAGTGATCTCAGCAGTGAATTATTGCACATGCATGGAACATGGGAAAGTCAGACGTGCTAACGGCCATCATTACGAAGCCCTATTGAATATTTGCACTA
Source organism: Leptosomus discolor (assembly GCF_034619465.1). NCBI lineage: Eukaryota > Metazoa > Chordata > Aves > Leptosomiformes > Leptosomidae > Leptosomus > Leptosomus discolor. The sequence continues at coordinate 1,415,370 of NC_141396.1, read as the reverse complement.
TTGGTTTTGTTGCCACAGTTTGTTTTCCCACTTCATAGAATGGGTTGGAAGAGACCTCAAAGATCACCCAGTTCCAACCCCCTGCCATGGCAGGGACACGTCCCACCAGACCAGGTTGCTCCAGGCTCCATCCCACCTGGTCTTGAGCACTGCCAGGGATGGAGCATCCGCAACACTTGGACGATAAAATCTGAGACCGGCTATAATAATCTTTGAACAATACAACTAAAGAGAATGGCATTTAAAATAGGATTTCAGCATAATGAGCTACAGTAACGTTGTTTCCTCTTCCACTTGCACCTCTGTTTACCAAACAGGCCAGATGTGTTGGGCTGCGGCGAGGCCGACTCGTCCCACGCATTTCAGTGCTGCCGGCATCACCCAGACCATCCCCAAAACCGATGCGTTTGCTGGCAAACAACTGGGGGGGCAGGAAGGCCAGAAATGGGTTTAGGTGCCCTACCTGGAACACCTAAATGTGCCAAACCGGCTGCTTTGCACTCAAAGCGCCACTGGGAGGTAAGGCAAGAGCCTGCGGAAGGAGGACAGGTCAGGGATGCAGACCAGCTCGAACAATTTTGGTTTAAAGCCACCCAAGGAAAAGGACATTTTGTATCTCAGCAGTTAGTTGCATTTAATCCGGTAGGTATTCTGAAATAAGGGATTTCCTTCTGGCCGTCTCTGGTGCCCCTAGGTGCTGGCTGTGCTCTCGTCGCCTTCTCCCATCTCATCGAGTGGAGGATGCTCCTCGGCACGGAACCACATCGTGCCGTGCGGACACCCCTCACCCCCAGAGAACGCTGAGCACCGTGGCAGGAGGAAGCCAGAAGCTTTAGGTGCATGTGAAAACGGGTGTGAAGAGGGGCCCATGCAAATGGAACTGCTGCACGGACCCCTCGACGAGGCGGCCCCTCACCGCGCGGCTGTCGGAAGCGTTGCTCTGGCTTAACTTCTCTGCCGGCACATGTCCATGACTGAGTTTCACTTAAGCTGTACAACATTTTGTGGATTTTTGGCTATGCACCAGTCAGAGCAGAAACTTTGCCTGCTTGATGCAGCCTGGCAAATCAGGCCACTCTATAATTAAAGTAGTTTTTGAAAGCCTATGCTAAAAGGAAGTGTTTTAGATCGTAAAGCAAGGACTTGAAGGTCAAATTCATATTTGTCCCTGCAACCTTAATGCTTCTCCATACATTTCCATCCTGTGCATTGAATGGAAAAGATATCATGTGAGCATGTAATTACAGACCGTATTATAGTGCAATAATTCCCCAGCAAGACAGCTAAAGACTGACTGAGAGCTAATCTATCCAAAACCAATATACCAGTCCCAGCACAAGCTGGACTCAGGCCAGGATGTAAGGCCAAGAACAGCTTTCATGACACTGATTAATGTGGTTTAGCTGCTGATGGATGGAGAACAGACATCCCCTTTTATCCTTCTAGATCACTCTGGCATTCAATCCTGCACCACTATCCTGCCTGAAAGTAAGGGCAAAATGTTAAAGAACATACTAACCCATTTTGAGCTCGTTTCCCAAGAAGCAGTGGAAGAAAATTGCATTTCGGCTACTAGGGCTGTCCATGGAGCTCGGCAAGACTCGGCCCCAGCCCAGGCTGGCCAGCAGCAGAGCTTGAATACCCCGTGTGCTACCTCTAACCTGGCCAATGCTAAAACTGTAAAGATGCCCTGTCCTGGGAAAGGATCAGCTCACGGCTCTACGGAGAGCGGCACCAGGGTCTGTAGGAGGAAGCTACAGCTGGGAACTAAGGACATGCTGGTTATAATACTGCCTTTTTAATTATTTAAAGAATAATAAGGTAAGTGCTGAATTCGTGCAGCATTATACATGCACAATGGCCCCCTCCTGTCGTTGTTTTCAACAGCTTCCCAAAGAACACAACTGAGAGGAAGAAAACAGCAGTTTGGGGGAACTGACGGCTCAGTCAGAGCTGAAAGCAGTGCGAGGGGACAAGGGAATAGACGTCTCCAACTGCAAGGCTTTGTTCTCACTAAATTTGAAAAACCTGCTTGGAAGAATGGCTTTAATAGCTTCTCTTAATCCCCCACCCAGCACTGATAATTCTCATAATGGAAAATAGGAAGGAGTTTTAAAGAAAGTGCTTATTATGCAATTTCCTATGTTACTTAAAATCTCAGACTATCAAACCAAATTCAAAGCAACTTTGGGAATGTTAAGGTACTTTTAAAGTAAGTGGATGGTGCTGCTATATTTCTGTCTACTGGATCAGTTAAAGTGACAGCTAAACAGAAAATCCATTAGGAAATTTATATGTGTACTGCTGTTTGGAAGTTGGAAGAAAACATATTTTGATGTTTAGATACAAGAAGTATGATGTTTGGGGACTGAAATAATCCCCATAGGACACAGTTCATTCGCAGTACATCATCCAAGGACAGTCAGCTTCAGGCTCTGCTTTAATCTCCTGGTGAGATTCACAGTAATATTTATTGTGCAGACAAAAGAAACTGCATCTAGTGAATATTTATATCAGAAAGGGAAGGATTTTTTAATAACTGATAGTACATAAATCCAGGAATAAGAGAGTCAGGAACAAAAATCAAAAGGTCTAAGTAGGCGGATAGTTTGGTTGTAATTTCTAATTAGAAAGGAGCATAGAAGGTAAGCGTTATAGCCATGATTCATTTTTATATAGAGTAGGAGTTTCAAGCCAATATTTTGCAAGAATTTCCACCCAACACACTGGCTGTAAATCATGTCACCAGCTAAAGCCAAAGCACCTTTAGCGCCGTTTGTCGTCCTGGGCGCCTGCATCCACACAGCCCTGTCACACCCCGCGGGCTGCAGCCCGACACAGAGGTGCAGGGTCGTACGGCGTCACTTGGGGCGAGAATTGAGAGTATTGAGAGGGAGCGGGGCAGGCAGGGAGCAGGGTGCAAGCAAGAGAGCACTTCCCTGGGCATGCCTGCACCGAGAAGTAGTCAGGTGGGTATTTATTTTATAAGGAAATAGATTCAGGATACATGAAAATGGCAAAGATTTGCACTTTAGCAAAAATTATAGTGCTTCGTGCAATTTGACAGCACCACGCAGCACCTGCTGCCTGGTACACGCACGTTACTGCAGGCTACAGTCGATGTAAAAAGGCCTCTGGTAAAGAAATGATAACAAAAATGCACATTGAGAAGCACTTTAAATCCCTTCTGAGTATTCAAAATGAGTTGAAAGTGCAGTAAGTGGCAAATGGTGTCTTCTAAAAAATAAAAAAAATACTAGTTGAGAGAAAAATTTTGCTATTTGTTAAGGAAAAAAAGTAACCAGAGGATGATGCGGGTGGAAAGAGATCATAGAATCACAGAATCACGGCTCCAGAGCTCCTCCAGTCCAGCCGCCTCCTCCTTGGGGGCCGGTGCGAGCGGGTCGCTTGGAGACGTGCCCTGTTGAGCTGTCAGCATCTCCAAGGGTATTAAAAGCACTGGAAGATACTGGAGGACCAGAGGCAGAACTCACTATAGTTCGGAGAAAGGCTGTAGCATCGAGTGTCGTGTAAACTGCGGGTCAGAAAACCACAGCCTGAGAATAAAATCTGCTCTTGAAAATGTACAAACCCACTGTGCCACTTCCAGTTGGCAGCTGAGATCCATCAAAATCTCATTAAACAAATGCCTCCCTACATCTGAAAGACGGGGAGGAAAACTGTGTGTGTTTCTGAGCAACCATTTAAGCAAAGATAACAGGTGTTATGAAAAAAAATTACAATTGAGGATTTGCAAATATTGGGACTGTGGTAATAAAATCTAGCTGATGGAGAGGTCTGGCAAAGGGAAAATACCTTGTGAGAAGCAGCATTAGAGACGGATAGAAATTTCCTCGGCGTGAATAACTCCCTGAGCAGCAGAGACAAATGCACCAGAAATTATAGGTGTGTTTTTCAGCGAGCTCCCAAGCCCAATCCGGCGTTCGCTTTGTTATGTCAACCTCCGCATCCACTCGTGCATCACCGTCAGGCAGCAAAATTTACTTGTGTCCAGAAAGACAATGAAAAGCTTTTTAAATCGTTACCTTGCCCTCCGACAGCCCGGGAAATGAGCGGGAGGGCGCAGCGTGCGGGGGAGTAAGGCCATCGCCGGGACTTGCTCGTCGAGCGGCTGAAACGGGCGCAGTCGGGAGCTCGCGGGCGGAGCAGATGTGGAAATGTAGGTTATTGCTGCTCAGCTGCTCATCTCCAGCCCTCGGCTGAGGCACGGCGGCGAAGCAGCTCACCGCCGCTTGTAGCTGTTTCTCTGCGAGGTAAAGCAGGTTATCGGACACCCCGCTCCGCTGCGGCTTGAGCTAATCCATCGGCTTTGCCATAGACGAGCAGGCAAGGTGGCTTCCTGGTGGATGGACGGTCAGGAGCGGCTGGAGGGGGGCATCTCCTCACCCACCGCCCCCACTCCGCCAGGAAAAGTTGGATGATGTCCCAGGAAGATGCTCGGATACCCTCACAGAGCTGCACGGGTCGGTGGGCACGCTGGACGTGCCTCCTGTCGCTCCTCGGAGTAAGCCAAGGTTCAAGCCTTGCTCTGGATTCAGAGGTTGGGCTGCGAGGGGTGTTCGGTGCGGGGCGCCTCACTGCCAGCCCACCTCACCCTTTCAAAAAAAGCCGTGAAGGCAATTTTAAACCAGAAAAGACAAAAAAAACCCAAAACCCCTCTGGCAAATACTAGCTCTTCTCTTTTCAACACCTGCAGATTTTTCATAGAAAAAATGAATTGATTGTAGGAGAGAATAATGTTATAAATCAAGCTGTATTTCTATTATAATGACGAAGGGAGAACACACTTTCTATATGCTAAATATATTCATGGAGTTATATTATAGTAACATTCCTTAAATTGATGATATTTATCAGTTGGGGAAAACAAATTGCTATATACAGAAGAAAATAATTAAAGGAAAGGGAAGAGTAATAGCAGCATCACAGCAGTCAAGTCTAGCCGTGTCTTAACAGAAATATTGATGCTCTTTTGGATGCATGTCAAGGAGGAACGGAAAGATAGCAGGGCAATTTCTCCTACAGTTATAACTACAAAATCTCTTTAAACACTTGCAGTCGTATATACCCAGGATGAAATCCTGTTTCCAGCAGATCGCCTTGTCTTTGCTTTCTCTGATAGGGAAAAGAAAAATTGGTTGCAAGGGAATTTTTGTATATTTGTCTTTCTGAAAACTGTTAAGTGTCATCTAGGCTATCCTTAACCTAAGGTATCAGTGGGAAAAGGAGGAAAAAAATACAACCTGCAAGTATAGGGATCGTTATGGTGAGGCCCAGCGGTGCTGTTACACTTATTTAAGGGGGCCATTGGCTTTTCCATCATTTCCTCTCCTTCTTTTTCCAGCTGCTAATAATTTGTCTGATATGGTTGCCCAGAGTGAAACTCTGTGTGGAAATTTACAGGTCAGGAGCAGGCTCGTTTCGTGAAAATGGATTGAATTCTGTTCCTTATTCTTAAAGCAAGGGCTTGGGCTTGTCTTTCAGGGTAAGGAGCACGCATCTGGGAGCACCCGGAGTACAAGAGGTATCGCAGCATCCGTGTCTGGAACTCAAGGTAAGGCGCAGAGCGAGCGGGAAGGGCACATATCACCTCGTTATCAGCCTGTCAGTGCCTAATGGAACAGATGCGAGTGTGCGGCATTACACGTACATTCACCTCATTTATTCACGTAGCGGAGGTGCTTGATGGGTCTTTTATTACAGTGCTGGAATACAGCTCCATTGCTAAAGCTGTCAGGGCTTATATTGCTTGAAAAATAATTGTCCAGTCTCTGAGGACCTGGTTGGTGCTCAACACAAGAGTTTTTCTGGGTCGTAACACGAAGCGCGACATCGACGTGCTGCTACTGCACCTCGCCATGCCAAATGCCAAAGCTGGCCTCCAAGGTCCGCGTTCCTCTGGCTTTGCTACGGACTTCCATGCTAAAGTTGTAAATATTCATGCAAAACTTGCTTCCAGAGCTCCCTCTTGAAGGGGCCGATACTGATCGCGTCTCTCTGGATACTCTGGTCCCAGCGCACTCGCGCCGATGAAGAAGGTGGTGTGGGCATCGCGGTTTGCTGCTCGCTTTCCCCGCCCTCCTCTTGCGGAGGATTCCCTCTTTCTCCACAGACACCCGATGGCCGGCAGTCGGCCAGTTTTATAGCTGAGCTGCTCTGGAGCTGTCTCTTAACCGTGACTTTGCCCAGTACCTACCCTTAGGAGATGTGATATGCTGAGGTTTACATTGTGCGTAGGAATAAGTGGGAATGGATAGAAAACTTCTCTCAAGTTTTCCAAGACTCCGCATGCTTATCTTTAACTCCATCTTCCTTTACAGATGTTCTTATAAGCAGAAAACAGCTTGTTAACGGTAACAAAATGGAAATTTTCACCTGTGCAAAGTAAATGCAAGCGATATACCTTTATGGATATAAAATACTTGGTGTAAAAATACACTTTTCTTTGCAAGAACAAATGTGCCTTTATGCTATCCGTGGAACTAACATCTTACAGCCACTAAGAAATATATAACGTGGACATTAATTGAAGTGAAATGAGGGTATGCTTGAACTAATAGAACTGAGGGAAAATAGGTGAATTGGGTTTTGTAACTGATGGAGCTACTGTAGGAGAATAATTTCTGGGCATCCTGTGACTGTAATCCATCAACAGCCTGGTGAGCAAATAGGGGTTTGGTAAAAGCGTCTACCTAGAAGCAGCAGATTTTTCTTGCAGCTTCACATGGATGTCTGTGCTCACCCGCTGCAGTCAGCACGGAGGAGCAAAGCTGAGTTCCCAGGTACTCACTGAAACCTCACCCAGGCACGTTCCTTTCCTGGAGAGAGAGATGAACTGGATGGCGTGTAGCACCAGGAGCATATAAACGGTAGGTGTTTCTAGATTTTCCCAGTTGTTTGCATGTGTAACTAACATACTTCTTTCAAGCATATCTCTGGGTTTGGTGACACCACATTTTTTATTGCACTTCTGCTGCCCAGTACAATACAATACATAAATCTTCTACTCACCAAATGAGGACTCGCTCCTATTAACAGGGCAGTAGTTATCAGTGTCCTGAACGTAAGGGGGGTATAACAGGTCGGTACAGAGATGGTTATGAACTCTAATGTTTCTAGTGCAACATTTATGTAACTTTTCATACCAATGACAAATTATCAGCCTGACATTGAAACAAGTCTTGTATTAGGTGAAGTAAGGGTATAATTTTTTGCTAATGGATTGTTACATTTCATTTACATACCTTTTCCCAACAATTTTATGCTTAAAAAATCATTGCCCTTTTGAATTATATGAGGCTCTCTTTACCATGAGGCTCCAGCAATTTGCCAGCCTCATGCGTGTAATTAGTTTAATTAGCACTACAGCTTTAATGAGAGCATCGGCGTCTGCTGTACGCACTTTGTTTTTACTGGACGAAGTAAAAAATTGTGTTTCTTCATCAGCTGCAGCTGAAGAACTCCAGCCCTTACAAGTCTTCAGACAGTGCCTGAACAGAGGTAATATATTTTGCCTTTTCTTAAAGCATCAGGCTCATTGTTTTGGCCAAAACATCTGCATCCGTCTGGGCTGTACTTAGACAACGTACATCCCTGTTGCCTGCGTTCAGTGAACTGGTTTTCACACCTTTCGTACAGGATACCTTGGCCTTTCAGGTGAGCCCTAATTACTAATGGTGCACAAAATAAATAGTATTCTTACTGCCTGTGAACCGTGCCTGCACAATGGATGGGGCCAACGAGACGCAATGCATCTTCTTCATACAGGGTGAGGATGTTTCACCAAACCCGGTGAAAGCTTGACATTGAAAACAACTCTTGGGGAACTGTCAAGATGACAATAGAAAAAGCATTAACGATTTATCAGCGTGCCATTAGCTCTGCACGTTAGACCTGACAATGTACGAAGTCTATAGATCATTTTTATGTTCTACAATAGAAAAATTTAAGTGGAAATGGAAGCACATGACCTCTAGGCTGCATTAAACCAGTACTGAGAAAAAGATCGTTATCTAAAAGGTACAAAATCATACTAATTCTGGCTGCTTGTCGGTCTGACTCTGAGCATTTCGCATTTGTTTACTCTCATGTCACCTGGCTATCAGTGCATAAACGCTCAGCGTAAGCTCAGTAACTCAAGCACAGCGTTAAGAAAGAGAATAAATTCCCTGGTATGAACATCATCATTTTTAAAGCAAATGGTGGGGGGGGGGTTGGTACTCCAAACTCCTCTTCCCTGGGTGGCTAGGGCCACCTTTGAATTCAGGTTCCCCCTTATAAAAAAAACTACTTAACGTCCTCTATATGTCTTATGAGAAACAATTTTAGTCAATCCCAACACACTCATACACATAAAAATCAACATTTTTCTCCTTAAAAGCACAGTTCTTTAAAAAGGAATCTTTCAGGAAGGCCGCTTAGCTGTTCAGTTCAAAGGACCGTGGTTTTTTCATCATGCAAACACCACGAGTGTATTAATCTCCATGCTTTGACTGCACACGCCAACCTTTGCATGGAGTCTGAGATCAGCTGCTTTAAAAGTAAAGCTCCATGATGTGCTTTTTTATTGTCAGAAAGAAACTATCATCATCAAAGCACCGCAGTGTGTCTTCTTCATTTTGCATCTGAAGGCCAAACTGTTTTGGAAGATTACATTTTACCTGCAGATATTTGTAATAAAGACTACCCGAGTGCTGCTCTTCTTTATGTGTTGACTGTAGCAAAACTCACATAGCGCTTAATGTGGTGTTCCTGTTCATTGCAGAGCCGGTGCCATCGGTCTGGGAGCCTGTTGAAATGAGGGATTTCGTTTCTGGACTCATCCCTGGTTCAGGCAGGGGCTGCCCTGACAATGCCTGTTGTTTTGTATTGCACACAGAGAACTGGGAAAGGGCGTCTGCTCGCAGGGGAACCGCTCCTGGGCCCACACCGTTTTCTTTTTAGTGTCTGTGCTCCCCAGCAGCTTCAATTTGTTTTATTTTAATTTCTGTTGACCATATTTCTCCACTGCATGTTGATTTCTAAACACCTATTTCTATTGATTTAAGACAGTAAAGGTGTCAGAATAATGCAGTAATAATGTGTTAAAACAACAATAGGTCTTCGTTTTGCTTGGCTGCAGAACAGCCTAATCTGGGAGCGTGCAGCACGTCCTCAACAGTAATGCCCCCCATGGTGCCGCAGTTTGGCACATAAATACCCATTCAGACAGCCAACCACATGGCCTGCTTTTCACAGAACCAAGAAAATTTCAACTAACGTAAATACCAGCTGTGAGCGTTCACCCCCTAATCAATCAGGTGGCGTCCGAATGACTGACTGAAGGGGAACACATAGGAAATACAGCTCTTAGGGCTGCTCTCAGGTGTGGGGGGTAAAAATCAGGAAAACTTCACAGACACTTCTGAAATAAGCTGGTGTAAAACCACCAAGGGGAGTAAACTTGTTGGAAGTTTTGCTTTTGCCTAACCAGCACGGAAATCCACAGTGTTTTTCCTCGCTTTAATGTGGTTTCCATCACTGTATATTCCAAACCCAGCCTGTTTCGGTTTTCTTTAATTCCTAATTTTAAAGTGGGATGTTTTAACCACTGTTTCCTATCCTAGTTCAATCCAAGGATTATAGTATTTGTGTTTGAAAGGGGAATGGGTCTGAATTAGGAGTTATAACCCAGAATGACGCTAATCCATTGCTGACTGCCATGTAGGCTGCTGGGGGAAACCAAACGAGCAGCAGGTTTCTGAATCAGAGCCATAAGATTTTGTGCAGCTCTGCCCTGGCAGAGGAGGAGATGGCAGCAGGGACGGGGGAGGACGGGCCAGGGGAGGGACGTCTGCAGGTCAGATCCTGCCTGGGCTGGCGGCTCCGTGGGAGGAGCTCGGGGGACGCTCAGCCCCTTGTACTTGGGTCAACGGAGCTGGTGAAGGGCCTGGAGCACAGGTCTTGTGGGGGGCAGCTGGGGGAACTGGGGTGTTCAGTCTGGAGAAGAGGAGGCTGAGGGGAGACCTCATCGCTCTCTGCAGCTGCCTGAGAGGGGGTTGGAGTGAGGTGGGGGTCGGTCTCTGCTCCCAGGTAACAAGTGACAGGAAGAGAAGAAACGGCCTCAGTTGTCCCAGGGGAGGTTTGGATTGGCCGTCAGGAACAATTTCTTGACCGAAAGGGCTGTCAAGCACTGGAAGAGGCTGCCCAGGGCAGTGCTGGAGTCTCCATGCCTGGAGGTGTTTAGCAGACGTGTAGAGGTGGCGCTTGGGGACGTGGTTTAGTGGTGGCCTTGGCAGTGCTGGGTTAATGGTTGGACTCGATGATCTTAAGGGTCTTTTCCAACCTAAATGATTCTGTGGTTCTATGATTCTAATTACTGCTTAAAAACACAATGTGTATAGTTATGTAGCCACATATGTATATGTGTGTGTGATATATATATAAAATATTTTGGAAAAAATAAAACTAACTTATGCCCTACAGGTTCAGGGTAAGAATTATGGCTTTGTTTTGTTAAATTACCTTTTTTTTTTTTCTTCCCAGGGAAAGCAAGATAAATTGGGAAAGATTCAGACGGGGAGTTGCTGTGACATGTTTGGGCTTGGCAGGGACACCTGCTTCCCTCCCTGGGGTTTTTCTTGGTGTCCACGCTGGGGCAATGTGCACCCCTCCCGATCCAGGGCATAGAGACAGGGAAACGGGGAGGGAATCCCCAAAATGGCTCAATAAAAATCTGTAAATGGATAAATGAAGATTAGAATCTGGGCAATGAAATATTTAAATAACTTTCGATTGACGCTTTGCAAACGAGCTCGAGGTGCCTGGACACTCCGATTTACCCAAGGAGGGATGAGCAGGAGGCTTTCTGTCAGTGCCTCCTTCCAGCAACAGGTGACAACTTCAATATCCGTCAGGTGTTACAGACATATGAATTATAGATACAGCCGGTGCTTTTCCCTGCACCCCCAATAAGCATATGCAGGATGTGTCTTTGTCATTTTACTTAGTGATGCAGAAGACAGGTAAGGAAAGAGGTGTTGTTATTTTCTAGCTGCAATTAATTATGTTAAAACTTAGTAGTAGGATTGGGTAAATAAAACTAACTGCCTTATTTAATGGAAAACAACAAACTTATGCCAGGGTAAATATAGTTCAATGCGTACTTGGAAGTTAAAGGAGATCTACAGTAGACCAAGTTTTAGTTTAAAAATCTGTTCTAAAATCATTTCATACTTTAAATCCATTTCTACAGTAACTGTAATTGAATGCACTCAGCAGGGCATGGAGAACAACCAACGTCGGGGCTTTGGTGATGCTGCCGCACAGGTGAGCAAGTTTGGGAACCTTGAGACAAGGCAGGAGGTAGGGTGGATTCGGTGTTCTGTGCCTCATGAGCTGAGATGTATTTGTCCGCTTTCTTACCTCCAGGTCTCTGCTCGTTTCCCTAAAATAAACATTTAATTGTTATGCAAGAAATCAGCCATTCATGAGTGTCTATAGTGATCAAAACAAAAGGAAAATATTTAGGTTTTCCTTTTGCAGGATTAATATATTTGTTACACAAGTATTATCTTAGTCCAGTAGCTGTCCCTCAACAACTTATAAATGAGAGCAATGTCTTTCTGTCGATGGATTTTATTTAACCAGCTGAGATTATTTATGAGATGTTTGCAGTTCTGAGCCCCTAAGAGTGATAACTTGTCCAAACAAATTAACATGAAACCTCCCTTGGTATCCCCCAAATAATCAAATGCTTTTGTCAACAACATCCACAAATAATCTGCATTGACTTTAGCGAAAAGTTTATTAGAATGTGGTGCAGCTCTTCTGCCACGATTGGAGGACGGTTCGTTTCCAAGATAAATAATTGTTCTTTTTTTTTGCAGAGATCTTTCATCAAGTTCTTTGAATGGCAAAAACTGGTCAGAAAAAAAATGAAAAGCAAGGTTCTAACACGAGATGCATCAAGTGGCGACCTGGTTGGCTGGGCCAGGATCCCACCCTGCCGTGCTGGCGGCCGTTAGCAGTTCCAGCTGACCTGGGTTGGCTCCAGGGGCAGCCCAGCCCGCAATGTCGTGGGTGTTATAAAGAGGGGAGGTTTGCTGGGGAGAAGGAGCTCCTGGGGGGCTCCTGCTGGGTTCTTCCTTGGTTCCTCCTCTGCCTTCTCCTGCGGACCGCTCTCCAGTTGATTGTGGCCACTGGATAGTCATTTGGCTGAGTACACCTCTGCGTACCCCTGTTGGTGTTGGGTTTTCGTCAAATCTGTTGCACCTCCACCCGCGGCGCTGCTCTCCTTTTTCCCCCGTTCCCCTCCCTGGCTGCTGAGGGGTCGTTGGGTGATAGAGGGACTGTTAGAGTTCAGCCCCAGGTACAGGCTAAAGGCAGACGAGCGGGAAGCACCCTGACCTCCCCTTTGGCTCCCCCAGCACCCAGCGTTTGAAGGCAGGTCTACAAAAAATGACAGTTTCAGGCACAGACGCCCTTCACAAACCCTTCAGAAGAACGTGCCAGTACTGGGGTTTGAGTGTTGCTGATTGCATATAGCGTATCAACGAGCATGACACGAGTTCTTTCCTCCTACGGACGTTGCTGTAGGTCCTTGGGCCGTCCTCCCATCCATCCCTTCCAAATGCCCGTTGTGCTCCCCCCATCTGTGACCCCGCCCATACCAGCCGGTCCCAATGAACTCCCACCCTCCTTGTCCTTGTGGCTTTGGTGAGTAACATCTTAAACCTTCCAGCAGCAAAACCTGCAGATTTGCACTTTCTCTTGGAGCTTTAATTGCTGGGTGTTATATATTATTATGTATGATATTGCGAAATTCAGGAACGCTGCGCGGAGGCGATGCAGAGCAGGCTCGCCGCAGCGAGGAGCAGCGCTGGATTAAACCGTCTAGTGGGGCTCGTTTGCTGCGACTTCACAGATTGCTCAAAACCAAACCAGATGGCTCTTCTCCCCGTTTTCCTTCAGAGATGCTTTGGCAGGACAGCTCACTCAGGAATATTCTATATTTTATGCACGGGAAAATAGTACCAAAAAATTTTAATAAAATATTCGAAACTCCTGCAGGATCTTTGTGTTGGGAGCCAAGCAGCCTGTAAATAATTGAAGCATTAATGATAATTTACACCCTTGGGACCAGCCGTGGAGGATTACAACCTCATGGAACCATTTACCTTGAGAAAAATGACAAAATTTCCAAGGACTGATGGTTCCTTGAGACAAGATTTGAAGCAGAGGCTGCACTTGGCTTAAGCCTGTCCGCTATCAATTCCGGTTCATACAAAGACATTTGCTCCGATTATTATTGTTATATCCCTGCCCTTTCCTGCCCTTGAAGTATTGGCACTGTGGCTCTGAAGACAGATTCAATTAACAAGCCGGATAGATGCTGACCTTTCTGAGATTGTTATTCTATCCTTGATTTGCCTTAGGGGAGAAATATTTCTTTCTTGTATAAATATGAAACAACAAATAAATAACGAACAATTGATTTGTATTTTTAAAAAAAAGTAATAAAGAGAGAGAAAGAAAGGAAAGGAAATAACTGGTCGAGCATAGACACTGGTATTAGCTGAATGGCTTCAAGACTTTGTGCTGGGATCACTCACCGAGTAAGGTGCCATCTGTCACAATTAAAGAGCTGCTGGAGGATTTCTGGAGTAGTTTTTCCAGGGAATCAGGTAATTTAGATAGCTTAGTGCTTTTCACATTTTTGTTAACTTTGTGATTGATTTTTTGCAGCCCAACGAGGAAATTTTCTTTTTGTTCCTTCTTCACGCGTTACAGACTGCTGCATCACACCATCAGCAGGGCGGTGGTGCAGGATGGCGGGGATGGCTGAGATCCCCCACAGGCAGGGCAGGACCAGGACCACAAACACATCCAGGCAGCAACTTTCTTCATTTACATTCACTTTCTTAGTTTATATGTGTTCCAAGAAAACATTAGTTTTATACTTCAAACCATCTTTCCTCCTCTACATGCACGTTCTTGGGAGAAGCTGGAACAGTGCTTTGTTTTTCTTTAACAATGAGGTAATCATTAGACAGTGTTAATGGTAGAGGAATTTTGAGAGAACCCTGCTCAGCATGCAAAAAATGATAATTATTTAAGTTATTATTTATAATTATAATTATCTTCATAATTTCCGTGCTATCATGTTGCAGGTATTAAGTTGAAACCTTTTTAAATACTTGTCCTGAATCTGTGACTTTTTAGCACGCTACCAGGTTATTCTGTCAGTTGTACCACTTACAGCAGCAGGACTGTCTTGTGGATGAGTTGTGTTATTTCTGCTGAAGTCACTCTAATTCTTGAGGTCAGATTTATCTTCTTGGGTGGGTTTTTCTTTTTTTGTTCCCTCAGATTTGTGTTAGTCAGATGGGTATCATCCAACCTGCTTGTCACATCCTTTTTGGGAGAGAGCTTTCAGGAGAAAAGTCTTGCGGGGCAGCTGAAGCCAAACAGCTTGGGTAAACCAAGTGGGGAGTTTGCACTGGTAGTCCAGAATATGCTTTTTTGTGGAAAATTTGTACAATGCTTGTTCATTCAGGGTTATCTACACCCAGCCAATCTGATTTTATACAGCAGGGTGCTGGACAAAATGAGACGGTATCAGCTGCCCTCTCCTACTGTTCTTACAATATGGGTGCATGGTGAGCAAAGAACTTTTATTCATTCCTCTTCCTTGCTTGTTTAAATCCTATTAATTCCATTCTTTCCACTTTCTATCTCACCTTCTCTGTCTGTTTTTCTACCCACTTTTAGAAAGTACCAAGACACCGTACTCAGTTACACAGGGTCTAGCAATTCCCTTCCTCAGAGCCAGGCTTAATGATTGGTCTGCTTTTCTGATGTCTAGATCATGGCTTGGAAAGAAGAGGTGAAATCTTCCTGCCAGTTGGAATCAGGAGAAAATGTTTCAGATTATAAATGTTCATAATTCTACAAAAAAAAAAAAAAAAGAGAGACCAAAAGATTTCCATCTTGAACATCATGGTAGATGAAGGAAAAGGTCAATTTTACCATTAATTCATAAAATACTTTCTTTGCAGGTGGTGGAAATTGTAAAGTCTTATTGTAACATATGACTGTAACCTTCGTTACCCAGTAAAATCAGAAAGTCTTTGCTGGAACAGAAGGAATTAGATGTTCCAGAGATCTGGTTCGTATGCCATTAGCCTACGCACTCGCACAGAAGCACACCTTTCAGAAAAATGTTGTAAAATGCATCGTTACCTACACGTGAAGTGTATTAACTGCCCTGCTGTTTCCTAACTTATTTGTTGTTGGGTCAAATAATGTTTATTCTTAAATAAGCCCCCAGTGAACCTAACAGCGCCATCTCACAAGGTACTGCCAGTTCAGCGATGGGGCATCCCCACAGGGTGCAGTGGAGGTGTCTGGAGTCCTCCACCGTCCTCTGCGGTGGCCTGGCTTGGAGGAAAGTGTCCCTGCGGGTCTGACAAACAGAGCCTGGTCCGCTGCACGGAACCCCGAGGTTTAGCAAATGGAAGTGCTCCTGCAGCACTAACGAGCTGCCTCAGAAACGGTGCCTGAACGTGCCAGCCCGTCGCACCCTCAGAGCACCCGCCACCACTGAAAAGCGGAGTGACAGATGCGCAGTTATGCCATTTATACCAATTATAATACCTAGATGGTCTTTATTTGGTGTGCTGCTGAACACCTATTGATCACCTAGGTTTTTTAACTTGATGCAGACAGCCTTACAGATTTGATTTATAAAAGAGATTTATTTTCTGTTTTGACAGAAACTGCAGACTTTTCTGCATAACTTATTAAAGTATAGATTAAAAGTGACGTGTTGATTTGTTACTCCTCTTTGAGGATTTCTTTCTATGCCATTTGCCTCCAGCATTAAGCAGTCCGCTGAACACATAGCTTGTGCATGAATCCTTCTTTTTTCAGTCTTGGGATTCATTCTAATGTTATGCATGCTGCATTTGACCAATAAAAAGGTAAACAGAAAGACTGAGTTTATGCCAGCAAGTCAAAATAAGCTGTGCCTTGGCAAAATATGTAACCACGTTAAAATGGGATGCTGGGCCCTCCCACATGCCTTTGTTTTGGCATTGCGAAATGCACGTTGTTTAAAGGTCACAGTTTCTGATTTCCATATTCTTCTATTGTGGGTTTTTTTTTTTCTCCAGGAAATCAGTTCCTATTATTAGTCTGTTACCTAATATCTCACTACCAGGACTTCTGACCTTTTCTGTATTTTTTTTGCCTCTGTAAATGAGCTGTCCTTGCTGCTTATTAGCCCCATACCCACACTCTCCTATACCCATTTCTCATCATCTGAACGTGAGAGTAAGAGCCAGGCGACAGAGGGGTGCCAGGAGGAGTAGGTGTGCTGCACACCCGAGTGCATCGTCTCTGTGCCGAGAGCTGTCAGACTGCTCCATGTTTAGAAGAGTCTGACTTCAAGTGTACGGTTCTCTACTGAATTCACAGAGTTTAGCTCTTCCAAGTTGTAAACAAGACAGAATCCAAAGCAGATTCAATCATATTGTCTCGGTTCTGCTCTCTGCTTTACTGGCTCTAACAGATACTTATCAACTGGGCAGGAACTGTTAAAAATCCAGCTCCCTTTCTGACTTGTCTCACACAGGGATATGACTTAAAGCCTTGATCTTGCACAAATTGCAAGTCAGTCTTGTGTAAATAGCGCTACTGGGGGTCTGTAATGTGCTCAAATAGCCACAAGCCATTGTGGCATTGAAAAAAATTCTCAGTTGAAAGCACCTTTGTTATTTTCTGTTAAGTGTCAAAGTCGTAGGCGGTTTTAGAAATATATATGTAGACACAAATGGTCTAATTTGGGGTCACTGTGCACAGCCGTTTCTCACGGTTTTCTCTTTAGTAGGGTGGATGGTATCATTATTTTTGTTGTTCACCTTCTAGCATATCATTTTATTACTTAGTTTTTTAGTCAGCGATCACATGCTTGGTAATCCTATTGAGCAAAGGCAGTTTGAGTGTGCTTTCCTTAATTTGGTTGCGTTTTCTGTTGCTAAAGCATTCTCGACATTCCTTTTCCAGCCCGTGGTCTCTTACAAATGCATCTGAAGGGTACAGCTTCCGAGGCGTTACGCCCTGACCCTTAGCCAGCGCTGTCAAGCTCCCTGCTGGACGCTGTACACGATGGTGGTTTGGCACACCTCGATTGGCAGATCAAGTCAAACACTGACATGAAAACAGACGGAAAGATTTTCCTTTTATTTCACCATTTCCAGTTCAGCCCAACAGAGTAATGACAATGCAGTTGACATCTATTTAACCTGAACAACAAACGAGAAGCCAAAAATCCAACCTGAAGAAGTGAGTGCTGCCCATGGGCGACCTCTGTTTTAGTTATCTAGGAGAAGAAAGTTTCATTTACAGCAGATGCTGCTTGGGTATCAAGGGATTTTGCAACTTCACGCTTCCCAAAGCAGTTATACATTAGCGCAACTGTTTGTTCTGTCACACCTAGGAAATAAAAACCTTCTGTGCTGAGGCTGGATTCACTAAGGCTTCTGAGAGCTGATTCCACCCCAAACTGCAGAGATGAATCTGAATGCAGAAGCTCCCTCTTGCCTCTTGATTTTTGCTCCTGATGATTCCAGTCGCAGGTAGCTGGAAAAGTGAAGAATTTTTTTTCATTTTTTAAGTATACGGGTTTGCCTTAGGACCAGATGGATGTTTGTCAGAAGGCTCTGACGTAGTCTTGACACCCAAGCAGGGCGTTCTTTCTTTTCAAGGCCCAAACTTTAGCGTTGAGGAAATCACCAGCTCATTTTCTGTTTCTTTTCAGAAATCCTCGTAAAACCCCTCTTGTCCCGACCAGCTCCAATCTCCTGGTTTTCAGGCGTTCATACCTTTTCTCTCCCACCCGCTTTCAGGTGCTTGTGGCTGGCATCACCCAGCAAGGCTGCGCCGGGAGCTTGTGCTTGAGCCTCTCCAAACCCTCGCTGCTTCGGGCGCTGTGAGTGTCGACAAGTACCGTCTCGGTGAAGTCACAGGCAGTTGAGAAGATCCCCGTTTCAGCCATTTCTGGGAGGCAAAGAGGTGCTGTTCTCTTCTACCTTACCTTAGGAGAAACTACAGGAGAGTCAGTTTGCTTCGAAAGGTTGGGCTGGGGAAGGTGACCGGGGGGGCCTGGGGCACAGCCAGGAGCAGATCTCCCCAGTCCCCAGCTACCACCTTTGCAGCTCTATCAATTACCCTCCTCGTCTGTCACCCGCAGAGTACTCCTACGAGCACTACAACAGGAGGCAGTGTTATCATTTGCTTCTCTTTCTTTTTCTTCCCCCCTTCCCCCCCAAAGGAGGGAACTGTTCACATCTGTCTCCCTGGGATTTCTGCAGATTGCTAAAGCAGTGAATTAGGTATTGGTGGAAATCAGAGGCAGAAATAACATGTATTTATAGATAGTATAAACTGTTAGCTAGGAAACAGAAAATAAATTACATTTAAGTCATTTTCTGTTTCTTAAACGTAAAAGAAAGACTATAACCCTTATAGGTATATAAGATAACCATTCTCAGAGCAGAATGACTGACACTGCAGTACTTTCACAAATATTGTGTTTTCTGATAAATGAATATGAGCAGAAAGGAAAATCAGGAATCCGACAATCTAACACCAGCAGTGTTAATTTTCAACAGTTTTGTCGTTTACTTGCAAGAAACTTAATATATTTCTTCTATAGCTTTATCGCTCCTTCCATCAAAGCTCTGTGGATGGTAATATGCTGCTCAGTGAACTGAAATATCTGTCAATATAAAAGCATCTTCTCATAAAAACATTGGGGGCCATTATGGCATACTGTTATGTACACTAGTATTATCTAAGGAAACATTTAAAGGTTGGAAGAAGAGACATTTTTAAGAGAGAGTGGAAAGCAAAACTTCTAAATTAAAAATACATTTTTTCTTCATTTAATTCAATAAGATATTTCATCCTCTAACAAATCTCATATGCATAGGGGAAAGAAATAATCCTTTAATGAGAAACAAAGAAAAGAAAATACTTTTCTGGTTTCTGGACCCACCTGCTCTGAGCTGTGTCCCTCTCTAAGTCTGAAGCTTCATCTTCTCTCCTTCACGTCGTGTTTCCACCCCCTGGACACCCCCCGGGGATCCCAGACAGCCCGGCCATCCTCGCTGGAGCACCGTACTGCTTCCCCCCTCCGAAATGGAAGGCTCTGGGTCTTGTCACAGCAAGCAAAGTATTTTAGGTGCTCTTTGGAAATCTTCATGTTTCATTGCTTTGTAAAAATCAACCTTGTGTACAGGTAAAGTGACCCACAGGCTGCTGTACCCAGGCCAAAGGGGAAGGAAGCTGGCCACTGTATGGCAAACATTTCACCTTCCCAGCCCTAACCCTCACCCTGGAGGAGGCTGAGCGAGGAAAAGCAAGTCAGGTTGAATGACAAAAACACCAGGAGCTATCTTGTAATTTCTTTCCCAAGATCACAGTTTCTTGCTTGAACACCGGTGTCAAACACAGCCACCTCCTCTGTGACGTTTGCACCACAGGGCCCATGGGTTTCTTGCAAGGTGGGAGCCCAAGACAGCTCCATCTCCAGGAAAGTCACCAGGCAAAGAGCAGCCAGTGCCGGGAGACCTCTGTGCAAGGCAAGCCTCATGGGTAGCTGTGCTGCGGTTGCCTTCACCACAATCTCAAAGAGAAGGAAACTTCAGGAAAAACTTATGAATAGTGCGGACAGAAAATAGAGCATGTTGGGGAGAAGTTTGGTGGGAGTCAGGGGCACATTGACATTCATTTCAGTAGAAATTGGGCACCGATTCTGCTGCCTTTGATAGCACAGTACACGCTATTTCCATCCTCTTTTTATTCCAGTTCATACATTTCCTGGTTTTTTGGGTCATTGGGTTTGTTCGTGAGTTTAACAACAGACAGTCCTGTGTGCACTGTAAATATTAGAACCTTACCGAGCAGAGAGCTGTGGCTCGAGGCTGATGATATAATGCAAATATGTTTATTGTTGTTAAAATTTCAGCTGGGAAAATGTCCAGACATTAACATTTTGAGAAATGGGAGTTTTTTCCCATCTTATTTACAGTGCATGGTTCGCTGGTAAAGACTGTCAGGGCTGAAATTGCTAAAGGAACTCAGCCTCAAATATGTTTGAAGATGTTCCCTGAATGAAGCAGAGCACACTCATAATAACGGCAATAATAAGTTCATTGCAAGGCATCTTCTGGAAAACTTGACAGTACTACAGAAATTACGTGCCGAAAATGTCTGTACTCGCATCTGATTTAATATCAGCAGCCTGTACTTTATGTCATATTCGCACGAACGACTGTAAATACAGGCACGTGTCTATCTGTCCAGCTGGGTTTTCGGCAAGGACGGGAGGGAGAGCTGCGAGGGAAACCCCTGGGTGTCGCATGGGGGGCACTGCCTTTGCATGAGCTGGGGGATCCTGTGCCTGAGCGGGCTTCGGCACCTTGAGAATGCCAAAGCCCAGCATCTCCACTCCGAACTGCTGTCTGACACTGCTCTTGGTTACAGCTATTGCCAGGCAATTTAACTGACCGCTGCCTCCGTTCCTGCCCTCGGTGAAACACAAAGAGTTACACCAGCGTGTTACAACTTCTCAGCTCGGGGGTGTATCCAGAACGAGCTAAAATGTCTGGGAAGTGTTTTGATTGAGAAGCTCTGAAAATAACAGCTTGTCTGTATGTGGAGTAAAAATTATCATAAATACATGATCTTTTTAAAGGTAAACTTGAAAAAATACATATATCTTAATGCGCTGGGAGTTAATTATATTTTATTCTATATAATGCTGCAGAGGCACTTGCAGCAATACATTAACAGGCCATTAAAGCACTTTAAGTGAACACGACTAAGTGCTCAGGTTGGCGACCTGAAGCGTTTTCATTTTTAACATGGCTTAAACCACTGAAATATGCTTGAAACGAAGACATTTATTAGTCCTTTACTTCCAGAATAAGTTACTTAACATCAGCCATCAAACCGTGGAAAGAGACAGAAATAGCCAATTAGGAACCAAAGGCAGCTGAGACAGAGTTTGCCGACCAGCCACTGGCTACCAAACCGCGTGCAGATCCCAGTGCAGAGCAGCCTTGTTTTTCTGGGTGGACTGAGAGTACCTGTTAGGGCAGGCACTCCATGCCCCTCATAGCTGGTCGTTTGGATTCCTCGCCTGCCGTCAGCACAGTCAGTGGGACGAAGCCTCCAGCCACGCTGTTGGCACGGCGCAATTGCTGCCGGCACCTGGAGCAGAGGGTCTGGGCAGGAGGAACCTGCCAGAGCAGGAGATGGAGTGTTTTGTGGTGATGCTGGGTTTTAGAGATACCTGACACATAAGAGGAAAGCTGGACTGATAACTTACCATGTTTGCTCTTTCCAGCTTCTCCAGGTGCCCTGATAATTCCTTGTGCTGAGGGTTGGCTCCAGTATGTAGAGCACGCGGAAGAGGAGGTAAGCAAGGCCAATGATTATTAATATTTTTACCAGGATTGTCACAGTTACACCTAGTCCAGCCTGCATTTATTTCCCTGATACAATTGGCCTTCAGAAAAAAAAAAAAAAAAAACAAAAAAAACCAAAAAAAACCAACCAAACAACCCACAAAACAGGAAAACGCCAGGACAATGAAAAGTTGTTATGTACAAAAAGCTATTTGAGTCAGCGGTGCGTAGGAGGAAGCAGCAGCAGTCCTTATAAAAACCTGTTGGGTTTTATATTTTTTGGACAATGCTATCAGCTGCTCTCTTCTTCATTTGAAATAAAGGCAATAACGTAATCAAACTTGCAAGAAATTAAGCACCCGAGTCCCATTTGTTCATATGCACCCATATGAAACACGAATGAATAGAGTACGTAAGTCTCCAGACACGTACTCCAGAGCTTTGCTGGACTTCTATGTGCTTGGGGGGGACTGTCTAGGTACACGGAATTACGCCTACTGTTTCCTAACACTGAGATTTAAATGCTAAATCCACTGTCCTGGTGCAGTATCTCACTGGTGACAGAAGCGGACTGGGTTGTCCAAGGAGTGAGATGGCATCCTTGCCCCAAAGCCTCCAGGGCTGCCCCAGCGAGGGGTATGCCCAGCCGTATCCGTCAGTCTGGCCCACGCGTCAGCGCTGTCGTGTATGAACTGCCTGGTGTAAAGTGATGCCCTTGCAACCGTTAGTTTGTGCTGTTATCTCTCTGTTTCTATTGAATGCGTATTATTGAGTTTAATCAGGGAAATGAATTGGCTAATGAACTTGCTAATAAGCTTGCCATAGTTAATGTCATGTGTTTTTTTCTGTTCCTTATTTTTTTTGTTATTGTTGTTTCCATTAAAAAAAAAAAAGGCTGCTGCAGCTGTTTGGCAGCTTGGGTTTTTTTGCTTTGGGCAAATGATGAGAACAAGTTCAGTTACAATTGCTTTGATGTAAAGAAAAGTTAATAGAAATTTCAGTAGCAATATCAGCTTAAGAGAATTTGAGCTCATGACCTTTGCGTTGTAATGAAACCAGTTTATCTGCTGGGCTGGCAGTCTTTCATTCCCATGCGTGGGGATATTCGGTTACCGGCATGAGGAGAACAGTTTGGGAAGAATTTAGAAAGGTTTGTCCCGTCTTGATGGTATGCAGGTCTGTGTGTTCATCAGATGTCTATGGAGTTACATCCCACGCGTCCTGAGCCTTTGCCACAATACCAAGGTGTACAGGCAGAAAAACGCAGGTTTAATACACGTCATTAACTACAAAATATTTGGAGAACACAGACGTGTGTTTTGAAGTGAGCCCTATCCTTGGCAGCACAGGGGAGAGCTGGTCACCACGGGACAGTTTCAGCCCCCAGGACACTTTGGGTCAGCGTCATCGTTTGCTTCTGCTACCAAGCAGCAAGCCATCACCACAGGCTGGTCCTTTCCCAGGGTGGGTGCAAGGTCCCAGTGTTCACACTGCTCACACCCGGGTCTGCACAGCGCTCGCCTTGCGTACGCGCCGCCAACATCGGCCCAAGTTCCTGTAGCCTCCCGTGTGCCTTCACGAGCCCTCCCCGAGCACGCTGCAGGTCGCTGAGCTTTCACATGGAGCTCCCAACCGATCCGCTCCTGGAGCACCAGCCCTTGCTCAGGTGTGGCCCACCTGTGATTCAGGAGCGTGTTCCTGGTGCCACCGGTGATTTCCAGAGCACAAAACCCTGAGGAACGCTGCTGCTGCCTGCTGGCATGGTTTGGTGTCCCCCCAGGGCTTCCCCACTGATCAACAAGGCGCAACAACGAAGTGGTGTGATGGGATTTCTTTGGCTGCAGCCTGTGTCATGGTGACGGAGGCAGCAGTTCTTCGCCCTGACACCCTATCAGTTTTCTATCAAAGCCCTGGCAAACGGGAAGCCGACTGCAAAAGCCTCCATGCCACTAGTCCAGCATCCCCAGCGACCCGCAGAAAGAGGCAAGGCTGTCAAACACCTCTGTGCGCTAAAAACCTGCTATCAGGGTGCTGCACAGGACCACGTTCTTTCCCTCATTCTCAGTAAATGTTATGAAATGCCTTTGCTTGGCAGAAACATGAAATTCGCTCATGGGAAGGAGAATTGTTACAGCAGATGTACTGAATAGCGTTTTATACTCTCTTTATGTTCCATGAGTATACACAAGGATTTCATTAGTGTGTCAACAATGAAAAAGGCGTTTTGGACACCATAGCCAACATGGAAATGGACTGGGTATAGCTTACAAAGCAGGCTGGATGTCTGGAAGGAAAGAGTCTATAAAGGCAGCGCAGGTAAGGGCTGGGAAGAAGCGCTGGCAGGGCTGAGGCTGGCGTAGAACTGCCGTCGATGGGGTTTTAATGAGGATTTGGGCACTCCCCTGCCAGGAATGACACAGAGCGTCTTTGGTCCTGCTCTGGGGTCCAGGGTGGACTAGAGGATCCAAGATCGGTCCCTGCCTTACTCTCCCTGTCTATCACCAGGCATTTGGCACCTGCAAGCAGCGACAGAAGAGGCAACAGCACCTAACATCGGTATGAATGCAACGCAGGCGTGGGATGAACTAATTGTACGCTCTGAAATCCATCTCATCATTTGAGATGAAAAGGACCCATTTTGGCCAGGCGCTCAGCCTTGCCTCACGCACCTCCTAACCCAGTCAGGCACCTCGCCCTGTCCCGGGGCCCTGGGGCTTGCTCCCTTTCTGATGATACCAGCATTAACCTGAGGGTTGGGTGTCCCGACAGTCTGCCAGCTCGGGTTTGCTCATTTTCAGGAGATTTCAGCTCCTTGTCCCATTCCAGAAACATGTTATAACAGAGTCAGCATAGGACAGGACAGGACACAGCCCTCGTGCCATGGGACTGACTCGTGCCACAGGACAGCTCGGCACAGGCTGCCACAGAAACCTTCCCTCCGTCCCTGCGGCGGGGGCAAGAGCGCAGTCGTGCCAAACCTGCAAAGCCAGAGGTTGAAATTGTTCCCCACTGAGATCAGAGCAGGGCGATAAACCGATTTTTGCTTTGTTCCATGGGAAAAGTAGCTTGTACTGTGCCTTCAGCTCACTGTTGTTAAGTACCTCCTACTCCATAATCATCGCAATCAGTACATTTTACAAAAGAAAGGCATACTCTTTAGGAAGAACACGATGGGTTTTTTTGAATCCCACAAATCTGTTAAAGAAACTATTTTGTAATAAACTCAGAGTTGCCTGTTAGACATGGGTGAACTGAGCAATTTCCCTCCCGTTCTGCCAGTGGATCAGTAATGGACAACTTCCAGCCAACACAAGCTAGCGATTTCCATTTATGTGCTGACCCATAGGTTAGGGTTGGGTTTGGTTGAATGCAGCGCCAGAGTTGAGAAAACAGCCTCTGGGGCCAAATCAACCGTGACAGTTTCAGACAAAATATCAGGGTTGAAATCTTTCCACCTCCCGCGTTTCTGGGTCTGCAGAGTCTTCAGAGACAAGCTGGCTCCTGGCCATCAGCATGAGCACACCTGGGTTGAGGGCTCAAACGTAACGACAGAGATTGCTTTGGAAAGGCAATGGGACAGCCTGGCAAACTTTATGTTGTGTTTGTTCACCTTCGGCTGTCCCTAGAGGATTGCATGAATTGCTGTGGGCTTTTTTGCACGCATCAGACAGCTGTCCTTATTTATGGCACCCTTTTTTAACATTATGAGGCTTCAACCTCACACACCATAAAGCCCAAATTAAAATGTGTCCCTCTGAGCTTTCACATGGTGTGCGCAAACGCCGTAAAGTGAAGCGGGAGATGAGCAATGACAACACACCGAGTTCTGCATCACAGCTAATGGTAACCTGGAGTGTATCCTGACAGGTTTTATCTCACACTCTACATATAACACTTTGAAGAGCATCCTTTAATGTTCCTTTACACTGGGCTAGTTTAGATTAGGATCTACAGAAACGTTAAAAACGGTCAATGTCTATATGCTCTTGACGTCCCTGACACAAAGGAAAAATACTTCCCACTCACGGTGGTAGAATTGGAGATAACTTACCTTCAATGAGACAGCTGGCTTCACATCTCAAAGCCCAGGGCTCCACTGCTTTCTCTTTCTCCTGCTTTTATTGCTAAGAAAGGCGCACAGACACAACAGTGCTGAAACGTTGTCTGATCTGGGCTAGTTTTGGGGTGAAGGAATAGGTGCTGCGGGTTGTAAGGTTGTAAACTAGTGTATTCTTGGAGAAAATCTTGCTTAGCACCTCGTTCGTGTTACCTGGGCTTCACCATGAGCCGTGGGGCTGTTGGAAGCGGCAGCATGGGAGAGCAGGAGTCCCCGAAGAGAGGCGGCTTCTAACACACACCAAGTTTTAAAGGTGGAAACTGAATCCCACGGGCATTTCCACGGGCAGACGTTAGGTTGCCTTCCTGGAGGTGAAAAATGCTCAACTTCGTTGCACACCCAGGCACGTGAGCACAGCACTGTGCACTTAGCTCAGCCTCTGCTCCGTGATGCGCTGTGGGTTACTGTGAGTTGATGAGGAAGAGGAAGAGGATGGCCCCATCGCGCGCATTTCCCCAGCACGTTGAAGATCCCACCGAGCAGCTGCAGTTCCATGATGAATGTACTGGGAGGGTGGTTTCTGTGGCATTAGCCGTGGCAATTGGTGGCTGACCTCTACCATGCAGCACAGCCTGGGTGCTGATACCAGGTGGGACATGAGGAGCCGCCTCATAAGTAGCATTCACACGTGTCACGCCGCCCTGTCACTTTAAGTGAGCATCTTTAGTTTATAAATACGGGGAAAATGAAGACTTTCATGAAAGAAATAAAGAACCAGGAGCTGGGGGACAAAAGGCTTTTCACCTTGCAAGAAAGGGATGAATATTGAAGGAGAAGAGAAGATGGATTGGGAGCTCATTTTTGAAGGTCAGGACGGTTTTCCCTTTCCTTTTGTTTCTCCTCCATTCATTTCAATGAGAATTGCACGGAATAATAATCTACTTGTTTTGTCTGTGTGATAATTGCATTGATAATTTAGTATGATTTAAATAATCAAATTCAGAGTGTTTTGTATGTCAGAGTCTGGGAAAGGGTTTTCTTTAATCTCCAAAGATGCATATTCATGATGCCATTATATATATAGCTAAAGAAATTACAGCGTCATTGTCTGCTTCAAACAAGTCATCCACTGCCTACTTTTTAAAAAAAAGAGATGAAACAGTCAAAACACAAGATGATTGATTTGTACTTTCAAAGTTCACCTCCTCTCACTTTGGTAATGGATTTCTTTATCTGTCAACAGCCACCCTTGTCACCTGACGTCTGTCCAGCGCAACCTATACTCAAGTTTAAGCGCTGTGGCAAGCAAATTCCTGCCTTGACGGTTTTCTGCCGCCTTTTTGCTCTTGCCACCATAGCAGAACAGATGCTCAGTGTGCGAATCGTGTGTCTTATGCCTTGCTGGTTGTGCTGTGAGCTGTCCTGAACACCCAGCCAGGGGCTGCGGCTGCCTCTGGGGACGGGAGCCGTGGGACGTCCCTGCAGCCCTGAGCGTGCCTTGGTTTCTCCTCCGTTTGTCGTCACTGCTGGGCTTCAGCTGGCGAATGCAGGAGCCACATTTGGTGTGCCACTATTCAGTTCCACTGTTAATTTCCTAAGCACAGTATATCCCTGATTTCTAGATTGTTGTATGTGTGGCTGGAGCTACGGATGTTATTAAACGAGGAAAAATAATGGTTGTAAAAAAGAGCGCAAGAATGGCCCCACTGAAGCTGTAGGAGTTTTGGTCAGGGTGTCTGCGCATGAATAGGTCACAAGAGACCTCATTGCAGTGCACAATATAACGAACCCATGATAAGAAGTATCCCAGATTTTTATGACAGTCTATTTTTGTATCGGATTTGAACATTTCCTGGATCTAGATTTAACCAATTTATTGTACAAGATAATGAAAATACCCCAAGAAACATCTTTATGGAATAGTATTTGCCTGTTCTAGAAATACGATTATTAACACACCGCAGGTCAAATACCTTCAATTTTGTTGAGTTTAAAGTTCAATCTCTTATGTGTTACCATGCATTGATCCTAAAATGCATTTGTTAAGAGAGGCAGCCAGAGGACAGCCACTGACACACATGGGCGAGACAGAACGCTGTAGCGGTAAAGCCTGATTTTCCTTTGCTTTGTGGCACCGCTGTGGGACTGCCAGTTTGGGATCCACAGCACAGGGTGGGGAAAATTTCAAGACGTGAAACAATAAAATTATTCTCCCTGATACTGGAGTATGAAAATACTATATTGAAATCAGGTGAAGCAGCCACAGACTGAGGTGGCGTGTTTAGGATGAGAGAGAAGAATCCATCTGAGAAAACCAGATGTGAGAGATGGGCGAATCATTTAATGCAAATTCCTTAGTTAGCTATTTTTTGTTCTTTTGTTCAGAAATTGTCTTGAAATAGCTCATGAATTTTCCCAGTTATACGTGCTTTAGTCACTATGCCAGTTCTGTAGATAGCTTCTTGTACACGCCACGAGAGATGTCTGCTCTCTGCAGAGCTGGCAGGCCATTTAGTGGCTGGGTTTTGTTCCATCCATTGGAAGGATGTAAAGTTTAGGCTTTCTGCATGAACAGTTTTACATATATTTTCAAAACGTATTCACCATTATCGTTATTTGATGTTCTCATATAGGAATTGCTTTAGAATTCAAACAAAAGGAACAGAATTAAAAAATGTGTTTTCACAAGAGTGGATACCTTCTGCCTTGACAGAAACCTGTGCAGTATAACTGAAACAGCAGCAGGAAGGAGGTGGATAAATTATTTATCCTCCACGTACATATCGAATTTTTTTTATATTTGTTATTGAGCTGAGCGTGGAAAAGCTTTTGCTAGTGTCTTGCCTTTGTACATAATTCCTTTTCAAACTGGAACCAGGGTTTTTCTAGCTTGGTTGGTTTGTAACAGCAGGGACCACTGAAATACGGGCAATATCTCACTTGTGCCTGCCTGCCTTTTCTTTCTTCCTTTCTTTCTTTTTTTTTCTTCCTTTCCTACTTTCTGGCAGAGCCTCAGTAGAAAAGGAGAACACAGTATTTATTGCACAGAGCAAAGCCTCGCTTGTACCTCTGGCCAAGCAGTCTGTGTTCATTGTACTAGATTTATAGCTAAACTGATGTTTAATCCCTGGAGAATTCAGTCTGTTTGCTGTGAAGTCTGAGCTAATGCAGAGCAATTCCTAAGTGTGCAATTCAGGGAGGGGTTTTTTTAACTTTTTTTTTTTTATCCTTTATGGAGAAATGTTTCTTAAAAATGTTGGTGGCTGAAATTAAAAGAATTAAATTCTTTTTTCTTCCATTTTATCTGAGGCAATTCATTACTTAATTACAGAACACAGCTTTTTCCAGTGGCTGTGACGAGGTACAACGTTTCCATTTTTTCAGACTCAGCCATCGAAGACTTTCAGCTCACACTTTTAATGGGGAAAAAAATCCTCCAAAGGGTAAATACCTTGCAGTGGTTAGATTAAACTACTGTGTATATTTAAAAGTATTGAGGGTATATCTAATTTTTTTTAAAAAAAGCAAAGTGTTTAAAAGGCACAGTTAGTCAAGCTGTGGCATCCACTAACGTGACTGAAACGGTTTTAAAAAAAAAAATCACCCCAGTTTACTGTAACATGCCTTTCGAGTAATATCGTACCTTGGTTCCTGACATCTGTTGTTTTGTCCACCAGCTCTGTCCCACGACCTACATACTGCCTGGTTCAGGAGAAGCACGGGACTAAGTCAGAATTAACACACTCATTTTTAACATATTCGGTCTGTGTAAGAGCGTGAGGGCTGCAACTGAGAGCACCGAGGGCAGGAGGGAGGCAAATCTCCTGGACGGGAGGAGAAACCTGCGTTTCACCCGCGCTTTGCGACGGAGCGAACAGCAGAAACCCAGCCGGGGGAGCTGCGGGAGTGGGAAGCCCACTGGGGGCAGAAAAAAGCCCCCGGGAAGATGCACCCAGGGCAGGCAGTGCCTTTGGAGGCACCAGACACCGTCTTGGGAACAGCAGAAATGCTCGTCCATGGGCTGGGATGTTTTCTTCTTTGAATTTTAAATACAAAGTTTGGTGATAAACATCCAACTGTCCTAAGGGGTTACTGACTTTATCCTGGGCGTGGAGCTGACCTCTCCCTGTGCAAAAAGCCTGAATGCTACAAAACACTCAAAATAACAGCAGCAATAACGCACGAGCCATCTGTAGCTCATACCTTGGCCTTTAGACTTGGAATTAAACCGTTACTGTTTCTTGCTTATTCCCCCCAGGTTAACTTCCAGGAACATTTATAGAAAAGGAAGGAGGCGTTTGCTGTGTAGGATCCCTCCACACAAGTACCAGCCCACGCGTGTTCAGGTGAGTGTGATGATCCCAATATTCAGTATGCTTACGCCCTGCCTCCAGACAACCCGTTCTGCACACTCGTCAGTTTGGTGCTTTATTGCCCCTGAAGGTGCTGCCTTGCTTGGACATTGTCCTCCTCTGCTTTATCAGGATCTCTCTTCCCGTTTTTTTCCTTGCCATTTATCATGAAGTCTTTTAGATTTCATTTTATATATAAAAAATGCAAACTGCCACACGGGTCTTTAAGTACTGCCCTTGCCATGGGTATTGGCTGCATTTCACTGCTGGCCAGGCTTCTGCTGGCTCGTGGTTTCCCAAGCAATGCAGCTTGGCTGGGAGCGACTCATAATTCATCATTTTTTACGTGTAAAAGTCAACAGCCTTCCCATCCCAGCGCGGAGAGGGGAGCACGGGGGGGACTTGGCAACAAACCAGCTGGTGCACGGAAAAGCAGGGAAAACTCCAAAAAGACAGGCCCTAGGAAAGGGAAAATTGACTTTTTAGAAGAGAAAGGATCAGCATTAGATTTGCCTGTGTACTCTAGAGTCGGTTCTGATCATTTGCAATTGTGGGAGCAGTAGTGCTTTCTGTTGGAAAATATAAATATTCAGTGAAAGTAGTGAATGCTTTCACTGCATTTTTAAATTTATGGCATTGACAAGAACAAGAGGTGAGTAACCAGCTCCAGCTTTGTTGAA
The DNA here is from genome assembly GCF_034619465.1 of Leptosomus discolor. Lineage (NCBI taxonomy): Eukaryota > Metazoa > Chordata > Aves > Leptosomiformes > Leptosomidae > Leptosomus > Leptosomus discolor. The sequence goes on along the minus strand of NC_141396.1, from coordinate 1,384,805 downwards.
GTCTCAGTCGGTTCACTCAGTTCACGCTTATCGTGTATTTGTCCCCAACATCCCAAAGCCAAAGGAACGGCACCACTGTCCACCCCCTGCCAGGCACCATCTTCCCTCCCCGCCAACGTGCATGACACGGGTCAGCACAAGCTCTGCTTTTCACGCCTTGCTCTGTGCAGGAATCACTTCTCCGTGAAGCTCTGCTTCCAAACAGAACGATCCCTCCGGATAATATTTCGAGGTTCAACAAAAGGGCCTGATAACCCCAGCTAAAGAGATGGGATTCGCTATCTGTTTGTATTAACCAATGAGGAGATTCAAAAGCTTCACCTTGTGAAGTCTCTAACAATTTTTTTCCCTGCACACAAAAAGAGTGAAAATCAAGTAAACCAAACTGGAGCACGTAAGAAGCCACCAGCCCCTTCCAGTGGGAAACGAGAAGCTGCAGAAAGTTTAGAGATGGAGAGACCATCACACCGTGTGCAGGGAGTAAAGCTGAAAGCTTTCTTTTAACTAGATTTCCCTACCTAAAGAACAAAAATACATAAATCAAGTCAAGAGCACGCTGACTTGTAATTTTCATAGAAATGTTACTCTTTTGCAGGCTAGCTTCAAACTGCTGTTTGAGATACACAGCATTAAGGGGCCATTCCCAGCACAGTAACGTGTAACCGAGGTGGGGATATGAGCTGGTAGGTTTCACTTGGAAAAACACGTATTTTGAAGTTGTTTTCTAAGGCAGAAATCTGGGTCATTTCTATCCAGCCCACACAGAAGAGCACTCTGCTGCCTCCATGCAGGTAGGGTGGGAAAAGACCTTTGGGACCATTCCCCAGAGCACTGCAGCTCCTTAACCGTGCCAGGGATGTTTTTGGGAAAACCCTGCTTGGTGAGGAACAAACACAGGCCAGTTACATGGTCCCAGCCTCTTCCAGCAGTTGGCAGCTTTTCAGGAGTGTTTGTGGGAACATCTGAGATGTGAAATTGCAGGTGAAGACTCCCAAAATCCACTCGTTCCACTGCAGATACAAACAAAAGAAAAGCTGGATTAAGCCTGGTCACTTTAGGGGGAAAAATAATTCATGTCCAGAAATTTCTCTTCTTATGATGGCCACTGAACACTGCATCTTATTCTCAAACCATGTTCAGTGAAGCTCAAACAAGCTCAGCTTCTTCTGTTGCTTAAAAATGCTCTAGTAAAATAAAAGATTATAAAGAAAAATCCTTACAGTGCCAGCAACTGCTGTAAATGATTGATGTGCTGATATCTGTCAATAATACCGTAGATTGCTAATTTTTCCCCTGTTGTCTTGATGTCAAAGTAAATATTATAATTAATTATGGATTCAGGACTGAATGTTTTCATACAAGAAATTAACATCGAGTTAGGATCTTTTTTCTGGCACGGCAGTGTGCTGTAAAGCTCCAAAGGCAGGCTGCACAGCTGAGGCGCTGGGAGAGGGTGTCATTTCTCATCAGTTATATTTGCATCACCGAACCCTCGTTTACCTGCGCTCCTCTGGTGATTGATTGTGGTGGTGGCTGTAGATGAAGGAAATGGCTATAGCTGACACTGTCCATCAGCAGATATTAAACTGTGCTGCCTGGAAATGTTGTGAGTCAGGACTCCAGTTTCTTAAGTACCAAAATTAATGATTCTTTTTCTTGGCTGATGAGAGTTCTGAGTCTAATTAATTTCCTGTCACAGTGCACAGCATCTGCAGAAGAGGAAATAGTGGGGAAAGGCAGCTGAAGCTCAGGTAAAAGATGCATTAATTAAAAGCTCAATTTGCTGTGGCCATATTTCTCTCTTCTCTTCAGGTTTCCTATTTACCTCATTCACAGCCAGTAAAGCCCATGTCTGCCATTGTATTAACTTAGAATAGAAAACTGCGTAAAATCAGATTGCTACGAGAAAATACCTGTTTTCAAGGTAATACTGGGAAAGTAGACATCTTTAACCTATCATAATCGCAAACTGAACAGCCAAGAACAGTGCATTAGGCAACCAATTACCTGGAACAGTCTTCAGAGTGATGTTTTCCCGACAGGGCTGCAAGACTCTTGTATTTTTAAGACAGCAAGTGTGCTGGGCAGATATGAGAAATTAAAACATGTTGGACTCGATTAGACATTGAAGCTTTGCTGTTCTTGCTCCAACCTGGCGAGCTGTGCTGCATTTCTCTTCCCTGGCTGAGGGACGCGGGGTCTAGCAGGCGCCGTGTCCTGAAAAGGGGTGGCCATTGCCTCGGTCAGACCATTGGTCCTCATGGTGTCCATGACACTGAGCTGCGCCACTGCTTTTTGTGGGAGCCATGTAATTAGGACTGACACTCTGGTTCCAGCTCTACTTCATGACATCTGTCACCTCCAGTAACTCAAACGGACAGAAATATTTGGGTGGTTAAGACAGCTAACGCCTGTGGTTCACGCAGTGTGCACATCTGAAATGGGAGGAAGGGAAAAAGATTCATATTTTAGGCAACTGAAGACAGATATTTGGAGAGAAAAGTAGTGGTGATGCTTGGCTGAGACTCAAGTTAGCTGCCTCTGTGTTCATACAACATGGAAAACTCAAACGGTGGGTAAATTCCTCATTTTGAGATGTTTGCTGCTCCCTAACAGAGCACCTTGCCCCAGATACCGAGGAAGGCTTAAAACACGATACATCTTCTCGATGTCTTGCAGGAGTCTCTCCCTGGGAATATTAGTGACCATACAACTGCAGAAAATAAATTCTGCTTTCCCTAAGTAATGCAGCTTATAGTGCAAATCTAATTTTAGATTCCCTCTGTCGCCTCTAAATCTTTATTCCATGCCTTTCCCAACTTGATAGAAGGGCATATTTAATTATCAAGAGCCACATTTGTACGGACAGATCTTTCATCAACAAAGCATATGTCTTTTGGTTTTGTAATTGTTGAAATCCCATTATTTCTCATCTTTGAGTAACTGAACATATAAATTACATGTGCAGTACGCGCTGAAGTTGGTGATCTGAAGCAGGCACAAGGAGGTGGCTGCCTTTGCAAGGAGGGGTACGTGTCGGGGTAGATAATCCTTCCAACTTCCATGTCCAGCTCTTAAAATATTAGGCAAAACCTTGCCCCCATCAGGCCTGCGAGCTATGAATCTTCTTTAATATTTGTGCATTTTCCCCCCAGGAATCTGCTGGATCTGCTGCTTTCTGTCTGTCTCAGAGTGCTTGCTGTGCTGTGCTCCTCACCGGCACGGTGCAAGGCCCTTGCTGTCTCTTCCAGGGGACTCCTCGGTTTTTGCATTTTAGAGGGCTCGAACGCAGATCCTGTTGTGCTCAAACTCTCGCTATCATCTACAGGGGAGATACACACCATAAACCTGGGGCGAAGTGTTCCCTGCTCGTGCAGCTAGTGCCTAGCCCGCACACCAACGCTGTGAGATTGCACCCCTCACAAGCACACACAGATGCAGTTTTCTGTCGGGTTCTTCTTTGAACAGAGTCTGAATCAGTCTCTGCAAGAAAAACGAGATGTGAGTGAGAATTTGTTCTTTGTCAGGTTTCCTCAGCCATCAGGCTTCAGACATGAAGTGCTCCCATTTTTTTATTCATTTGTGGTTTGTAATAGAGAAAAGGCTTTGGAAATCCACTTGTTCTTTGCAAGTACCAGGAACGAGGCACTCTTCAAAAGCCACAGCACGGCTTTTGCAGCAGCAGATTAGTCCTGTCTAACCTAGTGACCATTTCACACTGTGTAAAGAAATAGTAAATAAACAAGATACAAAGCACTTGATACGGCTGTTTAGACGGCCAAATCCTCCCACCAGACGTTGCTGGTAAGGAATTAAACAGCAGCAGGGTAAAAGGTATGGTGCTTTGATGCTCACCGAGGCAGAGAGCAGAGGGAGGAGCAGACGGCCGCCTGCCAGCGCCGCAGGAGCTCGGCAGAGGGTGCCAGGATGTGAACCGGGGTCAGAGTCGTCCGATGTGCCCATAATTATCGGGGGGGAGGCGTAAAGAGCGAGGTGGCTGAGTGTGCCTGTGGCAAGCTATTTCAGTCAGGTTGAGAGGGAAGACGGAGGGAAACATCCGAAGGATTGAACAAAGGTGGGAGGGAAGACAGCAGCGCGGCAGCCTAAATGCTCTGCTGACAAACGCAAAGCAACGCATGTCAGGAAAATACGAACTGCTGCTCATTGCTGAGTTCTAAGTTACCTTTAAAAGTCCTGAAAAAGAGTTGGGCATCATTGTGGAGAGTTAATAAAAATATCTGCTGAGTAGGCAGCAGCCTGCACAAAAAGACAAGCAAAATCTTCCAGCGTTTAAAGACGCAACTGAAATGTGATGGTGCCACCATGTCCATAGGTGGTATTGCCTTGGTTCAAATGCGGTTGGTCCTGCTCTGGTACACAAAGCGTTGAGAAGGGAAAAGCCCGTTGGTGGGAGCAGCTAAAGCAACAGAAAGAGCTGCTTGAACTTACAGTGAAAAGGCTGTGAAAAGCCTGGGAGTCCTCATGGTGAGTTTAATCTTCGGTCCCCTCGCTTCTCCCTGCTCTGTGTCATCTCCAGTGCAGGAGTGACCTTGCTGTGGTGGAGGCCACACTAAATTTGAATTAGATTCTAATAACACAAAATAACGCAGTCATCACCTTTCTAATCTTTACACGGAAAGTTTGTGCACTTTAAATCTTATTATATGTTTCTAAGGTGCAAACTGGTTTTGAAAATTATTCAGATAACATCATGAAATTCAATACAAAGAAGCTGTAACCTCACAGGTTGGATGGCACCTCTGGACATTTGGTCCCAAGTCCTGCTCGCTGCAGGGCCAGTGTTAGGTCACACTGCTCAGTGCCTCGTTCAGTCAAGTTTTGATCATCCTGCAAACACCGTGTGCCAAGAATTTCCGCCTCAGATTCATTACCGTTCCATTAAAAAGCTGGTCTTCAGTCCATAAATTTATTTTATTCTGACTGGTACATGAAAAGCCATAAACCAATTTATGAGCTGAAAAACGCTCATCTTACTGCCACAGCAATTTGACACATGCCAACTTTAATTCTGGCTTTCCTAAAGCCTCTGCGCAGCTTGGCGGAGGAAGGCGAGCTGCGATACGACCTCAGCGGCTGTTCTGAGGAGCAAATCTTCATCACAAATAGAAGAGGATGTCTGATATATTCCTTGAATTATAATATTACAGACAGGTGTTTAAAAGGCTCTTCTGCTGTCGGGGCGCATACTGAAGCAGTATCTGCTCAGAGAGAGGGAGAGACGTTGGTGTGGGTGGTACAAAGGAGCTTTTAAGCGCACGTCCTTTCATCGCGCCCGTGGCGCGGGGCTGTGCCTGCCATGCGAAGCACACCCTCATCTTCGCGTCCCCGCGGATTAGAGGAGCGGCAAGGCCTTGGAGCTGCTGCTGATCTTCGGGGAAACGATCAGAAGATCAAGAAGTTTCCGCCATCTGCTCCCTGGGCCAGCTCAAAGAAGTCTGCCTTGGGGTGACCTCCCGGCAGCGGTCCTGGCTTTCCTCCTAACGACGGCCACGTCGCTAGGACTCTGACATCTCAGCAAAGCAGGCTCCGCTGTGCTGTCTCACACTGTGCCACAGCCCGTTTAACATCTTGTTCAACATCACATGAGGCACAGCGTGCTTCAGGAGGAGCAAAAAGCAAAAGGAGGGTTTGGATGTGAGATCACCTGCTCCCAATTACAATCTCCTTTTAATCTCTCTTAACTGGTGAATGATTTATGCTCGGTGTCAGGAGGGGTTTTGTACCGTCTGCGAGGGCTTTGGCTGCTGCAGCGCTGAAATGTCTGCTAGCCCTTGGTGTGGTTCGGTCCCTCTCCAAACTCTGCTCCACCCTCAGCTGCTGCCGTGCTCGGTACCTCCTCCCTGAAAGCCTTTAGGCTTTTCCAGCTGCAGGACTGAAACCTCCTTTGCCCCCAGAATTCCCCCCGAGACCCCTGGGCACCCCCAGCCACCATGCCACGCTGCTGTCTCTAGGCCATCAGGATCTCCATCCTTTACTACTTTTCTTGATGCTTTTCAACCCTGCCAACCGGTCTGATCTCTTTTCCTCCTCGAACAGCCTGCACTTAATATTTAGCCTAATTCCGCCGCTGACCATCTCAGGGCTTTGCCCTCGGGTCATTAAGATTTTATTTGGTTTCTGCTATTTCAGTCCTTTCCAGTCTCTCTGTGCACAAATTTTAAGAAAGCTCAGGCAGGGTCATCACCTTTGAGCACTGTATGGTAATGCTGATAACCTGCTCGGCACTAACGCAGAGGTCCGTGCAGTCTGCAGCACTTCCCATCACACCTGAAGTCCTCTTCTGCATATCTTTGCTTCATTGCCATCATTGCACTAAATCAAATATAAACTGATAAGCACGGAAAAAGAAAAAAACAGACCTTGGGAGAGGATTAATCAAAGGAAGATGGAGCAGAGCTTCAAAAGCTGCCTAGCAAGCTGAAAAACCCGGCAGGTGCAGCTTGAGCGCTTCGACGGGGACTGTGTCTGTCCAGGGGCTGCCACGGCATCCTGATGATGGCCTCTGGTTTCTGGTCTCACAGGCTGAAAGTCTGTAGACCTGTCTGAAAAGTCTTGATCTGTGGGCAAAGTGCGGTTAATCAGTACTGGTGAACGCCAGGCTGCAGGTATCCCGCACAAAGCAAAGGGGTTATTTTTGCTCCCTCCATCACCTCCCGTGAGGAATCTCAGTACAGAGCTGAAGGAACTCTCCTTCACTTTAATCTGAGCAAAGCAAGGTTCTGCGCTCTTTGGATATAAATTTCTTATAAGAAGTGGGTAAAAACCAGGGAAAACCACCATACCTCATACTATAGTTTTCTATCTACGGTATTTTAGCATTTCTGTAGTTGCCCACTGCATGTACCTGATTTGTCTTTATTACCACCAGCAAAGCAAGGCAAATATTTAGGCTTCCAGCAACGCATACAAGAGACAAAAAATAAATGCATTTTTGTGGCTCATATATAAGCCTTTTTTGTAGTCAGTGCAACAAAGACATCAGCCCTCTTATCGGTAACGTACACATTGTAGACTGTTCATAACATTGCCAATCATCAATAACAGCGCTATAGCACAGTGTCTTGAAAAATATGCTGAAAAAACCTAAACAAATTAGATTGCTTGCAATCCACAGTCAATGCTGCAGGGTGCGTGAGTATTCTCCTTTGTTTCTGTCACATCCTATCTTAGGGAATAAATATGGGGGGTTTTTTAACGTATTTCAGCACTTGGCTCTTGTTTATTTCAGTTGGAATCAGAAGCCTAAATTCCTTGAGGGCTTAAGCCTAATTCTTATTTATTATTATCAAACATAATTCAATAATCTGTCAAATGTCTATAAAATTCTGACAATAAATTTCAGGTTGTTTTCCCAGGAGTCTTCTGTCCTCAGGGCAGAGCTACGTTTTGCTGTGTTTTGCTGTAAATTTTACTGCAGTGTGGGGAACGCTTTGTAGCGTGCACCCGCGATTTGAGTGTTTTACACTGATCGTTCAACAAATTTCACTCTAAGAGCCCAAATTACTGCCAGGTTGTTTTGCTAAACGGCTGGTTGTGGATGCTCAGGCAACAGAGCACAGTCCCAGTCCTGGAGCCAGCTCCCACCTCGGTTCTGAGTTTAGGATGTACGGAGAGGAGAGGCACAGAAGTCTCATGGAATTAGGGATTATCTCCTCAAGTTAATGGATGCGTTTACAGCCGTTGTGTCAGCCCGTGGGAGGCGTGCGCACAATTTCTACACCACGTGTTGCATAATTTACAAAGCAGCACCAAGAGCTGGGCAGCTTTGCCAGCCAAGGTGGGATGAGCAGTGCTTTGGCTCGTGGTGGGTCACCACTCCACGTCCCGGCACAGCTGGTGGCACCGCTTTCCCTGCCAGTCGGGCTGCAGGCTCCCTCCTATCCACCACCCTTCTGAGACCCATGGAGAAGACAGAAGCATGGCACACCATGCAGCTGAGTTACGTGACAAAACAGCAACGGCAACTAAGAGGGACGCCATACCAACCATCTGGAAGAAGGTCCCCAGCATGTTGCCTTCCAGGACACCCACCAAAAGAAGGTTTGCAACCCATGTCAAGGCACTGGAGACAGAAAAGTTTCTTTCAGGCTCGTGACAGGTGATACCCACAATAAGTTGAGCTGTGGTGAGATTAGAATGAAGAAATGTCCTCACAGGTCTTTGCTCCAGAGAAGATGATCCAGAATCTTCTAAGAGCTGTGGTGCTGCTCGACACCATTTCCAGCTTTACTTCTCCCATTACAAAATAGGTGTTTAATACTAGAAAAAGAACTAAAGACTCCTAAACATATTACTCCTTTGCTGTTCAGACTAGTCACGCCTGGCATGTTACCTGAGGAAAACATTGGTTAAGCCTAGTAATAACCGCAATAAAATATTTTAGCTGTATAGTCTCAAGCTGGCATTTATCTCTGTCCCACCAGGCAGTAGTGACTACTTGTACAGGGAATTCCTGAGGAGAGCCAGCCACGTCTCTCAGAAGCTGCTGACCGAAGGGGACGGCTTTCCTCCCGCTGACCGCGCCGAAGCGTGCTGCGCAGGCGCGGGCGGTAAGGCTCGAGGGAGCTCTGGGCTGTCTGATGTCAATAAATAACCTCTTTTTTTTCTTTCTTTTCATGAGGTGGTTAGCTGTTCTAAGGGGGACTGTAATACTCAGAGGAGTGGTTTCTGGGTGCAGCTCTTGCTCCTGCTCCCTCTGAAATGAATGCACCATGTTCTGATCTAGAACCAAAGTCTGTCCAGGGCGAGGGTTGTCACAGACCCCCAACGCAAAGTTCCGGTTCTGTTTCATAAAACACGTGAGGACGGGACAGCCTGCGTCCCACCTACCTTTTTCCTACAGTGACAACCGGTGTAGCTGTCTGGATGTCCCATTCCAACTGGAACGCACCTCTCTTACTCGTTGCACCACACGCTGTCATACTGCTGAGATGTCTAAAAGGGAAAACGTCAATTTTCACCGTATTTAAAAATCTCTAAAATATGCGTTAATATTATTAATTTTGCCTTTTCTTGCCTTTTATTCTATCACAAAGAAAAGGAGATGTCTGCTGTGCAGTTTCTTTATATAATCACCTATGAAAACTTCCATTAGCACACAACTAATGAGACTTGACAGTTTTACTAATATTAGAAGATGGGATTGAAGCAATGTAAAGCAGGAACAATTCATGGATCTATTCTGCAGATCTTTGAAATATGTATTTGAAATCTGTTCTTGAAAATATGACCACAGTTTTAAAATGATGTCCATCATTTTCTTGATAACAGACACAAAGTTATCATTTTCTTGTCAACAATTAGACAGCCGCTTCAAATAACTATGTTAGAGATGCTGCAAAAATGAATTCAGAGCATGCTGACGACACACAGAAGCTCCAAAACATACACAGTTGTATGAAGTTCAGGAGTGAAACATTTACTATTGAAAAACTTATTACTGCACAGTGGGAAGGTTAAGCGCATCAGGTCGTGCAGCGATGCTGCAGTTATGACACAGCACATCACCAGGGTTTGTCATTACCAAGGCAGTTTTGCTTTGTCACTGCTAGCAAGAGATGCTGGGATGTTCATCTACAGCAAAGAACCCAGGTTATTAAAAGCCAACATGAAATCTCAGACATGTACCACCTTCATTATTCTGGCAATACCAGTTTAAAGCGCTTCCTAACAGGCTCACAGAGGTGCAGTGCTGTGTGATACAGAAATGGTCTTTCAGCATTCTGAGAAGTCTCCGCACTGCACTCCCATGAAGTTTTCTCTGGCAGGCGGGAAGACGGCCAACTTCTTCTGGAGAGGTTGTGTTAGACTCCATTTGCCATAATTGCCGGGGTAATTGAGAATAAAGTCTAAACAGATAGGTCAAATCTCCTTTTCCAAGTAATTACGCGTGATTCATATGGAGGCTGTAATAGTAAAGAGATATAAGTGTATGTAAATTCTGGAAGTGATTTCCTAGAGAAAACAGTTATAAAGTTAACAACAGCATCCTAAAATTAGAAATTATTTTAAACTCAACGTATTTGGGGAATAATCTATCACATGGGAAAATATATCCATCTCGTTAGGAGCAATTTAGGAACCAGAAAGCTTTTTTGATTACTGTAAATGGCCCTAAAAGAAAAAAAAAATATCTTATTGCTGACGTACATGACAGCCGTGTACACATGGCTTAACGCACAGCCCGGCTTGGCAGAGCAGCCAGACGGAGTCAGCATTTCCCACTGCTCACAGGAGGGGCCAGGCACCGCTCCTGAATTAAAATGTTTTTAACGAGCCAACGAGCCGGGCGACCTTCAGGCCGTCCACCCGTGCTTCGCTGTCCCGGCACTGAAGTCCCTTTGCGAAATAAAATTCCTGCCTCATGTTAAAGGCGGATTTTTTGCCCCGAAGCCACCACAACTCTCCTACTGGCCGCTGGACTCAAGAGATCCTTTGCCAGAATCACACCGGGCTGACGTGGAAAGCGTTACTGGAGCCCCCGACAGCTGTTGGAGGGTGTGTGAGACGGCCAAGGAAGCAGCTGCAGGGGTTTGGAGCCATGTCCCTTCCCAGTCCTGTCCACAGGGCTCTTCCAAACATCTCAGGGTAGGTGGTGCCCCTCCGCCCTGCTGGCTGCCCCTCGCCTGGTTGTTGGGCAGAACCAGGCTCGCAACCACGCCGTGCGGGCAAGGGAAAACGGCGGGCAGAGCCAGGCGAGAGCAGGCAGCCCTCCGCGGTGTCCTGGCACGGCGGATGGACAGGGTAGAGAGTCCACCTAGAAGCAGACGCTGTGCTGTACAGGGTGAGCTTTTCACAGTCGTAGCTTTAAGTGAAAACTGGGAAAGTTCAAGAAGATTTACAGGAGCTTTTAATTCCTCTAAAGCTGGCTGGATCAAGGGATGTTACTGAGATACTGCGTCTAAGTCTGTAAATTGGGAGGTGTAGAGACAAAATGTTGACCGTGAACTGTAAGGTTTGTTTTGCTTTAAAGAAAGATCAACGAGAACAGAATAAAGCCCTCAAAGTGTATTCTTTGGCTCCCAGGAGCGGGTTTATGTAGGTAACTCTCTTGTATCAAACCACAGTATCTTTTGAGCAATGTGTGCACTTAGATGTTCAGATTTGCCATGAGCCACAGAAGTGAGGAGTACAAAAGCTCCTCTCACATTTCCAGTGTGGTTTTCCCTCGTGTCTGCAAGAAATCCTTCAGCACTTTGTTAAGTTTGCGTCGAGGTGCTTCGTCGTCCCGTCGGTAGGGGAGTCCACCGTCTAGAGGGGACCCCCTCACTTAAGGGTGGCTGCCAATAACTTGTGGTGCTGTGACTACTTTCTCAGAGGAAAGAGAAGCAAAGTGACTCTGAAGAAGGAGGCTGGTGTACTCGCGGGTCACAGGACACGGGTCTGGAAAGCTCTGGCTGGAAAGGGAGGAGAAACAGCTTTGAAATCCCTGTCTGATACCCGTGAGCTGCAGTCACTGTAGGAAGGGATATAGAAATTGCCAGGACTGTAGAAATAAATTCCAATTCTTTGATCTTTCGAGGGAAGGCTCTGATGTTCACTGTCAATATCAGCTCAAATAAAACCTCTGCTTGGGCTTTCCCCACCAAGAGGCTCTGCGCTGCCAGCCCCACCTCAGGGGCCCCAAGGCCCTTCTGCTGCTCTAACGATCCTAACGAGGCGCGGGAGAGAGTCTGAGGAGGGGGCCAGTGCGCCGTGGCGAGACGATGCTCTGGTGCACGTTAGGCTGATATCTCACGTGCCGAACCAGCCCCAGTCGTCTCTGCTAATCAGACCTGGTATTAATCGCCCGTGGGCAGCAGCGATGCAAGAAATGCAGAAATTCTGTGGGTGTTTCTTTCTTTCATAACCGTGTCATTGGGGCTGGTTAGATTTCTATTGCTTTTGGCAGCTGAAGAGCATTGCATTCTGTGCAACAGGCTCTGATTTATCATTCAGTTCTCTGACTGAACTTGAGCTTTAAAATCCAGTTTCTATTTCAAATGCAGTTTGTCGATCAACGCACAACACGGGCCTTCCCTGGGCTTTACGTGGGTGCAGCTGGATCAATGGTCCTCCCCCATCTCCTCCACGAGACCCTTCATACCTGCCTGCTCAGTGATGGGGCATGTAAGGGTGGTGTAGGAAATACGCTTTGGCTGAGAAACGGTCAGAACTGCCTGTTTCACCTCCTTGAAAGAAATAACGTTAACCTCTGTGTCTAGTAATCCTGGTTTGGGTGACCGTGTGGTACTCGCCTGCGGTTCCAATCGCGTTCTGCGCTCCTGTGGGCTCCACCGAGTTTGCAGCGTGCACACGTCGCTATCCCGGCTCTCTTCAAGCACAGCATCCTTTTTGGTGTTTCTTCTTAACGATAATGGGACTGCTGATGCCGTTTCTGTCCCTGCACTTTCAGTGCCACGGGACCTCTGTTTACAGAAAGGCCCAGCACCAGCGCAAATTTCTAACACCAAAACGGTCTCAGTGTAATCTGACCGAGTCAGACGGGGATGGAAGAGCTCGGTGCCAGCAAGGGCAGACCTTGCACACCTCGGCTGCTCCCCCCGCACGCACACCGAGCAGCCGCGGTGCTTCGGCTCTCAGGGTCTCCTCCACGTCCATGTTCCTGTTACAGCCCCCCAGGGAAAGACAGGGGGAATCATAAATACAACCGCCAGCAAAGCGTGAGCTGTGGCCATGCAGCCATGTCGTTACCCTTCACCTTTCTGGCTGAAATGAAGTACACAGAGCTTCTGCGGGCAGTCAGGGTTGTTGCCTCTCTGGATTTTTCTAGGAGAGACGTTGTCCAGAATCTCCATTACAGCAAGGCGGTAAGAACAAAAATTCTGCCTGAAATGGTGCAGCAAACGTGTTTTCTCAGGAAAGCAAATCTTGGCCATAGCCCTTGGGAGTTTTCACAGGGAGTTGCTTTCCCTTGAGTCCCTCCACATCCACAGCAGCACCGGGCAGGCACAGAGCAAAGTTCAGGTTACATCTGCCCAGCCCAGATTTGGCTTCATTTGGTGCTAAAGAAACATTTTAAACACTCTAGATTTATTCAAGCTCTAGCAAGTAATGCAGTTGTGTTATTTCAATATTGATCAGATGTTTTGGAATTTATAACATGAGAAAGAAAATTGTGTTTCCACAAAAACATATACAAAAAATATGCCAAAGAGAAACTTCCACTGTACAGTCTCAGTGTGGTGCTAACAGTGTCCTGCCACAGATAACTCGACCCTCTGTCATGAAACCTCTCTTGGGATAAACACAAAAGCGAAGATGCGAGACGCATTAGTGCTCCCCGGCAGAGCAGGATGGGGGGATGCTCAGGAAGAGGGGAAGTGGGGGAGCAGTGGGGGGACAGTGAGGTGCGTAGGAGAAGAGGGACATTGCTCCGGATGGATTTTGCATATCAAGTGACGCTGTCAGACCTTCAGTAGGTGGCCTCTGTGCACCCAAGAGATTGGGAGCAGTACATTTTAGTGTGTGTATTAAAAAGGCTGACAAACCAGCTGCCCTTCACCTATATTTATATATATATATACAAAGACAACAACAACGGGAGAGCTTTAGGACTCGTATACCAAACAGTAGGGCTCATTACAAACACCTTCCTCTCAATGAGAATCATTCTCAGCTTGAAATGGATTAAAAAAAACCCCACATAACGAGCTTTAAGACTCAGACAGCTTTTCAGATGGAGGTGGCCGTCACAACTCGCGCTATCCCTTAAACAAATACTAATTCAGCTCTGGATCTTCAGCTGCGCATGCTGCGATGGGCCGTTTGATCTGCAAGGGGCTTTTTCTTCTTTCCCTGCTTCCATTTGCCTCTCGACTAACTGCAGAGGCGCACAAAGGCGTGCGCCGGCGGGTGGTGGGCACACGTCTCTCTGGCCTCAGCTGGGTGTCTGCCACGGCACCAAACAGCAGCTCGAGACCCTGCCTAACGTCCCGGCTCCTGCTGCTGTATCACGGGAGCACAAACGGGTCAAATCATCCGCCTCCTTATTTTTTTCCTATTGTTTTAACCAGACTATTTTTATCTCCATTTAAGACCCAAGTTGTTGATGGGTTTTGATGGAATAAAAATACTTCTGGTACGCTGAATAGATTTCTCTGCCTATTTAGAGTTAGCTAAACTGTTATTTATATTTTAGATTAAGAACTTCAATCTCTCAGTGCCAGCGTTAAGAAAAGTCTTCGTGAGTTTTCCCATGGAAGTTTATTTTTCCGCCTCTATGTCTCAATAGTATCTGCAGAAACTGTGGCACGACTCTCAAACCATGTGTCTGTGAAAACTGTATTGCCTGATGAACGGAGTTTTGCCTCTGAAACATCAAATATGTGCTTCCTTTTCCCCCAGAATGATTTTAAACAGATATTCAATCTTTAGGTGAAAATAGCAGGGACCAGCAACTAGTTCTATGGGAGGGTCTTGGGGTCAGCGAAGAGTTGGACTCAGACTTTGTCCCTCACTCCTGACTCCTTGTGGAGGTGCGGGGTTGACATTGCCCAAACATCAGGCTCAGAAGAGAGTCTCCTACGTGCTCTGTAAGGAACTGTAAGTAAATTAGAAAAGAAAACCGACAGCTCAATTTGCCAGTTCGCTTTGCTCCTGTGTATTTTAGAGGCCTCATTTGCAAAACAGGAACAGTGTGTGTGTGTGTGTGTGTGTGTGTGTGAGAGATCATTCCACATCAATGGATGGAAATGGGTTTATGAGAGTTGAACAGGAGGATGCTAACTCTCTCTTTAGAAAGAATGCTTTGATTTGGGGTAGGTCAAGTTGGTTTTATTATTATTGAATTCTTATGATCAGAACTCTCAGCTCCAAGATTTTTTTATTAAACTCATCTGTCAGAATAGAAAGACTTCCTGGAGAACACTGGATTGTAAAGGATGTATTGGACCAAAGTGTGCATATTATGTCCATAAATGTTTGTTAGAAAAATTATTCCCAGCTGATACGACAAAGATATGAAAAATGAGATCACAAATCTCATCGACGACACAAACACTGAAAGAGAAATGAAGCCAATTAATGTTGATAGTACTTGTCAGAAGGATGTCATGGTTCTCCTCTTAATGCCAGTCACACACCCCGAGCCGAATGCCTCCAGAAATGACGCATTTCCTCTCACCAGGAGCAAGCCTGGGCGGATAATGAAGGAAATTTCTGGTTTTCTTTACGTGTAGCATCGAATTACCTCAGTTTACCTGATAGATATGGCGTTAGAGTTATGAAAGGGAGTGGAGGTAGTGGAGGCAGCAGGGCCAGGGCTCATTGACCTCGCAGAGCCCCTCCACTCTTATCTCCTGCGGGTACTTAAGTGGAATTAAATATCAGGCTGCTCTGTTACCATGACAACTCTGCTTTTCATGAAAAAAAAGTAGTATATGGTTTGTGATTTGAGCACTCTGTAAATGTGGTTATTAAGCATCATCCACTTTGTCACCGGGAAAAGCGAAAAAGCTAAACACATCCTGTTAAGCTTGGGTACAAAAGGAACTTTTCCAGCTGAGAACTAAAATAGAAAAATGGTGGAAACAGTTAAAATTATCAGACTTGAAATTTTATTTATGCATGCAGTTACGTATGAGACGAGACACATGCCCACACACAAGCTACATACTCAAGTATATAGGTACAGAACTGCACAGGATTACTCTCCAAGTTACGAGCACCTCCCTTTGTCAAGTGAATTAAAGCTTGAACTGAACCTTCAGACCAGAGGTGTGAAAGGCATTAGCTGGGTTTTTAACTTCGACCAAAAGCTTACTTCATAGTCACGTATAATATACAAGCATCACTTTTATCTTAATGCTCCTGCGCAAAGTAGCACTGAGACAGCCCCGCAGCTGACGGCTTTCTGAGTGCCACGGTGTGGGAGGTGCTGGTAGTTGGCACCGTGACCAACGCCCGTGTCTGAGGAGGTGCTTGACCCGACCCTTGGGTGCCCCACCACCCTGCGCCGCCCTGGGCACGAGCACCCTACGTGGGGCGGGCGCTTCGGCTAAGTCACCGATTAGAGGAAATGCCATTTTCCCGGCACGACTGAATATGCGGAGCAGAAGGCGCACAGATTGCTCAGCCAACCCCCCGCGGGGCTGGGCGCAGCAGACCCACCTGCCCCGTCAGGCCCTCCGCCGTCCCTCACACGGCGGTAACGTCTGAGCCTCCCTCCCAGCCCGGCAGGAAAACTGCAGGGGAG
Organism: Leptosomus discolor; assembly: GCF_034619465.1. NCBI lineage: Eukaryota > Metazoa > Chordata > Aves > Leptosomiformes > Leptosomidae > Leptosomus > Leptosomus discolor. The sequence continues at coordinate 1,368,589 of NC_141396.1, read as the reverse complement.
AACCGCGCGGGCTGACCTCAGCCGGGTCACCGGGCGGTGCGTTTCGTCGCGCCAGGGTGAGAAGAAGCTGGCTCGTTGCACAGCAAGGGCGTTTTGGAGAGGGCACGGCCGCGCTGGCTCCGGCTGGAGGTCGAGCAGCTCCTCCTGGGGCAAGCGCAGGCACATGACGGAGCAAACCTCCGGAGATCTGGTGGACAGCCAGTGAATTTAAGCAGCATCTGGAAGATTGTTTTGTCCCTCTTTTTGTCTCGGTTTTGCTTGGTCTCTGTGAGTCTGTGCAGCCTCAGGAGCTGCGCTTTGCTGCCCAAAGCAGTGGGGACCTGGGCGCGCAATGGGATGCTGGAGGCCAGGACCTCGAAGAAAGGACCACGAGTGAAGCAGGTTCCCAGCAGCACCCGGAGGAGAGCACAGAGACCTCTAGGAAAGAGGACGTGAGCGTTGCAGTCATTGCTGAGTAGCTGTCTGCTCACTGAGGTTAAAAGAATAATAAAGGGCAGGGAGAATTTTGACTGCCTGTGCTTTCATCACTAGCGACGCCAAGGAAAGACGCCATCAAAATCGGTTTTGAAAGGGAACATCTAAACTGCACAGTGAAATAAATGTATTTAATGTTGCCGTTTCAGACTCCTGAGGTGATTCTCATTTAATTAAGCAAATTTTTGAACAACAAAAAAGTTTAAAAGAGAGGGTAGGGCTCAAAGTGCAAGAGCATGATGTGCCGAAAGTGCTTCATTAAGAGTGGGCAGGAGTTGAGCCCCCAGCCACCGAGAGCAGAGATACTGCCGGCTTCACGAGAGCACGGGCCGTGTACAACCCCCAGCAAAGGGCTGACAGGAGCTCTGCTCCTCGGTGTGTCATTAAATTGGCAGCTTCTGGCTACAGGACGCCGATGTAGCTACAGCTCCCTTGGTTCATAACTTTGGTGTTATACCCTGGACCTTATCAGTTATAAGGTTGACATCATAAGTGGTGATTTATTCCCATACTTTTAGAAGCTGTCTACAAACAGATCATTATTCCCAAAATTTTATGCATTATCCAACGTAACACACCTGAGCCATTCACCTTAAAAGTCACAACTGCGTGATTTTTGTTACTTGATACTAAAGGGAAATAAAGGGTTTTCTAATACTTGCTGCTCCTAGATTCAATAATCTGCTGAAACGGGCAAGTTAAACATTTCACTTTAATAAATACTATCTCATATTATTTCAGTTTTCATTAAATTGCCTTTCCAGCAGCCTGAATTGCTGGAATATCCAAAACTCAAACATTTATACAAGCATATGAAGCCCAAAACATTGATGGGTATCAACTGTCTGGATGTTATCTAATGAGCCTGTATGTGGCACTGTCCTTGAAGAAAGCCCCCACCCCCCTGAGGGTCTTTATTTGCTGTGACACAAGGGGTGACATGGAAATGCTAATGTCCATATTCGTTGTTTAACGCAGATACGGCATAACTGATGATTTTGAAGAGTAAAACCAAGTCTTCAAGGCCTGTAAAAATGGATCTGATTCTATAGAAGTTATTTTTCAAAAGTGGAATGTAATTTAGATTTTATATATATAAATATATATAAAAATACAGGTGATTCTATAGATACATACATATATATACACATAAAAATACAGGTGATTCTATAAGCGGCTCTAAATGTAACTCAAAACACAGGAGAATTAAAAAGAAGTGGTATAAAGACAATGGCACCGAGTTAAATCATTTAAGACTTTCCCAGGGTGTTTCAGTCACAGGAACCAGGAGTGCCCAGGCGCGGCCGCGCCGCCGTGCGTGCCCGTCCTCGGGGGGACCGGTTCACCCCGTCCCCTCTCGGTGGGAATTCAGTGACCTCCCGAGGGGCTGAGACCCCCACACGAGCCGTGCTGCGGGCCGGTGTCGGGGCAGCGGGAAGGTGGGCAGTGGGGAGCGGCTTCCCCGCACCGAGGTGGCCCATGGGCATCCAGCACCGGGACTTCATCTTGAGAACACCTCTTTAATTGGGATTTTTGGTTCTCTGCAGGTGCACTGAAAAGAATTTATTTGCATGTGTACATTTACGGCCTTGCTCTTTTTTTAACAACGTCAGTTTGTTAAAACCATTTTTATATTTTTGCCTCTTTACCTTCACGAGAGCTTTCAAAAATTCGCAGCACACCACTATTGAGATACACTTAGCCCGTTCCTGCCGTACTCTTGTACCTCACCCTGCGTTCACCAGAGGAAAAACCAACCGGGACATCTCACAGGGCCTCTGGGTGCTGAGATGGAAACGCGCACTGCTCTGCCTTCAGTACCCAAACAGCCATCAGTGCAGGTGTTCCAGATCAAATATTTTTATAATGGCTTTAAGTTGGTTGTTTTCCCTGCTCGTTTTACAAGAGCCTGGATGAAAATAGGGAAGGAAATGAATGACAACCTCGTAGAGCAGCTGTGGAGTAGATGGGGTTATCAGTTCAGGGACTCCATTTGGTTTAGGTCCTTCATGTGGAATTAGGGTCATTACTGTGATTTAGTAAAAAAAAAATATGTGCAAGTATACACAGGAACTACAGAAAATATAATTTCCAAAGCTTATTCAGCAGTGGATTGCAGAATACAGATGTTGGATATAATATACTGGCACTAAATTGGATTGTGGGTGAATAAAGGAGTTGATCTTAAATTCAGCGGTGGAGTCCTGCTCTGTGTTCAGTTGGAAATACACGGTCTTTTTGTTTTGCTTTTGCAACTTATTCAATAAATATTTTGGCATGCCTGTCTGTTAGTCTGCCTTAATCTGCTCTTCTACTGAACAGAAATTAGCATTTGTAATTCATTCACCAGGGAAACAAAGAAGGCTCTGTGCTGATTTGAAATGTAATGCCTAACAGATAACCAGAACGCTGAGTCAGCCCAAAGCACATTTACCAAATAAACTCACTGTCTGCATATAATTTAATAGAAGATATGGCAAAGAGTGAGGGGGGGAAAAAAAAAAAAAAAAAAGCTTTTATCTATACTGCATTAGAAAAGATGTAAGACTTTAATGGACCTTCAGATACTCGTTTGCACCCCAAACCCCTGGTGTTTTCTGCAGGCAGCAGCACACACACGGTCTGTCCTGGGGGGCAGCAGCAGGAACACGGCTGTAATGGGAAATACGCTGGGTACCCTCCGGCTACCAGCGCCGCTTTGCTGTTTGCTGTTGTCTTAACCGGGGCAGGGTAGGGCCTGTTATGTGCTGGAACAATATTCAAGCTGACAAAATTTACTTTGCCACAATTCCCTCTTCGGGTATCGATTCCCCCATCTCTGAACTCGGGCAAATTCATCCCTGGATCTAATCCAGTTTTGCTCTCGTTCTCTGACTGACTACACTACGAATGCCTTTGTAGTGATGCAGGTGCCATCCAGGCTGAGCTCAGGAGAGCCTCTGCTTCTCCTGACCCACTTCTTCTGCACCGAACTGTGGGATTTTTTAGTTTAACCATCATCTCTGTGGCATTTAAGACTGGTGCCTTGTGCCCTGAGAGCAGCCAGCACCCACTGATGCTCTGGGCATCACCTGGGGCGGTGAGCGCAGGCACACCAGCACCTTTCATGGGGTTGAACAAGCAGGAAAACTTTGGGTATATTTTTACTCTTACTGAGACAATTAAAGCATATTGGGAGAGAAAGAGCTGATGTGCCTCCGACACTGCCACTGCTCATCCAGACTGGAGCAAGTGACAGCCAAACAGCTGCAGAGTTTCGGCGCTCCTGCACATAGGGAAAACATTTTTCCCCCTTAATTTTCGAAATGAGTAAACAAATTCTGCTGTAAGTATTAAAAAAAAATAAAATGCATGAGGTACATACCTAGTATTGAAAAACCAGCAAATGGTTAAACGCTTAAAGATGGCAAAGCCACCATCGAAAAAATGCTGTGCTGCAGTTACACATCAAACAAGCGTCAGGGTAGGGGGAATTATAGCACCTGCCCCAAGCAGCCGAGGGCTACAAGGGCTACAGGGGTGGCTGTCGTGCCCTGCGGGGAGATGGCCCTGGGCTCGGGCCACGGGCCAGGCAGGATTGCTGGAACCAAGGCTGGGGCACGGCGGGTGCAGCCGGGCTGGGCGACATCCCCCCTGCCTGGGCACCGTCCCCGTCCCTGCCCACGCCGCCCTCCAGCACCCTTCGCCGGTGGGGAGGGGAGCGGGGGAGCATCACCTCTCCCAGGGCGAATCAATACCCCGGCGTCTGCAGCCCGAGCACGCTGGGCATAAGGCGCGTGGCGGCTCCATACGGGGGTAAAAGCAGACTCACCTCCAGCACAGCGATTGCGGTGGCAAATTGGCCGCAATTTTCCCAAAGCCGTAGGAGTTTTAATAGCAGAACAATTTTATTCTGGTGCGTGAGCATCTCTGCTAGGGCTATTACTGGCACAGCTACTTTGGAGGGGGAAGATCACGCCTGGACTGATATGGCTGTGTCAATGAATTCAAACCCCTTAATTATTTCGTCAGGAAAAAATAATAGTAAGGTTCTTATTTTTTTTTCTAAATGGCAGGTAAAAGAGTTTTTCAAACAGTTATAATACTGAGAAACATAATGAGGATCTCTAATTAGATTGATTTTTTTCCCCCTAATCCAACCCCATGCAGGTTTAAACAAATTACCTCTAAAAAGCCAGCCAAAATACCCACTCGACAGATTTCAATGATTAAAGAGCAGTTTCACTTGCTCTTCATTCTTCACTCTTGGGAAGAGTTATATGTCTTTTCATTAGCTTAAGATCTGAAGCTGCTTTACTGCCTCTTAGCCTAACCCCTCCCGTCGCAATTGCCTCGTGCCGTCCCTCAAGAGCGCAGGCGCCCGGCAAGGGGTGCCGGGGGTACGTCTGGGATGGCCACCATCGAAGGGCCAAATCCTGGGAGACACCAGGGCCCCCGGCTCTGCCACTCACAGCTTGTCCCTCCGTTCTGCCTCTCACTGGCGGGCACGAGGCAGCACCAATACCTACCACCAGCCTTGACGGGCACGGATTCTTCTTTTCGAGGAAGGTCAACAAAGCCCCCCAGGAGCCCGACCGCCTTTTGAAACGGAGAGTGTTCATCATAAATAAAAATCTCACTTTCTAAAAGATGAAATTTTGAAAATGGGTTGCTGTTTGGGGGATATCTGCGCCCATTTCTGCTTTTTGGTCTCCATTAATCATATTTTTTATTTATTATTGCGCAGCCCATAAGACAGACACAGTATGGGCTAAGCAGCAGTCCCAATGACTGTGGTTTATGAGTGGTTTGTATGATCGATTTTTACTTTTCAACCGAGATAATGGGCACTTTGCATAGAGAATTTATAACCAGAAACATCCTTCCATATTGGCACATGAAATGGGCACGACTTTTATTGCAGCAGTATTTTATTGATTTTGCAATACAGCGTTCAGTTCTAGGAGCAACGGGTCTAATTTTGCCTTACCTGGAAGAAGAAGTTTTCCCACGGCTGTATATTCATGATTTAACTTCCCAGAACCATTTTCCAGGCTTGATTGTGCGTGACTTCCAGAGCAGTTTTATGCCCATCTTTGTTAACACAGCATAAAAAATACAAAATAAGTGCAGAGCATGACATTAAGGGCTTTAAATGCGAGTTTCCTGGCATGCTGGTGAAAGGAAGCAGGAAGGGTGCTCACGGTTTGAAGCTGTTCAGCGTTTCTTTTCAGAGATGAAGGATTTGCTCCCTTCTGAGGAGGGTGCCACCGCCGGGCTCTGCTCTTGCAGACGCTCCTGTCTCAGCCTGCAGAGCTGCCTCCTGCCCAAATGTGTCACCAAATCCGGGACATGAGGACAAGGCTGAGGCAGGGCAGGGCTTCGGCCGGGGTCCTGCCCCAGGGAAGGGTGCAGATACACGAGGCCACGTTTACTTACCCTCCACATCACGCCTGGTGTGGTACCTCTTGAGTTTTGGCTGTGAAGTCAATAAAGAATCAACTGCTCTTTCTTTGACATGGATCAGCATACGCCTGCACCTGCAGCACGGCCACAATCGAGAAAATATTTGCTCCAAAAGTGAAAAAAAAGCTCCAAAATACGCAACCATGTTTCTGCAAAAGGAAATTAAGGAAGGAAAAGCTGCCATAGGTAAACTCTCTGCGGGGGGTGGGGCAGACGAGTAGTTACTCTTTCCAGTATGAATGGCTTCATTTTCGTTTCTTCCTTTTCAGTTTTTTTATAACCATAACTTTATTTAAATGTAGCTTTTCTTTCCAGTGTGACTGTAATAATTTCTTAGAGAACATATTTTAATAGCTTGACTATATGCTCAGGATTTCTGTTTGCTTCTATAATTGCTTCATAATTATTTTCCAAGTGCTGAAACAACAGTTTTCACAGTTTATTAAAAAGCATTTTTGAAAGCATTACCCTAAGGCATTGTCAACATTTTATTACTATCACTAACAGCCAGCACAAATGAATAATCATCAGCCCTGGTAGCTTGTGTCAAACAGATGAAAACTGTTTGAGGCTCATGTAGAAATTATAATAAAGTTTAATGTCAGACCGGAGCTGTTTTCACGCAGGAACAGAGACAACCTTCTGCTACCAAACGTCTGGAGCAGCTCCATCCCCTCAGCGCAGAAGTGGCGACGCGGCGGGGGGCTCCCGGGTCTGCGATTTCACACGGACCCTTGAGCGGGCAGGGGCCAGGCGGCTCCCAAAGGCTGTTCCTCCTTGAGGGTTAACGTTGATGCAAACTCTCCTTGCGCGCCAGCTCGTCGCCCTCCTCCAGCTACAACAGCTGCAGAAAAACCACAGTGGTGGGATGCTCAGGAAATATATTCTGTCATTCCCCGGTCTGACCAGGAGAAGCCCGTGGCCAAAGGCATGGGGACACAGCTGGTCCCTCCAGTGCTGCCAGGGAACAGCCACGCCGTGAGCTTGCACGGCTGTATCACAAGCAAACCCCCATCCTTCATCACCTTCTGCTCCTTCCTCACCTTTCCCTTCCCTCCCCGCCCCGGGCAGCGCTGCCAGACCAGCCGGTATCTCTTTGCTGCTGGAAAGGGGCAGATGAGGAGGTGGTGGTGTTCCTCGTGGGGCACGTCTCTGGGTGGGGGCGTCACGGTCACGCCTGTTGCTGAAGGGCTGTTCTGCAATGGACGGGAGCGTGGAGCTCCCGTTGGCGTTCTGATTAAGGGCTGCATGTTAACGAATGCTCGGGGGGGGGCTGTGGATGGGGAGGCAACCACCGACGCCGCTTTTGCAAATTTACCCTGCTCAGAAACGCTCCTTTGAGCGCCGCGTGTTTTCCAAGTCATTGCATTGTTGTGCACATCTGAAAAGGCAAAGGAATAATGCCTTACACGTGTTCTGCTCTTTCATCCACGGATCCTTCCACAGGAAAGATCAACATCGTCCCACTAATTTACAAACAAAACCGCCTGAGACCTGAGGAAGGATGCAGCATCTCAGCGAGAGGGTGCCCCCGCACTCAACCTGTCATCCAGCCGCGAGTGCCTCCTCGTTTCCTCTCCCTTTGGCCACAACGTAGCTTGACACCCACCAAATTTGACTCAGGGCGGGGGGGGGGGGATAAAAAGAAAAAAGAATACTGTCTACCCCTATCATGCTTAGGCTCTCATTTTTCTTAGGGGGGAAAGGAGTTATGTTTTTTGAATAAAATTACCTTTTAAATAGTCAGAATTCCTGTTCCCAATAACATTACTAATGGAGATGACATCATTGTATAGGAAAGCAAAATTATACTTTCAAAATTTTTAAGGCAACTATATTTTTTCCCCCACTCTTATTTACTTGAGGGAAAATTTGGCCTGATCCACTTAGCTGTAACAAGCTGGAACACTCTTAAGCCTGTACCATTAGAAGCCAAGAGTACTGAGTGCAAGGAAGGTATCATTTTAAACTATTTCTACACATAGTCCTGATTATACATCCCTTTAAAGTGGTAGTTTGAGAGACATTAGCAGAGCTTGCACAACCTTATTCTCACCTATATAATGTTTCAAATCAAGCCCTGTATAATTAAGACTCGGTAATCAGCGCTTCAGCAGCAGCCTCGCCTCTTGAGCTCTGTGCAGGTGCCCTTCCAGCAAAGGATATTTGCAAAATCTCGTACCTCTATAGAAGTTGCCGAAACCGCTGAAGTACTGCTGGCCACCGTTTCTGTCCCGTTGGTGCTTCGTCCCCCTCCCGGGGTCCCTGCCAGCCCCCCGTGTGGATGCTGGGGGGAGGTGACGGGGCAGAGGATGGGGCAAGTCCTGCAGCTCCCAGGCTCCAACAGCGGCGGTGTTTGCTTTGCCCGCGTTAGCTAACGTGCAGCCACCATCCCCTAAACTGACTGACATGCCCCCACATCTCCAAAGGGTGGAGTTCCCTGGGAATCACAAAAAAAAAAAAAACACAAAACCAACCCAAAAGTTTCATTTCTCCCTGGTTTCGCTGCTACTTCGCAGGTATTTTATACGTGGGCGCTGGAAGGCAATAACTAGAGGAGGTTCCTGCCGACAGCTCTTGGCTGCGGTTAAATCTTCATTTGCAACTCCAGCGAGGGTTGCTGCTGAACAGTCCACTTGCTTTTCTAACAGAAAGCAGCCCGGCGCGGTGGTTCTGCCCGGCACTGGCCACGCCAGCGGCGTGCGGCAGGAGCCCCTGCGGTTCCCTGCGCTCAAGCACAACGAACGTTTACAGAGCTCCGTCCTCGCCAGCCGGAGTGACCTCCTGCAGCAGCCAGGAGGCAGGATTCCCGCCTTTCTCCAGGGGACTCCATTCCCTTTCTTGTCGTTTACACTCTGCAGGCAAGCGGGGCACCTCGTCTTTTCAAGGAAGCCACCATGCTCAGTGACGCTCTGATTTATAGGTGTGCAAACCAACGCCACTCGCTGTGCCGGTGCTACGTACCAGTTTCCAAACTACAGCTCGCTCTGAACAATTTTAAAGAGAAGAACAGAAAAGTTGTCCTGGCCCAGGGATGCCTGAACCTCTAGCCTGCAAATAATTCCTACGCTTTTCTCCATGTGCTTCCTTGGAGCTTAGAAATCCAGACAGCACTTTGGTTCTGACTTCTCCTTCTAAACCTAGACATTAACAGTAGTTATCTTCAAATTTGTCAGGAAGTTTGTGACAAATTATTCACACTCTGTGTCAGACCTGAAACTTTACAGGGAAAGATCAATTTTCCCAGACCTCCCAATATTAAAAAAAAAAAAAAAAAAAGAAAAGGTGGAAAATTTCAACATTTGTCTCTAGCATAAAATATTTCTTTCAAAAATGGCAGGGAAAATAAAGATTAAAACAAGTAAAAACTATGACCGATTCGTTATTGCTTTCAAGCACCTAATTTTTCATCACTGCTTACCATAGATAATATCTTACTTTTGAAAATTCCCACCCTCCTGCACCCAAGTGCTGTTGGGGAATACATCCAGCCTTACCCACACCTTTGTGCCACCGTATGGTTCTCACTCGTAGTCCCGTCAGCACCCAGAGATTTCTAGAGGCAAAGGGCTACAAAAGTAAAGTCGGCCGAAATGAACTGGGGGCTGAAGCAGCAGTCAGACAAAAGCCTTAGGGCCCTCTCCCTCTTCGTACAGAGCTCTGGCATTTTTAAAGTAAGAGAGACTAGAAGCAGCAATATATAATATGCAGTAATATATAAATAAAATATATATTTTATAATTATATCTTTTGTAATACATAAATATTTTATAATTATATATTTTGTAATATATATGTTTGACTTACATTCTCTTCCTATGCTTTTCTCATGAACTAAATGATATAAATGCTTCCTGGTTTACCTTCCCCAGCTACGAGCAGTGCGCTGCCAGCATAGAAAACTCTAGTTTTAATCCTTCGACTACAAAATACCAAGAGAAGGATCGATGCCTTGATCGGCACTATTAGCTTCAGCAAACCAGGAGGTTTCCTCCTTACCGTGGAGGCAAGGAGGCACCCCCACCCCTGGAGCAGGACGCAGAGGCTTCGTCATTAGGCAGCAGGATAATAAACCCGGGGCCGGGGCTGCCCGGAGCAGGTTGTGCCGAAGCACGGGCCCGAGGGAAGGCGGTCTGCGGAGCCGGTCGCGCTAACTTCAGAGCGCGGGGTAAGCGCTCCGGGAGGAAAGCTCAGAGGTGCTCTGAAGGGAGGTGGAACAAAGAGAAACTGGTCCCACAAATTTATGGTGGCATGACAAGGACCACATGTATATGTATATATACACACTAACAAATATGCAAATGAGTTGGCACGGTGATATAAGGAGGGATTCACTAATGGTTCATCAGGGCTGTGCCTGAAGATGGTGCTTTGCCGCCTGCTCTTCACCTTCTTTACACCACAGTGGTGAGAGAGAGAGAATGCGTTTGAACGCTCCATCGTTGCACTAACCTTATTTAGCAAGGGAGCCAACAACGACATAATGGCATTTTTGTTTGTTACTCCTGTTGAATTTTAAACAACTCATCACCATTTAAAGCAACAAAGCTAAAAGGAATACAACGCTCTCCAGAAATAGCTGCATGTGCCAAAGCCAAGTCCTGGTGTGATGAAACTCGACCCTGGGTTGGCTAGGAAGGGAGAGAACCTTCCAGGCCCATTAAATGAAACGACAGTTATTGATGGGAGACCATTTAAACACTAAAGACAGTTTCCAAAAAGCAGTCATAAAAATCTGCTTTTAAAAGTTGTGACTTGAAATCGTGTGTGAAAACTCTCATCCACGTTACCAGACAGAGCTATTTCTGACGTTTAGGTGAAGCACTCTTAAAATGTCAACATTCTTCACCCAGGTCAGATGGAAGTGTTTGGCACAATACCTGCTCTCAGTAATGAAGAGTATTTGTAGTATTTATTGTTAAGCTTGCATGCAAGTTACACAGTATTATATATACCTGTATAAAGGTATTTTATATATTGTGTGTCTATGCGTCATTTCAGGTTCCGACATTTCCTAGTGCCTGTGCACACAAGGGGCATGGAAACCATAGCTCAGAATTTCAGTCTGAGAGACTTTTTATTCTGAACTTTTCTCCGTACAGCTGCACTTACCAACTCACCAGGCAAGCCTTGACAGCATTATTTACGCGCACAGTCTCCCCAAACCGCCCTGCAGAACTGTAATTCATTATTGATTTAAGTGAAGCATGTGGATAATTACAGCACTCTCTTCTGAGGTCAGCTGAAAGTACAAAAACTATTCGCAGAGGCCAAGATTTTTAAAACAGCCCAATATTTCTGAAATTGAAAAAAAAAACCCACAAAAACAAACCCAAGTTGAGGGAGGCGCAGGGTGTCGTGCTCCCAGCTTCCTATGACATTCCCAGCAGCACCATTCCAAGGCCACATCCACCAAGCGCCTCCCTGCAGCCGGAGGTGCCACACGGCGCTGCTGGCAGTGGCACAGTCGACACCCCAAAGGAAATACAGGGCTGGGGATCCTCCCGTGGTGACGTGCCCCCAGCCAGCGCCCTTGTGCCCACCCCTTCATGAGCCTGTGCCACGATGATTAACATGCTGAAAGGCTTTCTTTGGGGACAGCAGTACCTGTGCCTGCTCTGAACGGCACTGGCAGCAGGGGTCGTACGGGCCCACCTGGAAGAAATCGCTGTGTTTTGGCTTCACTTACTGGAAAAGGTGCGTGGAAGCTGTTCGAAATGGATGGACTACGCTGGTTAGAGAGACCCGAGCTGTTTACTAAGGGTAAAGGGAATCACGTTATTATTCGATATCACTCGCTATCAATTCCTCCCGTCACGGAAGGACCTTACAAGGTCTCTTGAAGCGTGAGCAGTGATCCCGCTTTCGAGACGCCCTTTAGGATCCAGGCTGCCTGTCCGCCTTCGTGACAAACTGCAACCAACAGACATGACGGACATGTGAGAACAGAGATGGGGATCGAAGACGACGAGAAAAGTCAGAACCAAGGCCTGAGAACTCCTCCAAAGCCTCAAACATTCCATCCGGCTGTGCAGAGGGAGGTCGGCTGGGGAAAGGGGGTGGATGTGAAGCCGAAAAATAATTCTGAGGGAACCGAGCGCCAGTGCAGCAAAGGTGCCAAGGAAACCCTCTGCTGTCACCGGCAGCCGCCGCGCTGCGGCTCTGCGAGTCGCGGCCGTCTGGCCCCTCATAAAGCACCTCCTCGCTGCTGAGCAAGAGCAGAATGCGAGCGCGTTTATCGTTACACAGACTAAACTTCGTCCCTTCAGCACTTCAGTGTTCCCTCAGTTGTACCTTTACACACAATGGTACAGGGTTTTTTTGCTTTTTCCTTTACTTTGTAACAGGATAACTGCAGTCTCTTCTTCCTCAGCCCCGGGAAACCGTTCTCTGCCTAGCTGAGTTGTTGACTTATTTATGCATCAGCCGTTTCTCCAAACAATATTACAAGTAAAAGTATTCTCAGTGTATCACGAGTCTTGCCAAAGCGAGAAATGCCTGCCTCACCCAAGAAGCGCTCTACGAAAGAACAGGGATTTCACGTAGGAATTCACTTTGGACATTGATGTTAGTTAAAGGTTATCACATGAAACACTGAATTATCTGCTAAGGCTGCGGAACTGCAGCAAGATAACAGAGAATTCTGAATAGTAATTGATAACTCCATGCTGAAAGCAATGCTATTAGACTATATTGATGTAGATATCTCTTATCTATAAAACACAATTAAAAATTGAACGGAGTGTGGATGTTAAATGTCGGTGTCGTTACCAGGTTTGTGGCTGTCAACAGCTGATCTGAAAATTATGAATACACAAGCACAAGCACCCTCTGTGAAAACGCTCAGGAACTCATTTGCAAAGTCTATTTTCTATCAGACAGAACAACACGTGGTGTGTTAGATCGCGCGCCTCTATCGCCAGCAAGGCTTTTACCAAACCAAGGCATGCTCAGGAGGGGCAGACCCATCCGTGGGGCAAAGATAGAGAAGTGATGCAAATTTCCTACAATCCCTTCAAACAGAACACCCTCAAATCGATGAATCAAAGAGACTACGTATTTTCACCATGCTCCAACCATCACAGGGAGGGCCAGCATATTTGCCAGGAGAAGTGCTCTCAAACATAGCAGAAAATACCATTTTAATGTTCATAATCATGTTTTTGTTAGAATATTTATGGATATCAAAGCTGAATTTCTAGCCACAGCGGTGAAGGTGTAAAACTGTGTTTAAACATAAAGCAGATCTTGTTCTCCTGATGGCCTCTCCTTCACAAAGTACAGTGAAGATCAATGGGTTTGGGGATGTTTTGTTACAACGTGCCACTTTTCATGCATTTTACTCTGTGCTTTTTTCCCCCCCCATGCTTAGTTGCACGTATTAAACACTCATACATACCTTTTAGCATATTACTGTTTTGAGGACAGTGGCACACCGTACTGAATGCATTATGCGAGCTTCTAAGAGGGACCTGGGAAGCCGGCACTCCTGGTTCGGCTGTATTTCATGGTCTGCTCTGGATTTGGAGGGTGCCAGGACTGACAGAGCCGAAGGTGGTGTGACAGCGACAGAGGAGAGGAAACACCGCAGCAGCCGGGCTCGCTGTCGGTGTCGGGAGCGGGAAGATGCTCGCAGCCTCCTCCAACCAAACCAGCTCCCTCCCGTCTGTCACAGGCTCACAGCAGCTTTGTGATGCTCTTCTCGCTCCTACCTTAGAGTGAAGAGGGGTCTGAACGAGCCTGGTTGCGATGCTTATTCCCAAAACGTTTAAGCACGCGTCACACCAACAGCTCTGTAAACCCTCAGGCTGTTCACAAAGTCACTAGAACGTTTATGCCCAAGTACCTTGCTCAGCTGCAGTTCTTCTGTCGTTGGTAATAACTCGTCTTTTGAACACAATAGAAGCTGTTTGATAAAAAGTAATTAAAGTATTGAAGGGTTAATTCATTTTTAAAAAAATATTGTCATGTTGAGGCTCTTCTTGCTGCCTCAGCGAGGGCAGAGGAGGGTGGCAGACCTGGTGCTGAAGGCGTAGTGGACAAAGAGGGGCACCACTCAAAACGCTCACTTCCATACGGTGTTCTTCGAACTCGAGATGAGGCAGAAGTGGCACCCCTCTGCTAGAACGGGGAGACAGAGAAAGAAATAGTAAAAAAACAATTAAATATTTCCCTGAACCAACTGAGGAAGGCGATTTCTATCAAACCAAGTTACACCTCAGTTCTCATTTCTTAACCACTTGCCTAGCTTTTATTTCTCATCTTGAGAAACACCCAAGTCTGCAACATCTACGTCAAGTTTCCGACAGCAGGGTACCATTTTATGGCAGGTATGATGCTCAGAGTACGTATTTCAGGAACAGTCATAAAAGCCACAGGATATGGATGTGAACATCTCGTGGTGAGAGACGGTGACCTCTGATGGACGGTGGAGACAGCACCCGGGAACCACCTACACCCATGTCCCAGACCGGGGGTGCTGGTCTGGGTGTGCCCCAGCTCGTACCCCTCAGACACGCTGCGGCAGCACGTGCTATCAGCACGGGGAAAAACGCTGCTTCCCAGTGAGCGGATCCGAAGGCTGACGGCCTCCCCGTGCTGTCAAACTGCTGGGAGCGTCAGCGTTAACAAACAACCGCGGGAGAGGTGGCAGAGCCTGGCTGTCAAATCTGCAGCTCCGGGAAGGCGACGGCAGCTTTGATGGACTCTGAGTTTTCCTCGCCAGCAGATCGATGTGCAGCTGTCTCCAAGCACTTCCCAAGACTTGGACTTAATTTTTAAGTTTTGAATTGAAGACAATGAATTGACTTCAGACTCAAATACAGGATACAGCCATCAGAAGTGTGACTTCTGCTCGAACCCAGATGTAATGAAGACTGAATACCAGTTGCTTGATTGGATACCAGTTACTTAAAAGAACATTATTTGGTTTGCCTAAAGGTGACTGAAAAGAAGGGTAATAGGACATGCCAACATGCTATGAGCTATACGGTAGATTGTAACCCTACACTGGTTTTATCTGAACAAATGTTTCAACAACCCCCAGTAATTTGATTGTATCTCTGTATTTTTTATGTGTTCTACAACACAGTATTACTTCCCGTCAGCCTAGGGGAGATGGGCAATCATTTATCATAGTAAGTAAAATAATTTCCTATTACTTCACGTTATGAAAATACCATTTCTTTTAATTTGATAAAGTGACTACTGGTTAGCATCTTCACAAAGTAGAAGGGTTCATGCATTTTTACTCTGTGCTTCCTTTTCCTCCATGCTTAGTTGTGCATATTAAACACTCATGCATATTTTTTAGCATATTACTGTTTTGAGGACGGTGACACACCATACTGAATGCACCAGCTGATTAATTCTCACAAGAGTTCTGTAAAGGGATGAGAATGTATCTCCCTGCATTTTGAATGCTTTACCTAAGAAAGTGTACATGTGGGTACACAGCCACACATATGGCTAAAACAAATTCAAAGGAAAAATACCTTTGGATTTCAGTGCTTTACAACAAACCTTAACTAGAACAAAATTGCAAAACTTTGCAGAAAGGAAGATCAGCTGTGCTTGAAGAATAATTACATTGCTAAAAAAGTTTCAAAGAAAGCAAACATGAAAGTGCTAAAAAAGTGGTAAAACTCCCGAGGAAAAGTAACACAGATGCCCAGCACCAAGGACTTAGCAATTCATATTATCAGCTGTCAAGCCTGAACTTTCCCATGGCAAAACTCTACTTGTATTATCACTTCCCCTCTGCTCCTCAGCTCGCCTGGCTGAACCAAGTCCCACAGCATTTTAGCTTTCCCAGGCAGTTCTGGGAGAATTTATCAGGCCTCAGGGAAGACTTGCGGGAAGGGTAACGGGGTCGCTGCGCTCAGCGGGAGCGAGCAGGAAAGGAGCACTGCACCAAATCGCTGCTGCAGGGCCTTGCGGTAGCATAGACGGTAACCAGAGAACACACAGATGCCTGGCATTATGTCTAGCAGACATTTGCAGCATAGGCTGACTCATTAAAAGGGATAATTAAAGACAGCTGCCTACACAGTTAATTACTGCCAGCACTTAAACCTAGAGGTACATTGCAATGGATGCCCAAAGAGAAGTGAACTGAGAACGGCCTCACCTGGGCAACGTCTCCTCACCGGCCCCATCAGACCCCAACGTATTCTCCCCCATCAGACCCCAATGCACCCTCCCCATCATGTTACAAAAGGCTCCATCACCTGTCTAGGACATGATTTTCATCTTCTGATGTAGGAAAGTTGCTGCCTAGAAGGTCAGGAGGGCACTTTCTGCCATTCTGCTTATTCGCCTGCAGTCAAAAGGCCAGGCTAAGCCTTTTGTGGTGCCCAGTGGGTGGGATGGGGTGGGATGGGGTGGAAGCCTCGCTGCCCCTGTGAATCACTTCCAAACTTCCCCTTCTGAGAAGGGAACTGCAGTTGCCTGAATCCTGGTCCACAGGGGGAATAAACCATACGACTGCAAGGAGATCTTTGTACAGATGGCGACAAGACAGAAGATCACATGGCTGTGAGATGAAATGCATCCATCACACAGGTTGGAAGTGTTTCAGCTTACAATTTTTTGTATGGGAGGGAAAACAAGAAATGTCTTCTCTCTCACTCAGGAGAGAGGAAGCAGAATAAGTATAATAGTTTCAATATTAACTTTAATTATTATTTGTTGCCCATAATAGCTTGCAAAATACAAAGAGAACTCAGCTGGGCTTAAACGAGCTGGTCTATGAATCTGCATTGAGAGTATAGCTTATAGCTGAAAAATTAAAATTCCACCACTGAAATTTTTCTGATAAAAAAAGGTTAAAGTCTTGTCATAACCTCCTCAGTGGTTGAAAAGTCAACTGAGAACATTTGTGATCTTTTAAATGGCTTAGATTGTATTCTTTCAAGTCATTTCACCATCCTTGAGATTCCCTTGAGGAAGGGAGAGCAGTGATACCTTTCTCGGAAGAGCTCCAGCTGCCATCCTCCTCCTAAATCACTGCCCAGCTCAGCTTCTCATAGTGACTCTTTCACCACGACCAACGTGGCAGACCCCACGGGCTACCTGGAAAGAGCATATTCAAATTGACAGTCACAACCATTGGCCAGTTCTAAATATTTCCATTTAAAAAAACCCCAAATCAGCAGCCCATGTACTGGCGAACATCAGAATAAGGTAGGGCAAGGGACCACCTTGGCTTTGATGAAACACAGGCACATCGCCTCGCAAAGACTGATGCTCTCTGAGATCCCTCACACGTACCGTACATCACAAGGGACCGAGGCCACCCATCATCCACCCCGCGCCGATGTTAAACACTTCTCTCTGCACAGCTGGCGGTGCAGGGGCAAGGAATTGCTTTTTCAGTACTTCCAGAAGAAGCTCAAGAAAATTATTGTTGTCACCTAGCCTACAAAAAAATACCTTTATATTGTGGCTCGGGGACTTGCAGCACTTCTGGCGCCGTGTGTTGGTATCTACTGACGCCTCTTGACAACACAGGATAATGGATTTCAACTTTTTTCCAGAATTCCTAATGCACACAAAAATTCCTACCTATCTGCTACCCCTGACTCCAAATGGTGCCTGTTTTCTGGTCATTACTCATTACTGAAGCTTTCCATGTGGAAGCTTTTTTGCTTCCTTGCAAAACAAATCCAACTGGTGCTTCGAGGCCATGCAACGCCCCGTTGTAGGGTGTCCACAGCTGAGACACCCCGTTCACGTTTGCCCTCGTCAGCACGCCTGGGCTGGAGGAACAGCGGGAGGCACCATCACAGGAGGTTTAGCTGGCGGTGGTCTAATCTCTGAGAACACAGTCAGTACTCATTGTGCTCTGCTCCTTGTTCTGCTGCACAGATCCTGAGATCAGAGAGCTCCAAATGCTAGGTCTCCCAAGAATAAAAATTTTCACTACTAGAAATCCTTAATTTCCCAATAGAAAATAAAGGATGTAAATGGGATTTTATTTGAAGGAATCTTAATAAGTTTATTATGAATTATTATTTTATATGCATGTTCTGATAACATTTTATCATCCCTGAACTATTCCTACAGTCGCGCTCACCAGAATAGACCCCATTGCTCGTGCAGAAACCCACCGAGACCCCCGAGCGGCAACTGGATGTTTATGAGCACAAGCAGCCTGTACACTTGTATTTGAACGAGACTTTAAATCAGACTTTCCACTTCGTGGAGGAGCTCTCCATTTTTTAATTTTGTATTTTTGTACACATTTTCATTCTGGATTTTAAATTAATGAAACCGGACGTGTATTACCACAAAATAAAACAGAAGAAAACTTAGAAGGAGGCCAAAAGGCAATAGTCAAAAGTTGCAGCAAAGTAAATTCCAAGTGGACTTAAAGAATAAAACACTTTCGACAATCACAGCAGTTAAACACTAGAAGAATTTACCCAGAAAGACCGGGCAGACTCAGCATTTTTGGAGATTTTTCAAAGGGCAATGGGACAGTGTCCTGAAAAACCTCATCTGTCCTTGAAGTTTGCTTTCTGTTGAACACGAGATTACAGTAGGTTACCTACAGCTCCCACCCACGCTTTTTTCCCCCCACAATTTCATGGTCATTTCCAAAAAAAAAAAAAAAAAAAAAAGGAGGGGGAGTAGCAGGGGGAAAGGCTCTGTGAGCCAGGAGCAGGTTGCCCAAGGCAGGCCGGGCTGCCAAGGACAGGGCTGGATGGTTCCCTTCAGAACCCTGGCTTATTTTAGGAGCAACTTGGCCAAAATGGAAGAGTTTCCCCAAAGCACTGTGGTTTTTGTCAAACTGTCAGGATTTGACAAAATGCTGCTCCAGAGCACATTGGTTTTGGTTTTTTTTTTGCTTAACAGTTATAACTGTATTTTGTTAGTGTGGTGGTTAGACGAGTTTCCAGGTTATTTAGGGACTTAGATATGGGAGTAAAAAATTATTTTACTTGTTTAGAGATCACACAAGACAGACTTATAGGAAGAGGTGATATATTGCTGTGCTGCAGAAAAGCCCCACGGAGGAAGAATTTGCAGCTACTGGAGCCCCAAATCCCCCACCACTTCTATTGCTTTGAAAATGTGTCTTTGCCCAGTGCCCTGCTCTCACGATTAGTCAACCGAAGCCTTAATTTTTAAGATGGCAAAAAATGATACTAAACAACGATTTATCTAGATGTTTTCATTCACCTTGTTGTGTTATATCTAGACCTAACACAGTAGTTATCAGTGCATTGGGGATATTAAATATTACTTGACATTTGAGGTCCTTTATTTTCTTGGAATTCTAATGGAAGGGTTTATCCCCGATATAAATTTGGATAGGATTATTTGCTCTGCCATGCACTTCTGGCTCCTCCAAGAAGCTATTTTCTTCCTAACTCTTTTTAGAGATCGATTTTGTACCGAGACAGACATTGAAATACAAAACATTTCACATCAGTATCTTGTCCTTAAAAAACAATAACATAATGGCTCTTTAAAACAAACAAACAAAATTGGTCCAGATAAGTAACATTAGTTCTTTCCTTTCATAAAAGCTTTCTTTTTTATTTCACAGTCTATTTTCTAATCCTTTTATAAGTATAGAGATATACCATGATATACACTGACACTAGACTGCTGGTTTTTAAGGCAACTCCAAGAGAGGTTTGAAAGTCAAGCAAGAAACCCACCAAAATCAAAGTCCGAATGAACATCTTAAAAAACCCCAAACTTCTCAAGCTAACCTACCTTTAGAGACAGCTCGTACAGCAACCTAAAAATTCGTGCTAGACATTTCATAGCTGGGATTCTGTGCCGTTATTGTACTCCTCACCAAAAAAAACCCACAACAAAGCAAATATTTATCGTCTCAGAGGACAACCTGCGGGAAGAAAACACATGCATTTTAATGCACCATTCAGCTTCTCCTCAAGTGAAAGCAAGCCTCATTCTGGCAGCCTAAAGTGCACCTGTAGGTATATCATACCCCTTCCTACACAGACCACCTTTAGAAAAGCTCCAAATTTTAAAAAGAGGCGGCTATAGGTAACTTCGGAACGCACTGCAACCTTGGAGCCACCTGCCATACTTGTGTGGCTCTGGAGCACCCGATGTCTCTGTGAAGACCATCCGGGGGGTCCTCCAACAGCGTTGGGCTGGTGCCACAGCCGGCTCCAGGGAGGGCAGGCGAGGGGCTGCCACATGCCTGGGGCTTCCTGCAAGCTGGCAGCGCCCAACAGACCTGTCCATCCCCTGCCCGGTGGTAACGGGTGTCGCACAACCCAGACATATACGTGTGCCTGGAAGACACACACAGCGTCTTCCAGATGTCTTTAGGGAGATGACGTCAAGAGTGACTGCGTTGAGCCCAGTGTGAGAAGTGTGTCTGCTGAACTAATTAATCCACTGGTGAGAAGCAAATTCATTGCAGGGGGGAAACAAAGTCCCCAAGTCACGGCTTGGCTGTCCCGTGGGGTGTCCCCATAGCCCAGCCCGTCTTCCTTGGACAAGAGCGACCGCCTGACTGCCTCTGGGCACGGTCTGTGCTCAAAGCAAGATGAAGATTTAGAGGGTGGAAACTGGAGGTAAAGTCAAATTGAAACAGTTTACAAGGTGATATGCAGAAAGGCTCAGTTTTCTATAGATACAAACCATCCATGTACCATTTCTATGCTTCTGTTCTCCGCACTCTTTCTTTCCCTTGAACAGCAAACTCAACACTTTCAGCCAGATCAGAGACCATTTCTGTGCAGCAGAAACCACCCGTACACCCCACTTATACGACAGCGCAAGCCGTGAGATATGACAGAAACCAGCAAACTCTCCATTTCACACAGAGCTGGAACCTACACTTGATCAGCACTGGGACATGAAGCATTTCTTTGCTTACTTTCTGAACAATTTCTGCAATGCAAAAGTAATAGGAACTGTAGGACATAAAAGCCATGAACACCTAATGAAACGAGGGACATGATCAATGAACACAATTTGATGTCAGGCTCTTACTTCTCCTGCTTTAAACATAAGCTGTTTTTTAAAACGAGAGACAGAGAAACTCGGTTACAACTCTCCATTAAGGTCTGGCATCGCTACTCTGTGAGGGAAGAAAAATGACACTATTTTATACAGCCAGCATGCTTAAACCGCTTATTAGTAGTCTGGATAAAACTGAAATATGGCACTTCAGGTGGAGAGCACACAAACCGTGAGAAATAACACCAGAAGCAGGAGCTGCGGCGGCGCTAGGAAGGCGCTGGGGAGCAGCGGGACCCCCTCAGCCTGGGAGGCACGCGGGAAGGTGGCTGGGGTGCGCTCTGCCAGCGCGCTGGGCCATCGCACCGAGGGACCTGCAGCCTTGCGGCGGCCCCGCGGGTATGTGCCCACTGCTGGGTCTCAACAGAGGCACCGCTGGAGGGAAAAAGGGAAAAAAACAACTATTCCCCTGTTGATGTTTTTCCTTGCGTCACTGGTGAAGCTGCAGTGGTGGAAAGTTTTAGAGGAAAAGCTCAGCGCCGAGCGTGTGCTGCGCTGTGCCCATCCTGGTGGCTTTGAAACCTTTTAAAATGTTTGTTTTGAGAAGATCCTCTGATAAACTGCCAAGGGTGATGGCAGATCACACGGCGTGGGGCTGCAAGAGCAGAGCTGTGCTCCTGGCTTGCGCTGTTGTCACTGACGTGTCACTGGTAGCGCTGAGAACCCAGACTCGCCCTAGACATGCCCTTTTGCAGACAGATTCAGCATCTACTTCACTTTGAAAATCACTTTCTCTCCTGTTCTTATAGAAAGCAGTAAGAACTTCGCTCTTTGTAACTACTCTACTATTTATTACTGCTCTCCTCTTGCTTTTATAGGAGTAAGGCCAGGGACAAAGTTGATGGGGTAGAGAGCTGGAGCCTGGGATATTTATATGCAAATTAATTAATATCCGTTTTTCTCATTGACATGTTATTTTTCTCATTGACGTGTTATTTTATTGAAAGCAGCCTTTGAAGGAGTGGGCCTTGCACATAGCTGAATAGTTCCAGTAGGAGATGCTGTACTGAGCGAGCACATCAGCCCGTTTTAGAGGAAAAGCTCCAAGTACCTGAGGAATGAATGTTTGTTCACCTGCAAGCTCTGGTGTCCTGTCCTGGTAATAAACGGCAGTTAAGAAGCTCCCAGATTCTTTTCAACATACATTTTCAATCTTAAAATATATATCTGTGTATATGCACACAGACATATATGCGTATATAGGAGAAATCTTGCCCCTTTTCACATTTACTCTGGTGACTGCTGTCAGGTTTTATTCCCTTCAACGCTTCAGGCAATCAACCAAGGAGGTGCTCATCTGCACAGGTAATATAAAAATGACAGGCCAAAAAAAAAAAATTATCATGCTTACCACATCTGTGATATCACTTTCTTTTATGCATTGCTTTATCTGCTCAAAGAAATGCTTTAAACATACGACAGTAATACCAAGTGGGGTTTGGTCTATTTCAAACTGCGTTATCAATAATTACAGGGTTTATATTCCAGCTTGATCTTTTCTGACCACGGATGGATTTGTTATGGAAGCGAGCGGTAGCTGTAACTTCCCGTCGCACCGTGCTGGCAGAGCGGCACACAAACACGCCGTCGTTGGGGCGGGATGTGTGCAGAATTACAACATAAAAGAGTGAGTCACACCACCGCGGTGGAAGGAGTAGCTGCAGTTAGAATGAATTATCCTTGGCCATCCAAGATGCAGTTTGGCAGATAAAAACATGAGCCGGGGCGAAGTTGCAGTTACAATAAATGAAAATGAAAATAATGTATTTCACCAAGGGGAGAATCAAATGGACAATACGCAAGTACTGCAGCCTTTTACGTCCTGCCTGCAGGCATATCAGTCACACCTTCCCAAACTTAATTTCCCCACACACTCTTTACGCCAAACCAAGCAACATTCTCGCCACCTTAAGAAAACTCAACACTGAAAACATGGAAGGTTTCCGTCCCTGCGAGCTGCTTTCTCTCATCTCTGTGCACTGTTCTAACAGACATACCTCCAGCGTGTATTTATACCCTCGCAGCTCTAAACATCACTGCTAAAAATACTAAACGATACAAGTTCCGACAAAAAAGTTAATTTACACAAATCTTCCAAAATATGCGTTAGCTGCAGGTGGTGAAGGATACCTTCCAAAACCAAGGCGCAGCATACCACGGGGACAAAAGCATGCAAGACA
Organism: Leptosomus discolor; assembly: GCF_034619465.1. Classification (NCBI taxonomy): domain Eukaryota; kingdom Metazoa; phylum Chordata; class Aves; order Leptosomiformes; family Leptosomidae; genus Leptosomus; species Leptosomus discolor. The sequence continues at coordinate 1,345,478 of NC_141396.1, read as the reverse complement.
GATCCACAAAAACATCTTAATTGCTATCTCAGTGGTAAGTGATTCGGTTGGCGATTAAAAGGCAGTGATAATGGATAACTCAGTGATAATGGATAGCTCCGCAAATACATCAGACACCGCTGCAGAGAGGAAGGAGACAACCCGCTCCCCACATCCCCAGTGGCTCACACCAGAATAACAGCCCAAAACTGCAGCAAGAGAGACTGAGCTCAGTACCCCAAACCCGAGTGCAGTGCTTGGGGATTCGGTGGGACTGCCACCTCTGGTGGGACTGTCACCTCTGGTGGTCCTCAGGAGGAGGCTGGATGGCAGTAACTCTCATTGGCGCAGGCAGACCGACCAGATCGTGCTTCACATCCCATGGCTTCCATATGTCGTCCAGGAGCCTGAATTCCCATGGCTCTTGGTGAGAAACTAGTGTCGAAAGAGAGGCTGGATGCATCCCTGAACTTCTGGATCTGGCTCTGAGGGCCAGGACACACTTCTGCAGCTAAACAGCCAAAGGCTGGCTAAATCCCCCGCGGGCTCATCAGGTGACGAGAATAAAGCTGAGTGAGGCAGCTAAAAAGGCCATTTTGATTTTTTCCTAGCATATACCCAGGGAGGGAACCCACCTGCAGTTTCTGAGCTCACACGACCCAGACCACAATCCGATTTACAAACCCGCTCGCTGCCGTAGGAAACGCCGTTGCTGGAGAAGCAGGTTCAGACAAGCACGAAGTCGGAGCAGGGTCTCCAGCCCGCCCATCCCTTGTTCTGAGGTTATGCAAGAGTTCTCTTCAACGTGGCTTGCTTACAGACCCCACCACGTCACCTGGCAATTAAAACGCAAAGAGAAAGGCAGTGACAACGAGAAAGCCAGGAAGACCTGTTACACGTTCTAAAAAATATTGCCCAAGAGAAATGAAATATCTGTTTTGGCAGTGTAATAAAAACAGACACTCTGAGGCTGAGAAGGTATATCACCACTGCATTTTATTGTGTCCTTGAATATTAACCTCGCTTGGGTACTATACAGTTACTAGAAGATATGACAACCAGGTCGGGGATGGTGCGGACACGTAACAAATTTTGAGTTTACTGGGGATCGCTAAGCAGGGAGCAGACCTTTTCACAGAAGTGTATTGACAGCCTCGAGTCCCCTGCCACAGCCTGAGCAATTCCAGCCTGGAGAAAAAGCATGATCCCAGTATGCCCACGGACAGCAGGTGCACCCCTGAGACACATTCGGTGTTTTACCGGTTCATTACTTTACAACGGTTCCAAGTACCAAAACCACACAACGAGGTTTCAGGTTTTTCTCCCTCTGTTTCAAGTTTCCACTATGTTTGCCTTAAGAGCAGGTGCTGGGAGACGAAGCGCAGAGGTATGCAGCACCCACGTAAGTCATTTTAAACCCTATAGCAACTTCTCCATCACCTGAAACGAACCACTGCCTTCAGATCTCAGCTACTCCTCTCCGGAGGACTTGAGAAAATACTCATCCAACCAGCTAAGAATCTTTATGGACTCCGAGTCAAACCAACGATGCACAGGCCTGAAATAGCATTGCACTGGTCATCTCACGGGGTAGCTACGCCTCTCAAGTGCCGTTGCTTTCCTGGAGAGAAACGCAGGCTCCCCTGGGAATCCCAGCACCCACAGACCCCCTCCTCCTCCTCACACCCCACTGTGCCCCTTCCCGGGGCTGACCACGCTCTCTGCCAGCGACCCTCTGCAGCAGGGGGTGTGCACACCCCCAGGACAGACACGCTTTTCCCAAAGGACCACTCGAGAGCATTTTGGGTGTTCTTCCCTCAGCCACTCCTCACATATCTGGCAAGTGTGGACCCCCTTTTAGTACACCCCGAAACGACAGAACCTCCCGTAGGCTGTTAATCCATTTCCTACACCCACCCTGTTACTGGGGCATTAAGTTTGCTTCCAAAATACCGCTCCAGCTTTGAGCACGGAGCCCCAGAAGGGCTGAGCAGGGCTGGGGCAGGGGCCATGCCCAGCGCCCCTCTCCTTTCTCCCGGACCAGCAGAGGAGCTGCAAGAGGAGGTGACTGCAAGCGGGATTTTATCCTGCCGGGAGCGGTCCGTAGCTCCCCCGCTGCACCCAGAAGTCTGGTGAAGAGGCAAGCGAGCCCGACAGAGACCGCCCAAAGCACAGGCAGACGTTACTGGGTTACCATTGATGGCCAGAACGCCAGCCACAGTGCTGTCAGCTTGTTTAAAAAAAAAAAAAAAGTAAACAATAAAAATGAAGATAAAGGAGCACGATTTTTTCCCTAACTATAATGCTCTGCCTTCAAAGCAAACATATTTTTATAGCACCTCTTAATACAAACAAATTTTTAATCTGTTTGCTACACGCCGAGCACAGTCCACAGAGACAAACTGAAGCACGAGTCAATAATTTATTTTTGCCTTTTTCTTAAACAGCGATGTCTTCCCTCTGCCCCACCTAGCGCACCCGCTTCCTCGTCAAACGTCGTGCGGATCTACCTGCCGCGCTCCTCGGGTGCGGACTCACCCGGAACAAGCGCTGCCCCCCTGCCTTCACCACGTGCGGTACCACCTGAATCCCTCTTTGCTATTTCCTAGTCCCTTTATATAAAGGAGGTTAATTAAAACACCATTTATCGCTCAGAAGCCCCAGCCCTGCCTGATGTCGGTGTCAGCCCTAGTAGCACCCAGGAAGTGTTCAGCTTATAGAGGACCAAAGGTTTGGCTGATGGGAAAATGCTGATGCCATTAACAGCGTTAATTGGATGATGAAAGAGCGGGGGGGGGGGAGGATGCAAAACACTCGCCCTTCTCCCTCCCCGCACCCATCCGCCCAACACAAACTCCCAGCAAGAGGAAAACGACCCTTGAGCGACAGGGAACAGACCTACAAGGTACACCAGCTCCAAAGTGAGACGGGGGAATTTGCTTGGAGAGTGGATCCGGGCACTGCAAAGCCTGGCTGCAGCCCCGGTTCTCACTGACAGCTCCCGGCTCCGCTTCAGCAAAGCCCAGGCTGACAGTGACTGATGTGAGAAGAATCAATAAAGATACTACACTTATTGTAAATAAATGGGATTCATTAGGCTAAAAGGCATAATTCATGCCAGGTAATTTATATTGCACAGGTAATTTAGGTAATTACCCAAACAACTAGGTAATTTATATTACACAGCAAACTTACTAAACTCCTGCCCTTATGGATTTACTATTGTTATCCTTTGTTAAATGACAGTGAACCTTCGCATAAAACCTGGTGCAGAGCCTTTTATGTGCTTTATGAATTTTCACATGGAAAACAGCTCTTGGGCAGAAATTGTAAGCGATGCACTGGTATTCTACTGGGTCGTATTATTTTCAGGATAGGATTTATGGGATTGCTTGTAGCAGATTAAAGCTATTATATGCAAACATTTTCTGCATGGTATGCAGCTTTCTGATTAGAGGTCTCGTGTCCTTTCTCCCAAGGTTAACTGCTCAGAAGTTTGCAGCTTGGTCAAGGGTAACCAGCTGGTGTCAGAGCCAGCGACAGGCACCTCCTCCGGTCCCCAAAAACCCTCCTCCCCCTGGATGACCCTTTTCAACAAGATGTGCTGCTTTAGACAACTCGTGCTTCTCTCGTGACTGACCCCGATTGCCAGCCCGCGGGGTGCTGCTGTCCCTCAGCCGTGACACTCGCCCCACACCAGTAGAATCCCACCAGCAGGGCCGCAGGACCTCTCGTACATCACCCACCCAGCCAACGCCGACCACGGCCCCCGTTCAGAGACTTCACTGCCGTAGCCAACGCACGGTGCCATTGCTGCGAAGGTGCAGTGGTACAGCAGGTCGACCACAACAAGTACGTGTAGTTCTGGCACCCCAGCAAGAAGCCTGAGGACTGCAAGGAGACCGTGTCTGTCCTGGCCCCCGCTGCGGGTTAAGGGCAATAAGCCCAGGCTCTCGGAGCGCCATGGCCGCTGAATGTGGTTAAAAATTAGCACTGACGGAATATTTATTAGCACCTACGGGTTTTACCGAAAGCAATCTGTCACAACAATTTTCCCATTAACACTTCTGATTTTTGCTGCAGCTGAAGTGTTTTGGTATCTATCAAACCTTCCTCGCCTGACAAAACAAAGCCGAAAAATCCTCCCAGGCCTGCATAACAGGTTCAAAAGATTAGAAAAAGAGATGGGAAGGAGCTAAAGCCAAAACATAAATAGATTTTGTTCTGAAGCAAGTCCTTCAAAGCCACTCAGCTGGGTTTTGGCAGGTGTCCACGATGTGCTACCAGAAAGCCCCAGGGCGAGGGGCACCACGGCCACCTCTGCCCCCGCTGCCACATCTGTTCACTGAACCACGTGGATTGGGGCCAGCCCAGATCTCAAGCTGCCCTTGCTTTGGATTTTCTATTCGATTAAACTCTTTCCCTGAATTCAAACCCCAAACCAAAAGGGAGTCACGCCTGCGCACAGAGCAGGATGAAGACATCTGTCCGGACCCAGGATGGCGCTCAGGTGGCATTTGAGCAGCGGAGTCTGTAACGTTGCAACCAAAAAGCATTAAATTAAAAAGAAATCTGCAACTTCTGACAAGTTGCCAGCTTGTGTGTATGATGAATGTTGAAGAATTGAATCATACTCCCTGACAGCTTCCAAATTAAACTTTGGGCTGGTTAGGAGGCTGTCAGTCAATAAATTCAAGTGTTTAAAAGGTCCAAGGCTGTTTCTTCTGCCTGTTAGACAGGATATACGATTTGGACTGTGTGAATCTGGAAGCAACAACCCTTCCCTTTCACTGTTTCTGGGTGGCATTTGCATGGCTATTAAGGGAGGTTTCGTCTTTTGGAAATAACTCAAATAAATATAATTTCATTGGGCTGAAACAATTCTGTTTTCTCCCCACATCCGTTGACTAGAACTGTGCTTGAGTTCACAGGCAAGCAACCCACTGACGTGCACGTGAGCAGTGCTAGAAAGACTTTGAAACAGAACAAATCCAGAAATGCCTGAGTAACAGCACTGAACACCTCGTACAGCAGGATTAGCTTCATGTCTGTTAGGGAACATCACACCAGCGATTTTGAAGATACATGTTTTATTTTTAACCTAACAGCCTATTGAGAAGTCTCTCCCTCCCCCAAATTTGACCCTGCATTTTATCCTAAAGCACCTTTGAATCCCGCTAGGTTTCAACAGCTTTAAACAACACACCCGAGTTTTCCAAGTCCAAATCCCTGGAGACTTGAGCCCCTCCTGCAAAACACCCCGTCATGAAAGACACGGTGTAATTGCCCCAGGTGAAGCAGGGCGGCTCTTGCTGGCGAGGCTCCTAGCTGGCCCCTCCAAAACACAAGCTCCAGCTTGCATCTGCCTTGAAGAAGCGGGGTTACACCCCTGCCGCCCTGTTTCGGCATTGCGCACCACGTTCCATGCTGGGAAACGAAGCAGAGTTAAACGCAGCATCACACGAGCCAAAACCTAAATGCAGCTGTGAAAGTCACTGTACCAGACCCACCAGCTTCTTTCTGAGGGTTGGTGGCTCTGGGACGCCCTGGCCATGTGGGAGACGAGGGTCTAATCAGCCAAAGCACAGACTTAAGCCTTTGGGTGATGCTCCTGTGGATAAGCCCATGCCAACCCTCTGGGTGTACATGGGGACCCTCCTTCCTCCTTGGGAATTTCCATGAAATTCAGCACATTTTAGGGCAGAGCTTCAGTCTCAACAAACAACACTCTGGACCAAAAAAAAAAAAAAAAAACCCACCACAAAAACCCACCAACAAACAATGGGGCTGCCTGCAAAACAGCGTGTTTTACACAGAGCCATTTCTGGACAGCTCTATGAAATATCTCCGGTAGGGGCACGGAGCAGATGATATAGATGTGCAAGGCAGCTTCTGGGCTGGCACACACTGGCACAGCTCCACGCTCATCTGTCTCATGCATATTTATGTGCAAGGGACAGCGTCCTAAAACTAAAACCGTCTCAGCAAGATGCTAAACTCAAACAGGGAACTCGGCTTCTGCAGTTAGGAGGTGTGAATTGCCCCAAAGTAAATCAGCGTCCCAAGTGATCTTTGAAAATGAGATGTACACTCCTAAATCACCAGCGACTTAATCCGAAACAGATAGAGACACTGAAGATGACAGTTAGACGAAACTCAAGCACATCAGAAAGCCACTGCGCAGGCGTGTTTGGGGATTTAGTTCTCAAGTGCTCTTGAAAACGTTGTTTTTCATTTCCATACAATTTAAAAGCATGGAATTATTTTTTAATTCTTCAGCGCACTCATATTTCATGTACAGAGGTGGGTTTATATCACACCGTGACAGAGCTAAACTCCCTCTATCCTCCAGCATGCCCCACGGAGCCTAAGATGCCCTTAAAGATGACGCATGCCAGCTCACGTGCAGTATTACATCAGCCCCATAATGTGGTTATTTTCTGCTATTTGGAGGACAGGGAGAAGCTGCAAAACATCCTCTGTTCACACTCGGACTTCAGCCAATTATAAATTCATACATTTTGGATGAGAAAGACTTTCCACGTTAAGAACCGGTCACCTCCTGGTTCTTTCTCCAGGGGCCCGACTGGCGCAGCTTTGGCTGGATTACCTACAGCAACATTTTCCTGTGTTTACAGGAAAACAGCTAATCTGCCTCACGGATGGAAATCCACAGCTGATATTTTTCATGATGGCTGAAAGTCATAATCCTCTATCCTGTTAGTAGGTACATATGATTTAGTGGATTTATTCGATCAAAAGCCACGGTTCATTATCTGGAAAGGGAGATCACATTTCAGCAATGGTCTTCCACAACGTACGAACAACTCTTACTGCAACAGATTAGTAAAGGCGTTATATAAAAGAGTCGTGAGACAAATGACACATAAAAGGCCAAAAATTAGACAAATGAAAAAGCCCGAGCCATAATGAGTACATTTGGGGATTACATGTGCTAATTTCGTAGCCGTTTCCAAAAAATTATGTTATCAGCCACTTACATCTAGGTATCTAAAGCTTATGCTCACACAAGTTAAGACACTCGTGATTGGAAATGGCCTGCGGTTACCATTTGAATAAGGCAATTTAATAAAGAAACTTTACCACAGCCTCAATAGAGACAGAGCAATAAATCCAAGATACTTTTTTATCAGCACAAAATGGCAAGAGAGCGCGATACGAAGGGAAAAATCTAAGATCCCATACTAAATAATAAATGTCTGGCAAAGAGCTCTAACACATTCTTGACAGTTCTGATGACATTACAGTTCCCCCTTCCCAAAATAGCTATAACTCTGTCTACATTCATACCTCAGTTCCGCAACCTAGTTCTGAAACTCTCAAATAGAACAATGACAGCATATTTTTCTAGAAGTTAGGGGAAAAGTCAAGCTCTGATAAAATGATGTCATGTTTGATATGACTAATTGAAGTTTAAGGGATGGACTAATTAATACTGAAGTTAATGCTTTCAGAAATGTTAGAAAATATTTTAAAAGTAACTTTTATAAAAAATCAGTGATATTCAGAAAACTTCACAGCAAACAGTGTTGTTTGGACCTGTTATTTTACACAATGCATGCAGAAAACCTGTGGAATGCCACTTTGGAATATGATTTACCTGTTTTCTTGCTGTCTCTTGTGTGTCAGATTAATTATTTCCTTACTGTAACGGCATGTCCAGAAACACGGTGGAATAAGCAATTTTAGTAACAGATTAAAAGACTTGGAGGGGAGGTGAAAAATATTTAGCATTTTATCCCTACATTTGTTTTATGAAATTGCCAGATCTCTTCCTCATCTCTCAAATGAGAGAGCTAGACCCTGGCGGGCTGCGGATCGCCAGGCAGAAGCCTCCCGTCTGGGTTTGCTCCCGAGCACAGCCCGAGTGCTTTGTGCGGGACTCACGCTGCCTTCCCTCCCTTTGGCAGTGGGGACTTTAAAAGTCTTTTCCCTAAAGAGCACTGGATGTGCAGAGAAAAGCTTGGGAAAGAATTGCTGAAAACAGTGGCTGTCATCTCAGACCAAAAAAGGGCTCGTGACGGTGCCACGCCGCCTCTGCAGACACCAGGTCTGCTGTTTAACAAAAACGCAGTATTCCCAGTAATAAACAAGAATAACAACTAGTTTTCTTACAAACAATGAATTTTAGATTGCAGTGTTTCTTTTTTCCCCTCTGTACTTTGTTCTCTCAGGCTTCACCATGTGGCCCCATCTTATCATCCACGTCCTGATCCAAAGCCTGTTGAAATCCTTGGAAAATTCCCACAGACATCAGTGGATGAATTTTGAGGTGGCCAACGGCAGAGCTTACCTTTATATATATTGTATATCTTCCTGATTATAACGTATGTGTCAGAAGTTTCTATATCACAGAAGATCAGCTTAACGAGCAGGGAAAAGGGCAAACACAAAGTCAACGAATGGCCCTAGAAGTTCTTCTCCATCTATAGATGACTAGTACTTTTTAGAGTCTTCAAGAGAAGCAGCAGTCACTTGAGTTTTTCAACGCTTCATCAACAGTGCCTTTTGCAAACAGAGCATGTCTTTCAGAAAGAAAAATTTCTTTCTCTTTCAAGAACCTGACGTCTACAGAAGGCTTCTGGAGCACCACATCAAAAGAAAACCTAGAGAGCTGGGGATGAGATGTGAAAAACCACAGCTGAGCAGGAACAAAGCCATTGAGTAACATGAAAAAAAGAAGGGAAGGCCTGGAAACAGAAATTAGTTTATTAACATTTTATTCCAGGACTGGAGAGATGGCACATTTCATCCATTTCTTGTGATGCCAGCTGATTTTTTCAGCTACCAAAATGCACATCAGATAAATAGGGATCTTTTTTTTCCCCTTTTGCTGAGTTAAGACCTCCTTATAGCTTGAGAATGTCACCATTTTTGCATAAAAGATTTTAAATAAATATGCAGGCAAACCCTCTTCCTCTTCATATACCAAGACTCTACTTGAGGCACCTTTATTTCTTGGATGGTGATAAAATTTGTTTCTAAGCTGGAGGGGAAATTGCCTTTTACAGTCTGATTTTGAAACCATGACTCAGGCTTAGATGAAATTGGATAAGGAAATGAGTTAACAGCAATACCGGCTCCCGAAAAGTGCTGATCTTCCCAACGGCCTGTGGTTGCTCTGCAGCCAGCCCTGGGCTGAGCGCGAGGCATCAGCTGCTGGAAACTCTCCCAGCGGTTCATCCCGCAGCGCCACGCCGTCTCTCCTCCCCAGGGGCAGGCATGTCCCGTTCCGCTGGAGATACACAAGCGAAGCGGTGGCTTGGCTTTCCTCTCACTGCATTACCGCTCCGTTCTTAGTAAGGAAAGCCTTTTGATTTTGTCTTCCAACACCAAAGCAAGCCTGTAGCACGCTGCGTTTTTATTTCTGAAGATTAGAATGAGACTGCGTAGGGAGAAGGTTCATCTTTCTGCATTTCCAGAGCCAGCCAGCGTTGATCTGCTCTGACCTGTGGCACCCTCCTGAGGAGCATATGCATTATTATGCAAATCCTGTATACGGCAGTGCAACTGCCAGGTGTGAGATATTCTTAGAAAAATATAATGCGCACAGCCACAAGCCTGCACCCAACCCCATATTTCAGTATAAAGTTCAGGTAAAGCGCAGCCTAAGGAAAATGGCATTCAAAGTTCATACCTTGTAATAAAGAAATAGTTTTAAATACATTTTATTGAATTACTTTGCAAGTTTCCGTCAAGGTAAGTAACACATGTTCCATCTCGTTTGGTGCTACTGCTTTTTATAAGGCATCCAGCAAAGTCGTTTTGCTGCCCTGGGAACAACAGCCCTCCTGCACGCCCTGCTGCTGGCACGTGCCCTCGAGGAGAGAACTGAAGGGAACTGAACTGAGAAGGGTCCTCTCCTTTCTAGTTTTCCTCTAGATAATGAAGGACTTACTCTAAAACCTACAGAAAATTTCCATTGATTTCAAAGATTTTGGATGCTTTTAATCCTGTCAAATGCTGAGCAGACGATTGGGAACAAAAGTTTCCAGAACCCCAAGGAGTTCTTCATCTCCTTAAGGACACGGTCACACTGAAGTACCAACCAAAGGGGAAAAAAAAGGCTAAACTGTAAACAGTCAGAATAGAAACACTAATTTTAAAACCCACACGAAAAGAAATTGCTTCATTATAATTTAACCCCATGGTCGGAGGTGCCGTGTTTCCATGGGTTTGGTGACTGACGCTCAGGGAAACAGCGTGGGCACGGGGCTCTGCCCGCACAGCTACAGCTTTAAGATCACGGTTTCTGCACATCGTGCTCCTCAAAGACCTCGCTCTGCGGCGGTGCATGGTTTCTGCAAAGTTCAGCAGCATTTCTGGAAGTGACAAAGGTTGTTATTTAGATGCTGAGCTCACCTAAATGGTTGTTACTTCCCTGCAAAGCGCGGTGAGCACCTTTTACCCCGAGGAGCTGAAATCATCCATAGTCTGCTTCAACCAACCTACATTACCTTCAGGTGAAGGCATCTGCAGACCTAGTGCCGCGACTCTTCACATAAGCCACTAAATATTATATATTTCAGTGTCACAGAGAACAGTGTCATGAGAAATAAAGCTTTGACTGTTGTATTAAGTACTTCATTCCCTTCACTAGTACTTCACCTCTACTGCTTGTCATCACTATTTCTGCATAAAATTGTAACAGTTTTATAAAAAAAGAAGACTCACACGACGCTGTTACTCCACAATGACTATCACCACTTCTCTTTTGTAGCAGAGAGTTTCCGTTCCTCCTCCAAAAACATCCAAGAAGGCACAACGGTGCTATGGGGACATGTCAAACGCAGGAGCGGTGGGTTACGAACGTGACACGAGGACAATGAATTTGTTCCTTTGTGTCAGCTGAAGAACGTAACACCATTCTAATAACGTCTGGCATGAACACAAACTGCGTGCAGAACCGTAGAGCGGTGGAAATGATGTACAAAAGTCAGCTTTCCAGTGAAACAGCTTTGTTTCACCATACGGCGCAGGAGCGGGACCCGCTGCTTACACCAGCACAGATGTCCTGCTGTCAACGAGTGTCCTGGGTTACAGTGTAAAATGTGCCAAAAGAAAAAAAAATATATTCTATTACCATCTTCAGGAGCTGTTGAGACCAGGTGGGGCGGTGCTCCCTGCCTCCCCCCCTCTGGACTATCTCCTGTCAATGGGCACAACAATGCCTTATCGCCTGACCCATCGGTAACTCGCTCCTGGGCTATCTCCTGTTAATGGCCCATCAAGGAACTGCCTCACGACTCCCCATCCCATTGTGAGATACTCCGCCCGGGGAGGGGGGGGGAAGGAGCCAAGCAGTCCATGCCAAATAAAAACGGAGATTTTGAACACGCTAGCCGCCTTTCTTCCACTGGATTCCCAGAGGAGCTTTTCCCCCCACCTGAGTTCCAGAGGACGAGAGCTACCTGCCGACCACTGGACCTTCGGAGGAAGACCAGACTCTTTTACCTGATTGCTGCTTCCACAGAACTACACCCATCACTTCAGGAGGACTGCAGCCAGCATCTTATCGGACTGCTACTGCCACCCTAACAGGGTGTCAGGTTGTATTCCTGACTCTGTCAGTGTAAACCAGTGGGTTGTTTGTTTTTTCCCTGCCTTGTGTTATATATATATATATTAGTAAAGAACTGTTATTCCTATTCCCCATATCTTTGCCTGAAGGCCCGTTAATTTCAAAATTATAATAGTTTGGAGGGAAGGGGGTTGCACTCTCCATTTCAAGGGAGGCTCCTGCCTTCCTCCACAGACACCTGTCTTTTTCAAACCAAGACAACGAGGCATCTGGCACACTCCTCCTCCGAGTTTATCTTCTAAAGCAAAACCAAACGTAGTTTCTAGCCTACTAAACAAAGGGGTGCCATGATCTGCTCCTACACTTCAGGCCAAGCCACGAGCAGCACTGGTAGCGCTCTGCTGCCAGCCCCTGTCTGCTCCTGCTGCCTGGCATCTCCCAGGCAGTGAATGCCACGGGTGAGCGTGCCTACCCCTGAAATCCTCAGCTCGGAGGGGGCCACAGGATAAACTCCAAGCAGTGGGACTGAACAACTGCCCCAAACTATGAGTTTGGCACCTCTCCTCAACGCCTCCTGCGCTGGTGCAGCGGAATCCCTCCCTTGCCCCAGGCTTGCAGCAGCCCTGCCCCAGGGCCGTGCACCACGGCGGCACAGGAAGGCTGCAGATCAGATGTGCTGATCTCAGTCTCCAGAGGCCGAGATTCAGGCAGTCCCTGGCTGATTTTCCTAACCAAGACACAAAAATCAGCCAGCTCTTAGCAAGAAGAGAGGTGCACAGCTCCACTCGTCAAGCCGTGCCTTCCGAGGAACTCCGCACACCACTGCTTGTGTGCCCAGGCGGTGCTTCACACCAAACATTATCTGTGCTCTCCCCTTCCCCTTCTGGTTTTTTTTAGCAAAAGTTTAGAGTCCACATGTTTGAAGGTTTTGAACGAGCCTTGGAGAACATCGGGAGCTTTTATCTCTGCACACAAGACACTTTACTTTTTACCTATATTAAACAAAACATGAGCAAACAGTTTAGAAATGGTAATCAAGCTCTGTGGGGAAAGGTTTAGTGTTATGGACATCTCCATTAAAGATGACTGTGGTTGTTTCCCTGCTGTTCCCTGTTTGCAGTTTGTTATACCACAGCACACACCCCACTGGATCTGCTGAAGCAGCCCTCACAGAACCTGGCTGCAACACACCTCCATGTCTCCCACGGAGACTTCGTAAAACAGGTTGTCAAAATGTTGCAGAAAGCATCAGATTTAGGATTTTAGAACACTGCTTAGAAATCCCCTTACTTTTCCCATCTCAGTTTGAATATCAAGGATTCTAATTAGTGGATATTAGTAGGAGAGACTAATGATTATTTTGGAAAAATAAGTCTCAAAAGGAATAAATTATCAAATATAAAATAAAATCTGTACTGCCAATGCTGCTAGAATACTCCTGTAAAATTCCAGACCTAAGAAGTTTATCAACCAACAATTTGTTAGTGGTTAGAAACAAGGACAGCATGTTGCAGTCCCAGATGTCTGCTAGACAGGATTTATGATGGTACCCACTGTGTGTAATCTTTGAATCGTGACCAAAGCAGGTACGAGCCCAGAGCCTGCGAGCCAAGGACATGTTCCCTGACCAAACATGGTCCATTCGAGGAGCGGTCGAGACCTCCGACTCATGGACCACCTCCCCAAATTATAGCCCCTACTCACAAGGGAACAACAGAAAACTACGACAGAGGCTGCGCGATAATCTGCATCAGAAGCGAGAGAAGAAGAGCCAATCATCGAGAGGATGATAACGACTATGCATTGTATAGACTGAATATGTACAAATTTAATATATAAATATCTGTTGATTGCAACGTGCAGGCGGACATCTTTGGGAAGGATCCCATGTCCCCGGGGCGCGTCGTTAATAAGGGACATCTCTGCTGATCCTACTGCGTGCAGAGAAGTTTTTCTGACCCCTGCAGGTTTGCAACAAAAATGTCTTGGTCGTCCTGCGTCAACTGCGAGCCTTAACAGTTTGTTTTCTGCAGACTTTGGGCTCACGCCCGCATGCCCACGGCGCCAGGCAGGGACCTCCTGGCTGGGGCAGGGGCCCAGCTCATGGGGAGGGCCAGGGCTCAGGCTGGGAACAGCCCCCAGCGGCAGGACACAGGCTGGACCTTGCAAGCAAAAACAGGAGGTTGATCACCTTTTGTGAAGATGTGTCAATCAGCATTTGAAGAGAATTTGCAGATCCTCAAATTCATAACAGTATACACCCGTAAAACTGATTAATTACTGCTAATGCAGTTTGTACTAAGTTCAAAGGGAGCACATAAAGAGTCAGTACCTTTTTTTAACAATACATTTTGCACGCCCTTTAGAGAGCCGTCAGGACTGAGCCTTGATACACAGGGAAGCAGAGCTGAGTACCCCTCGTGTGGGAAACCAATGGAGTGATGGGAGTTATTCCCACAAGGTAAGAGTGATGTTAACTGGAAGTCAAACGCTGTTATTTCAGGCTTACAACAGACAACACACACCTTGGTCTGGCCTCTGCTTTTTGAGATGAAAACCCCGGTACGTGAGAGCTCTGGGCAATTCACCGTTGGAGGTCGCAAGGGGCGCAGCAGCGCTGCCCGCACGAGCGCGGCACCGCCATGTCAGCGCCACCAAAAAGGCCTGTCCCGCACAAACACATGTACGAAACCAGTGTTACACAAAAGCGGTAGAAAAAAAAAAAACAAAACTCTTTCATGTCTTTTCAGCAGATTCTGAGGCGCCACAGCTTCTGGAGAACGGCATCCAGGAGTGGCCTCTTGCGCAGCAGCAGCACTCTGTAGAAACGGTCTCCAGCGCCATTTAGTTATTTCAGGAAACCTGATGAGTCAGCGAGTCCTGTAACTGCACCTCCTTACGGCTGTAAATCCCTGAACAATAGCACGGTGAAATCTCCTGAGCTCCCAGGTTATTCCAGAGCCAGCACTCGTTGCTGCCCCGATGGCACGTCCGCTGATGCAACGATCAGTAGTTACCCTCCTTCATTTGGGAGATTAACCAGAAATCGTGGCACTAGTTCCATGGCAAAAAGAGTCACCGTGTAGGAACAATGCCGAGGAGGGACACGGTGCCATTCCCTGCACGTGCCAGCAAACTCCACCCCGTGAGCATTTTGTGCCAGGACGTGCTCTCCAGGCAGAGCTGGGCTGATGGAGACGCCGGGGGTCTGATTGCCGGTGCCAACGCATCGCTCTAACTTCACCACGCTGTCTAGAAGAGGCACTTGCACACCAGAGAAAGGATAAAGCTTGCCATGCACCCAGAAAGCACCTCCTGCTACGTCCATCCCCGAGCACTCATCTGCTCAGACCGGAACCCTCAGCCGGGACTGAGCAAAACTGGGCTTATTTACAATTTCTGTCCAGCAGGAGACCTGTTATTTCCTCCGCTGGTACAAATGTGATGAGTAGCACATATTCTTCCCACCCTCCTTTCCACACACACCGCACCATGGGAAGTATCTGTAATATATTCAGTTATTAAGGCAGTTTAGCGGGGGGTTTTTGCTTTCTAAGGCTAACAAAACAGTATCAGAGAGCTTTTTCATGATGAATATAAACATGAATTGAAAGCGCTCTTGTAAAGTTTGAATCGAGTTCTCCTGAATAAAAGGGAAAAGGCAAATTGTTGCCGGTTGCTTAGTAACCGGCCAGACCTCATTGCTCTTCAAGGGAAACCAATTAGGCCTTTTCACCTATTTTAATGGGGAGGGGGGATGACGATCTATAAAAATTAAACTTCCTGGCTGTCTTTCTGGTCCTGAGGGTACGCTTTTCTAGGGGAACCTGTACGGTTAATTTCAAGTGCACGGTCCAAGGAAGGTGTTCCCAGACTTTTCTCAATGTCCACCCACCTTCCCCTTCAGGACATGAGACCACTCTCTTGAAACACTGCTCCCTCAAATATCGTAATATCACAGGCAACCACTCTATGTGAAAAACAACTATTACCAGTTACTGATATATTAAGAATCAAGTAAATCTTTGCAAATAGGTCTTGGAAACACCTGGAACTTAGAGCGATGGGTATGGGAAGACATACAAACAGGGTTTGGGGCTGTTCTTTTTGGTTTACGGGTGTGGGTGTGTTTCTACTTGTCTGCCTGAAGACAGAAAGATCAGCGTACATTTGTGGGCTAAGTTTCTGAACTAAACTTTTTAGGTCAGGGTCGCCATATCTAAAATGATACTAGATGATTTATTAGGTCCTGTTCTGCTCCAGCTCAATATAGTGACAAATTTGCAATTCATCTTCATTCTCCCAAAAGTAACTATGCACAATGGTGGCAGGAGACATTGATTTAACCGAGTCCTAATGGGTAAGGATAAATATTTACCAGGCTGTCAGAAGCCAGTACCTAACCCTGTGAGGTTTTCCTGCTGCCTTAATCAAATTCGCCTGACTTGAGCTTAAGCAGTACATTTATATAGAACATTTATAGATTTTGCTTTCTATTTATTTTCATGGAGAACAGTGCCTAGTATATCAGATCACTGATTCTCAGGGTGTTTTGTATGTACTCTTGGCTCCCACGGCCTGGAGGATCTCCCAGCTCGGGTGGGTGACTGCATCGTTATCGACAACCCTCAGCAGGGAGAACGGTGGAAAAGCAACTTCTTTGATACCAAAGTGCAATACTAGGAACTCTTGGACGTTTTCCACACAGCACTGAACAACCTTAAAACACAGACTGGAGGACTTCATTGGGAAAGGATTTCTGCTTACAAATCTCTAGAATTTGTGTAATTAAATGCATCACCACTAATACATGTTTCAAAGTCACAGAAGTACATTATTTGGTGCTCTGTTTGCTGGTCCTGCAGCAGAAGCTGAGAGAAACTCCCTGCTGCCTGCCCTGCCGATGACACCAGTCATCCATGTTGGTGTACACACACACACACACACACACACACACCCCTCGCCAAGCCCATCCCTGCCCAGGCAGCCCCAGCAGCAGCATACGGAAGGGAAATGACGGCTGACGTTGAAAGAGCTAAACCCTGACAACCCCTGGCCAAGGCCTCACTGATACATACAAGCTTTACTCCCATATTTTTGTTTAGTTTCGCTTGTGTCTTTGTTTCCCTGAGTTTTCCTTCCCCCACAAGCATGGTTTTAGCTCTTTGCTGAGCAAAGTTGATAAATAGATCACATCTTGCCTGACATCAAGGAGACATTAAGGAGACATCAAGGAGACAAAGCCATCTACACATGCCAGAGGTTAAGAAGATGCCCAGCAAACACCTACACGACTGCTTGGTGCAAGAGGTTGCATCAGAAAAGGGGTCCTGGCTTGTGCTGAAGAAGGAGGGTTCAACTAGAGCGAGGAAGACTATGAGCGACCACTGAGGAAGACTATGAGTGACCACCAGAGGGTGAAAAGACCCGAAACCTAAATTAGCTGCTCATGCTTGGACTATGTGAATGAATTCCAGGAACTCCTCACCATGAGACTGCCCTTCTCGGGAAATCTGATGGATATGTGTGATTTTTGTGTGTATGAACTGATGGGTTTTGCTAACCCACGGGACCACTCCTGGTGGAACATCCCCAGTGCTGCCCAGCGCTGCAGTGAAGAATGCCTGCTTGATAACACCCTGTTGTTATTGAGGTTTCATCTTAGAGCCCTTCCCCAGCTGCAGCGAGCCTCCCACCTTGGTGAGGAGCATTAGAAAGCAAGGGGGTTGGGAAGCTCCAAATTTTGTATCAACATAATTAATCGTGTTCATGGGCAGACTAACACATGCCGCTCTCTTTGTTAGAAGACAAGCCACGGGCTTGCGATGACTGGCAGCTCATACCATTCACCCCATTGTCACAGATCTGATCAGCATTGCTGAACAGCGGCTGCAAGATGAATATTTATCATTAACAACTGTGAAATTTCTTGTTGGCTGTGCTGATTTTCAAATCAGCTTCAAGATGACAACAAGTTCCAGCACAGCCAGCTAAAACCCACAGGTAATGCAGGAATTATTTCAAATCACATCTTTCATGAGTGCTGGACATGACTTTGAACTGAAATTCTGATCTTGGAAGCTTTTTCAAACACACAGGAGATGCCCAGGAAGAATAGATGATGCGTGTGGGCGTGAAGAAGAAGCTGGAGAAAAATCCTTCCCTACAAGTTACCACATACATCTCTCCAGGCTTCTACCCCAGGGACTACTTAACCTCTAGCAGAAGCTAAATTAATAGTGAGGGTCAAAAACCATTGATCATTGTCCAAGGATGCAGAAGAGTACTTTTCACGAGGAAACCCTAAATCAGAAGTGAATAGCTTCTTTACAGATAACTAAAAACACAAATATAAAATGCATTAGCCAGAAACGACGAACACAATGCAAGAATATGGCATGACATTCCGACACTGGTTTTCTGCAAGATGCTAGCCTGGGTAGCCATAAGGATCCATTCTTACCTTAAATACCTGTTAACAAACTGGACCTAGGCAAGAATTTTTCTAAATAATTTTTAATCTTCTCCCTCCTTTGCCCTGTACAGAGTCCATTTTCACATTCATCTCTAAATACTCCCATTCTCTATACTGCTATTTCAAATCAGTTCCACTCATCTGAATTTCATGCTATGCATCCTGTGACATTTATCTTTCCGTTCCTAGTCTGTACTGATGCTCTTTTTATTTATTCTATCTGATATTCTCAAATAAAGCAGCACATCTTCAAAAGAAATCTTCAATCAAAGCGCAGATCAAACTAAACCATGGTTCTGGCCAGGTTAAACATGTGACTTGCTGTCTCTAATGGAAAGATGATGCTGGAATATTTCACCATTGGCCTCTAAAGGAAATTCTGACGATTGATAGTTTTCTATCTCATTCCTACTCCTCTTATCTTCTCAGCCTAAAATGTAACATTCTTCTTTTTAATGGCGCATGCTGTGATGTTGCTGGGAATTTGGTGTTCAGCTAATTCTGAGAGTTCTAATGTTTAATTTTCCTGTTATTGTCACTGGCTTGGAGATACCTATTTCTTCAGCTCTGACATAACTAGGTGCTAATTCTGTTCCAGGAAAGCAACAAGTATGGGGGCTGGAAGGAAACAGTGCCTGGAGGGACCACGGAGTGTATAGACACGGGTCTGAACCCCGGGTCCGAGCCCAAGCACACCTCCCTGAGCGCGCAGCCAGCCCGTACGCACAGACCGCAACCCCTTCAACCCCTCGCAGTTGTGGTTTTCGTCAGACACCAGTTCCCTTTCACCACTAACTTCTTCCAGGCAGAGTCCCTGGGTGAGCCCAGAGCGCCCCATAAGTCCAGGCACCTTTCTTTGTTGCCATAGCCCAAACCCCAAACAGTTTTTTGTTCTCAGAGATATCATCACTGGGAGAGGCATAACCATCGTGCCCTACTAGAGCGTGTTTAACCTACCATCATTCATGATGTAGGAAAAAAAAAAGTCAAAGCTGCCAGCTTGCTTCATCCCAAATGTCACGCTGAGCTGGAAAACCACTCTGGGACAAATGGAAATGGGAGAAAAACATCCCATCCAGATTTTTGCAGCAGAGGATATTATAAAATGGATGCAGCAGGCGGGTAGGAGGTGGTGCTGAAAGAATCACTGGGTGATGGGCACTACTTGAGAGCAGAAAGCCAAGGAGAGGAGGGTCATGGAAAGGATCGTCTCCACAGGATGGTCCTACCTGCATTTTTCCTTCTGGCTTTAGCATGGGTGAGAGCGTATCTGCCGCTGCCACCTGCGAGATGAGCGTTACCATTACTGCGCTATCTCAGGAGGTGCTGATAAAATAATCCTGTTACATTTCTGAGTCACTAAAATAGGAGTTTTTCAGTCAAACGGTCATGAGTTTTCTAGTCAAAATAGCCACTGATAACAGAAAGGAAATTGGAATAAGCCAGTATATCTGGTTTTGCTGCATAGACCTCTACTGAACTCTCCATATTTCTACCTCCTAAGTGTGATGAACTTATTTCTTGAGTTTTTAGGGCACTGAGAATTTTTATTGACTTTTTTATTTTGAGTAATTTATATGGTGTAGTGATAGCCTAATAGAAATAGGTGCAAGTGGAATAATACCAACCATCCCTACCCCGACATTCAAAAAGAGTCCAAAGACCTCATGAGGGCAGATATTTACAGGATCAGGTCTGAAGGCAGCCAAATACAGGGAAGTCACCATGTCCTGGTCTCCTCGTGACAGGGGCTTGGGCGGGAATACCGCTGGGCCTGAACAGACTGTTCCTGGGGAGACCACCCCTGCAAGGCTTGGGTCCATCCCCAGCACGTATCAAGTCACAGCCTCACTGATCAGTTAAAACACAAGATCTTTTCATGTGTTTTTCTTGAAGGTCTCTTTTGAAGTGCTGATCCAGCCAGGGTCTGACCTCCCTAAGTGACACAACAACAAATTTACTTCCATGACGTCACTGAAGTCAATTCACTCTTCCACTATTTATCAATTCAATAAGACTTAACTTAACAGAGTCATTCAACCTCAATAACAACTCTTCAAATGATTGGTGCCAATTATTCTCTCCTCACTGCAATTATCATGTTTGGGTGGCTTCAGGTTATACATCCTCTGCACACGCAGCTCCCCTGGAGCTGTCGGTCCTCCGTGCTTTCAACGCCATCGGTTGAAGAGGCAGGACAACTGCATCCAAACGGGGGAGCAATGCGAGATTTTGTAAGACACACAGAGAAACCTCTGCTGGTTTAAGTTGGAAAAGTTTTTGCCTTCATTGCTGTTTCAATGAAAGCTTGGCCATTCCCCCAAGAGACTTCTGGAGCTACAGTGGCTCCTTCTGCAGCATCTCGGTGCGGAGGCAGAGGACGGTCCCTTCTGCTTTGCCCAGGGGCACCACAGGGTGAACCTGACCCTGGACAGATGAGAGGTGCTCACGCCGATGCTCTGCAACCCTCCTCTCTCACAGAAAACCGTTTGTGAGGTATTTGATAACTCAGATTGTTGCAGAGATGCTGTAAGGCTGAAGGAAAGTCAACAGCTTAAGTTTACATCCAGCTGTCTGTCTCACCTTGAATCTCAGCGCAGATTTCGACCCTTCTTGTATAAACTCTGGCTTCCATCAGCAGGTTTTAGTCATACGAGGACTTCGGTGGAGCTACTGATGTGCATGAACACTTGTGAGCCTGAGGCCTCAGCTTGAAGTCTCTTTGGTGCAGTTTGGAAGGTCAAGACACTAAAATACTTTTAGATTGAAAAATGTTAATATTTTAAGTACTCACATTAAAATAGAAGACTTTTGCACTTGCCTGACTTTAAAAATTAATTTCAGCCGTTATTTTGCCTATAGTGTTTTCCAAAGTATAGACCCTCTGAGAATTACCCAACAAAATTTCCATGAGCCTTCCTTCTGTGTTCATTTTTATTGCTGTGTTTGCTGTTATAGACGATGCTCCTTTTAACATGTTTTAATTAATTCATTGGTGATTTGGAAAAAAAAAAAACCACATAAAATGGAAGATGCAGGTTAATAATAGATCTAATGAATAAAAGAGAAAGGTTGAAGTAATGTTTAGTATTTGGTTGAAAAGATCAAATCCATTATTCAGAGAACAGACCCACCGCTCTAAAGGCGAGCTGAAGAGACACAGAATATGTATCCTGTTGTGGCTAGAGGACTTGTGGGATGTAATGTTGCCATATCAAAAAGGCTAAAAATACAGCTTTTTCCCGTTGATGTTTTCACAGAGCTTGTCCCCTTTCCACCCGTTTCATGTTCTCCTTGCAGGCATCCTCTGCAAGGCTGCTCTCATGTTATGTTGAGAGAAAAGTCTCCTTAAAACACCATATTTTTATGGTTGGTGATCTTAATGCCTGAAAACAGACTCCACCACGTGCACTTGCACAAGAATCATAAAAAAAGAGAGGGATAATTGGGACGTTGTAAAGAAGAACTGGAAACATTTCAGAAAAATTACTTACACAGAGCCAGTAAAGCATCTCTGTACTTTACAGTGGGTGAAGAATCAAAATATTTTATCTAGAGTTTTGTCAACCTGAGGAAAAGCCATTTCATAGATAACACACGAGGGAAAAATACAAAAATTGAAAGTGTATTTCAGAGCGTGGGTTAGTTTAAAAGAAGGACATCAGACAATTAAAAAAAAAAAATCCGTTTTTGCATAAGTAAGGAGATATTTGTCTCTAGTTTGTATCCAGCATAACTCCACAGGAGTTGCTGGAGTCCAGGCAAGATCCAGAGCTTGCTCCCCATTGTGCAGATGACTGTAGGAGACGGGAGAGCGAGTCCTGAGCGTATCCCACCTCCGAGCTACACTGCTGCGAGCTTCGGAACCGGGACACGCTTCAGCCAGGGAAATACGGCCATTTGAACGTTCACAAGGAAAGCAACAAAAGGCTTTGCAAACGCTGCTGAAGTGGGTGGCCGTATTTACTTCTGAAGAGGTGTTTGGCTTTCGTCACGCACCTCGAGACATGGCCGACAACGCTGTCGACTAAAAACCATAGAACGGCCGCTTACACAGAATTAAACAAATACACGCTACGTTTTTTGGAATCTGTGCTGCTATCCCCTTTCACAGTATTTTTCTATAGCGTGCAGCTTGCTCCTTTGTGAGGCTGTCAGCCAGATTGCCGTATGATTTTCTCTATTTATTTTTAAGGCGCGGGCACTGCTCTGCTAGAAATTCGCCTGAGACCAACGTGCCTCACAGACACACCTCACACGCACATCTCCACACCTCTTAAATCGTCAGAGCTGTTCTCACCATTAAGAGTGTAAGACTGCAGTTATTCCGATTACAAAAAACTACTCAGCTATCTGTACCAAGCGCACGTTCCCCAACCTTTCGGCAGCGGATGGCTTTTACAAGGGGTGGGCAACGGACAGACGTCTGATCTACGGATGATGGTGGTAGTTTATTCAACTCTGGCTGTTTACACCCTATTTTTTAGCTGGGACATATGTGGGCTGGTTAGCAGGGAACCAGCTTTGATGAACAAGCCCTTCTATGCTTATGGTTTTGTGGCATTAACCTGCTCGGCTCAAGACAGTCAGATAAAACCCTGTGCTACTTGGTTTTGTCTAAGGGAGGGTCTCTGCAAAGACAGTGTTTCTACCCAGGCATATGAAATACAAGAATTTCAACAAGGAAGAGAAGGATTTTTCCAAAGTTCTCATGAAACAGACAGCTTCAGAGAGCTTTGAGGGGAAAAGAAACAGTTATATACCAGGTATGTGTGGAGAGCCCTTAATTAAGCCTTTGAAAACGAGCTGACGACTGTCACGGGCAGCCTGACTACGCAAGGGCATTTGCAGAGAACAATCACAAGTTTTCCCTCAGCCTATGTGAGATGAGATGATGACAGGTGATGGGAATTTCATGCATTACCCACAGAAAACAGAAGTGTTTGCCTTCCGAATTTAAAAAACAAAACCAAAAGACAACCACCAAACCCAGACCTTAGGGAGCTATTTTTCAATAACCTTGTCTTCCAGCACCCACCCAGGAGTAACTCGCCAGCAAACACACAAGCCAATTAGTTCTGGACACATTGCAAAAAAGAAA
This sequence comes from Leptosomus discolor, assembly GCF_034619465.1. NCBI lineage: Eukaryota > Metazoa > Chordata > Aves > Leptosomiformes > Leptosomidae > Leptosomus > Leptosomus discolor. The sequence continues at coordinate 1,322,381 of NC_141396.1, read as the reverse complement.
TACCAGCCAACAACCTTTTTCTGTTGACAGATTTCTGCCATTTCGGTGGTATATAAAAAGGACAGTAACGCATATCTGTGTTTCTGCAAAGCAATAGAAGGGGCCAACTCATTATACACCTTCTCCATCTTCATCCAAGGAGCAGCTGCTTGTCTGCCCACTCTGTGCTCGGCAACGGCTAGCCCGTAAGCTGGAGCCAATTTGGAATAAACTCTGCTATTCGGTGCCCAAAAGCACACGAAAAACTTGGACCGCTCTTGCAACAAAGGGGCCTGTTGCAACGGGAAGGATGGAAAGGAAAAAAGCAGCATTTATTACTTTTGTCTGTTGTACGGAGGGATTCTGAAAACTTATGAGCAACACGGACTAGTCGTAGGAAGTGTAAAGTTCAAGTCATTATTCATGTTCCTTTATACCTTTTGTGGAGGCTCATACATTTTTTTTGCAAAGCAGATGAATCTCTGTTCAAGGTTTACCCAGAGGCACAATGATCTCTGCCAGCCAGATACAGATGAGCGCTCCGAGCATCAATAACACTTACCTCGTCAGTTATGACTACAGAAGACAAAGTACTTATTCTAATACAGATCACAATAAAAAAGCATAGATCATAGAACTTGGTCAAGAAACTTGATCACTGAATAAGGCAATAGCTTTGAAATATATCTGCTCCATACACAATCTCAAAATCTCTCCCAGGACGGTTCAGGTTGCTCAACTGAAAGTCTCTGGTGAGTCCACAAAGACCCAGGTGGTAAGTGTGTTAAATACCGTTACGTGCCACCCTGATGGAGCTAAGCAGCACAGCTAAAACTTGGTTATGACAGTGAAGGGACACTAGATCGTGATTTAGATGTATGACAATTTTAATTTCAAATTTTGAAAACTAAATTTAAACCAATTTGCTAAAGACCATTTAATGGCACAGGGAATTAGTTTCCCTGAATTAACTCATTACTGAATCCTTTCGTTTGTGGACGTAGGAACCCAGGGCAGCACAAGGGCTCACTGCCTGAGCTTTTTGCTACCCTTTAGTGCTGCAAATTTTACACACAGAGCACCTGGTGTGCAAAGGCTGGGCCTGGGGAGAGATGCAGAAGGGGCAGCGGCACAGAGGGAGAAGCAGGCAGGAGACATAAGCCGGGCCGCGAGGGCACTGGTAGCATCGCCTATGCACAGCAACAGGGAAATAAAAAGGCAGAAAGAGATAGAGAAAAGCGGTGGATGGAAAGGGTTTTGAACTATGAGCAAAGAAACTCCAGCCACTAGAGCCTGGCTGCGTGGAGGGAATGAGCGCCTCGTGCAGCCCCTACCAACAGGCCCACATCACAAAGTCTGACTCCAAGTTTCTCTTCCTCAGAAACCTAATTTAGCTAAATGCTGGAGTGACAAGTGTAATAAAAATAACACTACAAAATGCATGAAGAATTTCCTGTCCTAAATATCAGATTTTAAAAGCAAAATAAACATTAATTCACTGCTGTCCTGCCAGTGACACTGATGTGATTCATGGCTATTCAGCCGCACAAGGCTATGTTCTTTTCTTTGAGAAAAAGAATATAAATCTTCAGATGAGCTATCAAATGGCTTTATGATTAATTCTGTGTTATCCTTGAATTTAATGCCAATGGGTGGGAGGAAAAGAGGAATATCCCACAGAAGAGGAATGAAGCATCAGACAAACTCAGAAGCTCCCCAAGGTGAATCTGAAAGTTTCTCTCTCATCCCTCCTGCTTCAGGGCTGATGCTGGCCGTTCCTCCCCTAGCGCCCCCGGGAACCGAGCCCCACAAAAGCAAAGCTGCCGCGGGCTCTGGAAAGCCCAGGGGAAAGGCTGGGCTGGTGGCTGCTCCCTTTTTGCCTGCTGTGCCCCGATGGGCTCAGCGCAGCTCCCCTTTGGGAGCTAAAGCTCTGCTGCCGCTGCAGGTTGTTCTGCAAAGGCTGGGCAAGAGCAGGCGGTATCCCGAGAATACCTACAGGGGCCTCACGAAAGGCTGAACTATTCCCTCTTTCATCATCTAGTAGGATTTTCCTAATTTCAATTTCAATAGGCGTAGAAAATTCTTTTTATTTGAGATGAGTTTAAAAAAAAAATAAATAAACGAGGATGTGCCCATGTGTCTGATATAAGCACAGAATTTAACTGAAAGTGGTAAAAGATTTTATATCAGCTCTCATTTGCACGGACCACAGATTAGCCACTGTCTGCTCCGCTCTCAGGAGGTTCACCTTGCTCTGATCGCTGGGCTGTACGTGTTAAGAAGCACCATGTCAAGTAAAACAGATCAATAGCACCGACGACATGTGACTCCCTGGTAAAATTCATCGATAATTTTATTTCTGAAGTTCTTGCACAAGGGCAATGACCAGCGGGAAAACCGTGTTTACAGGAACAACGGGGCCAAGCGGAGCCCTGTCCCCTGTGCTGCACCCAAGGGACCTCGGGGTAGGGACCCCCCAGCCTCCAGCCATGTGTGGGAGACGTCTCCCCACTGAGCGGGTCGGTGTGGGTTACAACCACCACAAGGGCGGGGATTTTGTTTTTCGTGCTGTCACCTGTGTGTTAGCAGCTGGGCAGAGGCTGCCAACCCCTCCACCGAGCCAAGAAGCTGCCGGATCACGTTAAGGAGCATTGAACGCTCCTGACAGGTTGTGAATGAATATTCATGGACATTGTGCTGCAGTCTGCACCCTATAGAGGTATTTTCTGTTGAAAATAAATAAATAAGTAAAATCTGAACTGATCTCTCAAGCTTGAGTCACAAAATTTTGTCAAAATAAAAAGCGGCTAAAAATAACCGAGGTGGTAGACTGTGTTGTCTTTGGCACAGATTGCTGCTTCCTCGGGCATCTCTGCTCCCCAGCAGTGTAAAACACCCAAGTTCCCCAAGGAGAAGCTATGGGTGGGTGTTGCAAACAGAGCTGTTGTACTAAAAGAGGTAGTTCTACACTCCTGGGTATGTAGAGAGAAGGGTAGTGCTCGGGGCCCCTTCTGCTTGGTTTCACAGCAGGAGGAGCAGCCAACCCCCAGGAGCTAGCACCACAGCTTTCAGACCTACGACCCCAGACAGCTTTTAAGAAACTTCTGGGAATTTTCTCAGAAAGTTCAGGCTTTTTATTTGTCATGACTCAGAAATCAACAAGAATCAAGGTCAAAGCACAAACGGCCAAGACTTTCTACAGGTTAAACTGGCGTCTTCTGCTACCTGGGCTCTGGAAAGAGACTGAGCAACGCAATGGGAAAATTGCTGATGCCACAAATTACTTGAAATCAGTCAAAGGTAAAAAAAAAAGACTGTGAGAACATTTAGTGGCTACCAAACAAGTCCAGGTCAATTGTCAGGGTGACAGGGGAGGAATCTGCATCTTGTCAAAGAGACATTACTGTAAATTTTGGAAGATCTCTTGAAGTCATGTAGGGATTAGACCTGGGAATCATTTGCAAGAGCAAGCTCATTTGATCACTGCCTGGTATTGCTCATTACAAGTGAAGTGCCAGGCAGCACAAAATCAGAGTGGAAATCAAACAAGACGAAGGACACCTTAGTATCCTACCTGTTGTAGAGTCTTTGTCCCGACCTAAATTTGTATTTTTCTAAACTAGTGTCCTTACTTGGAAAATGCTCTCAGTATTTCCCACTATCTCCAAAGAGTTGGGCAGACACAGAAAATCATCTGTGTCAACAATCAGTTAACACGTGAAGAATCAAAAAGATGGCACAGTTTAATGTAAGAGGAAATAAGTAAGAGGGTGTCCTGCAGAGATTTATAGAATTAAACAGGCATTAAACCTGGCATTTGATCTGTCTTGCTATATATAAACCACCAACAATTTCTGACACAAATTTAATTTTACTTTTGACTTATTTTGTTTTGCTGAGGAGAAAGCCTTCCATGGAGTAAAGCATGCCATCCTACAGTGACAGCATTGGAGACACCCGTGGAGAAGGACCTGACAGAAGTCATCCCTGCAAGCCCACGGGTGATGGTGCCAGGGCTTGTGCCTCCGGCCTCCAGCACAGCTCCCATTCCCTGGGTGCGCACGTGGCCTCCTCCCATGGTCAGATGCTTTGGAGCAGGGTACCACTGAGGCCATGGGCTCCGCAGGATAAAAAAAAATGAATTTAAAAAGATAAATCAGCACTTCTCCTAGCAATGAAAATATTCAAACATGCTCTGTCAGGTTAAAGCAAACAAGGAAAACAAACCCTCATTCACCACAGTAAAATTCAGTGATTAACCATTTGGGTTTGTAAGAACTAAAGGGGTTTTCTGCACCACACCCGCGCTGATGACGATCAGAAGAGGTAGACGGAATAATGCACATAGGCCACTACCCAGCAAAGCAGTGCTGGGGGTGGCAGGAGCTGGAAAGAGTGGGTTTGGCCCGTGCAGGCGGATCGAGCAATGGCTACGTCTTCACATTGATTAACTTGCTCCTGTACAAACTGGTAATGATACGGACACTTTTCTGCGAGTCAGAAACACATCCTACAAGGCTGGGGTCAATGAAGCATGAATGTGTTGGGCATTCATAGAAACAGACAAGAAGGCGGCTTTAAAATGGGCCAGAACTGAGCTCAAACGGTCAATGCAGTTCTACGCAGCAGTCGGGAACACTCGCATGGTCTTTGAATGCAAAAGGGAGAACAAACAAGAGAGCAAAACTCCTGTGTTGTCCAAAAAGAGCTTGTCTCGGCTGCTGGACAACCAAGAAGATTTGACTCCCTAAACTCCATATTTAGGGAAGTCCCAAGAGTACCACAGGACAAGAAGAATAACCAAAATGTTCCACTTTCATCAGTTTTCACCTAGGAGGTGTCAGCAACACGTCTGCCGTATCTTCCCCACCCACCTGGGGGAGAGGAAACTTTAGCTCCATGAAAGACCCGGCTCTTTGAATTCTAGCCGTGCTTTTGAAAAATCTCCACCGACGTTTAAATAAAAAAAGAGAAGGAGAGAAGACACGGCTGGTGTAGTCAGGAGTGACACACACGAGGAGCAAAGTGAGCCTCGCATCAATAATGGCTAAAATTTACCACGGAGGTGGTCCAACAGCAACGGTGTAAGCAGCCACTTTCTTTTATTGGCAGCCTGGAGATCAAGCACACACGGGGTGAAGGCTCCCTGGAGAAGACACACATACGGGACGGCTGCAGGAAGGGGGTACGCTGCCCCTCAGGGCCAGGCAAAGTCCCGCCACGCGCTTCCTTATCCATCCCTTTGCCAAACATTTGCTTTTAGACAAAAGGATGTGAAACAGAAATTAGTGACCACGCTGCAAACAGCCAGCATACAAATTAGAATTACTTAAAACTTCATTAAATTATGTTGTAATGTTTATTCCATTTTGCTTATGATGCAGCTTTTCTACCTATTACAGTCACAGAAATAGATGATTTAATTCCTCCAGCCTGCACTCCAGATAGAGCACTGCACTTGGAAGCTATGGAATATATATATATGTTAATCAGCTCCGCTGCTGCCCATGCCATTACCAGCACAGTTCATTTGTTTCCTGTTGTCATTCCTGATTACACATTTTTAGAACAGATTACTGTAATAACAGGGGGCAGGCAGGCAGTTCCCCTGCTCTGAGTGTCCTTGGATCAATCTCCTGATCGCAGGTGAAATATATTTTTCTAATAAATTGCCAGTCTGCTTTATGTTTTCTGTAACTTTTCAGTTCTGGAAATCAATTAATATTAGTGATTCCAAGGAGAGGCAGTTAGAGCTTTGAAAACCCCATAAAGAAACACTATTGAAAGAGTAAATGAAATACAGTACTGGTCCTACTTGAAACAGCAAACTGAGGAATTCAATGATTTTGCTTTTTTTTCCTGTGCCTCCCAATTCAGCGCCCTTTGAAAAGAAAACCCTGCTCAGCCTCAGAGCCAGAGATCTCCGGGGGTGTGCTCGTAACGCCGCCCTCTTCCCGCAGCTTCGTTCTGGGGCTGCTGGTTTGGGTTGGCTGTTTAGTTTGCGATTGATTTCTTCGTGTTTTAAAACCATCCTGAGCAAATTGTCCTCCTGAGTGAGTCTCTTAGTACGGAGCTACCCCGTACTCTGTGCGTGCGGGTCCGTACAGACGCACGGACAAGCGGGTCCGTACGGACGCACGGACAAGCCAACGTTGTTGCTGAAATAGCTGTTCCTTTCGGGGCTGCTTTTCAGCAAAACTGAAAAAAAAAAAAAAAGGACTGTGTACTGAATGTAACACCGGTGAATTACAAATATATGCTCATGTACTATTCACAGCACAGCGTATGTAGCGGCTGCCTTTGAACCAGAGTAATTGGGGGCTTTTGATCATGTACACCCTGTCAAGATACCACAAAAGTCTGTGCCTCGCAAGAAAAAAAAAAAAATCAACTAGCAGCCCTGCCTATCTGCCATTTACGAGTGAGTAGGTGCTCCTACAACTGTTCGATTCCATCAGAAAGCAACCGGTTAATAACGAAGACCAAGCCCACTGCACCGCTACCCAAAAAGCATCGTTACCTATGGATTTCCCCGTTCCTCTTGACCCGCCTTTGAAGAGCACCTCTTGCCATTTCTGACCAAATAGCCAACTGCTGCCCACGCAAACAAGGACTTAGGACCCAAACCGCGCAAGAAGCTTCCCAAAAAGCTGTGGCGAGGCTGGCTGCAGGCAGACACCAGGCTGCACAGGGCTGGCCTTGCCTTCAGGCACATCTCAGCCTCGCAGCTGAGGAGGCTGGAGCAACCAGAGACTTAATAGACACAGGGAGGACTCGGTGCTTTCCATCCGTCGAAACGAGATGGGATAGGAGCCAGTCGGAGCTGGCAATTGGAGTGTAAACCCAGACTCAATAACAAAGATCAGCAGCAGAAAACCCTAGATAGATGAAGCTGGAATAAGAGAATGGGGTTGTTTCATCTTCTCATTTCTCTTATTCACATAGTAGAAAACAACCCAAAAAACACTCCCTCAAACCCATTTCTGGAGGTGTTGCTCACGGGGAGAACAGACTCCTTACACCCTTCTGAGGTCCAGCAACCGCCGGGTTACGCCAAGACCTTGTCACCACAAGCACGGACACAGGCGGCCACTGCAGATGGGACCCTGGTACCTCCCGGGGAGCAGGGCATGGGGCACCTCGGCTCCCCTGGCACTGGGGGGGGGGGGGGGGGGGGGGGCAGGGGGTCCTAAGGCAGCATCGAGACCCGCAAAGGCTGAGCCAGAGCAAATGCTTACTCTGTGCACTGATCCGGAGTAACGGCAATTATTCATTTAAATCACAAGGTTTCTTTGCAATGAGGAGGAATTGGAAGAAACAAACAACACGTCAAGAGTTCTCCTGAACAAAACAACTTCGGCAAAAGAGTTCGCTCAGCTATATCGAGATATATAGAACGCCCGAAAGTAAAAGGAGAGCGAAAGGGGTCGATTGGTCACCAGTCCCGGTTCCAGCGTCGGTCCAGCCAGCGAGGGGGGGGTGGTCTCTGGCTCCCAGGAGCGCTCTTCTCTGCGTCCTTCTCCCTTTTCCTTCACACATTCTGTGCCGCTTCTCTCCCCCTTTTACATTCCCTGCAGCAGTGCGACCCACCCCGCTACCCAGTTCCAGGCTCCCCCCCTCCCCAGGTGACGGGCAGCAGGATTTGGGGGGAGGCACAAGCGCTAATCCCCATTAGCGTCTGCAAAGGCGGCTCATCAGCCGCGATGGCCCTGAGAACAAAACAAGCTGGGCCAGAGCAGAACCGCCCCATCCCCGCAGGGCTCCCTCCCCCAGCCCATCCCGGGCCATTCAGGACCACAAGAGCTGAGCAAGTGTTGGCCTCAGCTCCCCGCTGAGCACAGGGCTGCGTTATCCCCATTGCCCATCACCGCCCCGGGACTACAGGTTTGGTTTTCTGGGTGCTTTACCAGCGTTTGAGACATTTTCACCCCTCCCTCTCCCTTATCTTCTTCCATCAGGCCGCCTTTGTTTCAGGCAGTTACAAGTCAGCTCCTGCCAGCCAAGATCTGCACAGCTCAGGGACCCTCAAGGCATGCTGCAGACAGATCTGGAGTAATCACCAAGCCTGGAAAGACGGTGGTGGCAGACACGTACCACATTTCTATGCAAAGGGCTCCTCACCTGAAGCTTTCCAGTTCCCCCAGCATCACCACAAGCTCAGGGGCCAGCTCAGCCCATCAGCCTCCATGGAGGAGCACCCCTGGACGCAGCATCTCCCCTCTCTGTTTTGCCTTTTGAGGCCGCGGGGTGTCTTAAAGGTCTCTCCCAGTGAGCTTTGCAGGGAACTCCAGCAGCACAATACTGAAGTGTAAAATATTTTCTGCTCAAATACAAGGAGCGCATCCCCATTTCAGCTGGGCATAGCCGAAGTGACCTGCTGGAAAAGCTCCATGGCAGGAGGGCGGCAGGGCATGATATGAAATTCGGAGCTTCCAAACCCCCTGGCTTTCTAACACTCCTCACCGAGGTGGGAGGCTGGGTGCAGCTGGGGAAGGATTCCGAGATGAAACCTCAATAACAACAGGGGGTTATCGAGCAGGAGTTCCGTATTACAGCGCTGGGGATGTTCCACCAGGAGTGGTCCCGCGGGTTAGCAAAACCCATCAGTTCATACACACACAAATCACACATATCCATCAGATTTCCCGAGAAGGGCAGTCTCATGATGAGGAGTTCCTGGAATTCATTCACATAGTCCAAGCACGCGCAGCTAATTTAGGGTTAGGGTCTTTTCACCCTCTGGTGGTCGCTCATAGTCTTCCTCGCTCTAGTTGAACCCTCCTTCTTCAGCACAAGCCAGGGCCCCTTTTCTGACGCAACCTCTTGCACCAAGCAGTCGTGTAGGTGTTTGCTGGGCATCTTCTTAACCTCTGGCATGTGTAGATGGTTTTGTCTCCTTGATGTCTCCTTAATGTCTCCTTGATGTCAGGCAAGATGTGATCTATTTATCAACTTTGCTCAGCAAAGAGCTAAAACCATGTTTGGGGGGGAAGGAAAACTCAGGGAAACAAAGACACAAGCGAAACTAAACAAAAATAGGGGAGAAAAGCTTGTATGTATCAGAGTGAGGCCTTGGCCAGGGGTTGTCAGGGTTTAGCTCTTTCAGGCAAACGCCCCACCAAGCAGCACTGAGGGCAACTGCACCTCCTGCAGCTCCTCCTGTGGATCCGCACCATCCCCTTCTCGTCCACATGCGCCGTGGGGTGAGGATTGCACCGTCCCCACGGCTGACTCTTTCCAGAGACCTCACTTTGTGAGCACAGTGATTTCCTTCCTTTCAAACACAATGCAATAAACCCCCAAGTGTCTGCAAGAGCGACTCAGTAGCACGTCCAATAAAGAGCTTTACTTCAATTAATGACTTTCTTTCAATAATTACTTCACTTGTTTTGAATTAGGAACCGTGAATCCACTGATAAATTGACTGATTGGAAAGATTCATTCCCACCGTAGCTTCTGCAGTTGGGATTTTGTGCAGCGATGTGTCTCGGTGAGTTACACCCAGCGCCCAGCAGCCCCCGCAGCAGTGGGGAGAAGCCAAATCCCCCCAGCCCCAGCCAAGCGGGGACACGGCAGAGCAAGTGCTGCTGGAGGCCGGGGCCACCAGCCCGCCGGTTGGCTCACTCGCTGCCCCTCCGCTTGCCCACCCTTCGCCTTCTCCTCGCCGGCCCCACAAGCCCAGCGCAGGGCATGGAGCAGCACCGTGGCGCGGGGGCACTGCCGGCGCCCCGTACCCGAGCGCCCAGCGCTGCGTACGGGGGACACACGGTCGTGCTCCAGAAATAGTCTTTATACGCCCGAGATCAAGGCCTCTCGTGTTTTCCAAAGACAAAGGTTAATTACTAATATCTAATTAATCTAGATATTAATCTAAAAACCGGCACAGGTTACGCAGAGACGTGGTAGGTGCCCCCTCCCTGGCAGTGCTCAAGGCCAGGCTGGATGGGGCTGGGAGCGACCTGGTCTGGTGGGAGGTGTCCCTGCCCATGGCGGGGGGTTTGGACTGGACAGCCTTTCAAAGCTCCTTCCCACCCAAACCATTCGACTTTCTCAGCCCGTTTCACCCTTGTAGATCGTCCTGCCGGATGACACAGGTCTGCCTCGGCCCGTGGCAGCTGTTGGGACGGCTGGGAGCTGCCTGCCAGTGCTTCCCATTGCAAGACTCCACGATCGTTATCTAATTCCCTTTCCAAGTGCAATTATTGGAAACAAACTTTTCCGTGATCCATACTCGCCTCTGCTGCTTCGCTGGACTTTTTTTTAAAAAAAATTATTTTTGCTTGAAGACTGAAAGCCTCTTAGAGCCGCGGCAGAGCTGCAGTACCTCCTCCGCCCCGGTGCAGGGACGTGAAAGCGGCGTGGGGCATCGCCGTGCTGCCCAGGGCTCCGGGAGAGCAGGCGTCGCGCTGCACCCACCCTCAGCCCAGGCTGGACTGGGGGGGGCTGTGGGCATGGGGCTCAGCACCCTCTGCAACAGCCGCGGCTGCCGCTTGCAGGAGAAATGCGCATTCAAATAGTGGTTAAAGGCTCAGTTTGTCAGTCAGACGCCCTGTACCAACTAGATTAAGATTTACGTCAATTTAATCATCTGAGATCAGCACGCGGGTGCGTTAAGCGGGTGTCTATAAAGGCGTATTTAATCTTCCCACTGCATTTAACAACTGGACATTTTTAAACAGATCCGATGCTTTGCCCATGATTCCAGGCAGTGTCCTGCCGTCTGCTGGCAGGTTAACCGGTAAATGCCATACTGCCGGTAGTTAAGGACACCGCTGCAGGGGTGGTTTGGGGGGGATCTCAGCTGGACTGAGGCCCCTGGACAGGACGACTTTGACCTTGAGAGGATTCCAGTCTACCTGTGAGAGAACAGACAGGAGTAAGAAGAGCTGCAGCTGCAAGATAAGCAAGTCCTGAGAAAGTTCGACTACAAGACAAGACGCACACGTCCTTTTGGCAGAAGGGATGAGTTATAATGAAGTGTGCAAATAACAAATGATAAGTTTGTATAACAATTCTGAACCAATTAGAAAGAGACACATCTGGGAAAGCTAAGGGGAAAGAGAGTATAAATGAACAGGCAATAAAGGCTTTCGTGCTACCAGGCTTTCAAAGAGATTTGTTGTCTTGTCGCTTTGTCCGTCTCAACCACGACAGTGGTTTATAGCGCATCTGCGCCCGGTCGGCTCGGTACGGCCCTGCCACACTGGAACAGCCTCATACGAGCTGCGCCGGGGCCCAGATTTGCAATGAAACTGCAGACAAGTTTCTCATTTTATTGAATCCCTCCTGAGCAGCACTTCCAGCTGGCTGCGACGGCAGCCGCTCCTCCTGGCAGCAGCACGGCGAGCAGCGGGTATTGCAGCTCCCCGCGGCTTCGCACGCTGCCTGCGTGCTCCTGCAGGGCACACTGCCGGTGTTGCAAACCTGCAGGGGTCGGAAAAACTTCTCTACACCCAGCTAGATCAGTAGAGATGTCCTTTATTAACAATGCACACCGGGGACATGGGATCCTTCCCAAAGATGCCCGCCTGCACGTTGCAATCAACAGATATTTATACATTAAATTCACACATATTCAGTCTATACAATGCACAGTCGTTATCATCCTCTCGATGATTGGCTCTTCTTTCTCGCTTCTGATGCAAGTCAGCGCGCAGCCTCTGTCATAGTCTTCTATTGTTCCCTTGTGAGTAGGGGCTATAATTTGGGGAGGTGGTCCGTGAGTCGGAGGTCTCGACCACTCCTCGAATGGACCATGTTTGGTCAGGGAACATGTCCTTGGCTCGCAGGCTCTGGGCTCGTACCTGCTTTGGTCACGATTCAGAGATTACACACAGCGGGTACCATCATAAATCCTGTCTAGCAGACATCTGGGACTGCAACAGACTGTCCTCGTTTCTAACCACTAACAGATCACTGGTTAATGAATACCTCAGGTCTGGGACTTTACAGAGGTATGCTAGCAGCGTTGGCAATACAGATTTTATATTTGATCATTTATTCCATTTGAGACTTATTTTTCCAAAATAATCATTAGTCTCTCCTACTAATATCCACTAATTAGAATCCTTGATATTCAAATCAAGATGGGAAAAGTAAGGGGATTTCTAAGCAGTATCCTAAACCCCTAAATCTGGTGATTTCTGCAACACCAGGGCAATCCTCTGCTTCGTGCATCCACTGGGGACCTGCTTTAGCCGGCAGCCTCAGCCGGGCTCTGCCGCGCCGTGCATGCCGTCTGCCGCGGCACGGTGACCGGCACCCTCCTTGCACGAGGGTTTCCTGCACCGCTCCCGACCAGCACCCCACCGGCGAGGCTGCTCGCCAGTGACACAGCTCCACCCCTCAAGACGTCTGTCGTTACACGAAAAACGTGCTCCGCCGTGCCAGCGGCTTGGGCAGCCACACGGCTGCAAGCAAAGAGCTTTTCGAAAATCTGCTTTTAAACTTTCCCCAATTCTTAAGTTATCCCGAGCCTTGTCCGATCTGCCTCTCTGCATTCTCCTTTCTCTCCCCTCCCGCCCCAGTATTTGCAGGAAATGTTATTATACGCCAGCTTCCACGACAGGAGAAATAAAATCCTGACATCGAATATTTTCACAGGGCTTTTTTTTCAGGTTAAATGTAAGCAGATTTGGTATGGAGAAGCTAATCCTTTCAAGGCATATTTAGCCGGCTCCCCAAGGAGCGGATCAAGTGGTGCGCATTTCAGAGCTCACCAATCACATTAAAAAACATTTCATTCCGCTGCGGATATCCCGAACGCCTCCCTGCACGAAACGGGAGCCTACTCAGGGATTTGGGGCACCTTCCCCCTCCTTACTGGTGCCCCAGGGGAGCGAAGCCCGCGGGGGCTGCTGGCCGGGGCAGGGGCACAGCGCAGATTGTGCTGCCTGAAACCACCCTCTGCCCACAGAGGAACGGGAAAGAAAGGCACGATTCTGCCTTGCCCGTTTACACCGATCATTTGCGCGATCAATGACACAATCTGCTGAACTATTGAAAGGAAAGACCTTGCTGCCATTCACTTCCTACTCTAAGCTAGGATTTTTGTCACCAAACTGCTTGCAGACTCATCAGGTATATCTACATTTTACTTTATTCAGAAATCTGGGGTTTTTAAAAAAATCTATTTCATGTTTGCTTGCTTATTCACAGTTTTTTTATGACTTCTTCAGTTTGGAAACAGAGGTATCTGAATGCAAGACCTGTCAACCTGAAAGCAGATTCAGGGGACCCGCGCCCTGAAATATCAGGGTTCACAGCCATCACAGCAAAACGCTTTGTTAATTTAAGTATTGAGGATAGGTTAGTCACAGGAGACACACAAAATCATCTCTGTTTTCTGCTGGATACTGCTGGAGCTCCGTGGGAGCTAAGGAGAAGCAGAGCAGAGCGAGAAGCCCAGACACAGTCTGCCCTCGGACGATGCTCTACAGGACTTTGCTGGGCAGTAAATGGAAAGGGCGACCAAATCATCCCCAAACACGCTGCAGTGTTCTGATACGAAAAAAGCCTGGTCTCGTTCTCTTTCCTCATTGAGCCACATTAAAAGATTAATAAGGAAGACGAGATCTTCAGGAAAAGGGCATATGGCATTTCTATTAAGAAGTCTATAAGCCTAATCAGATCAGCCATACCAGCGGTAATAAAGCATCTTTCTGTGATCCTCACAACTGAGATTAAAGCCTTCAAGCAGCCCACAAGATTAAGGAAATTACTTCCATAAAGCATAATCTGTTACCCTTTCTGGACTTGGCTTAGCCACACAGTCAAACAGGGAAGAATATTTTCTCCTACTACGAAAAAAATGTTTTTACAGTGATGCTTCTGTGCAAAAATGAGAATTTTTAGCGATAACAAAATCCAATTTTCTTTGACCTGGCTTCTGCAGGACAGCAACTACCAGCTGGATGTTGCAAACCACTTCCCAAACCTCCCAAGACCAGGGTTAGCTCAATCCCTGCCTTCTGGTTTCTGTTGCAGGGTGGAGGAGAAGAGTCCCTCTCCCCGCGTCTGGATACCGATGTCCTGCTCGTTCCACCCGCATTGGACTCCGCTGTGCACGCATGGGATCACAAACCCTACGGTTTCTAAGCAGCTATAGAGGAAAACTGTTCTTCTAACATGAAATAAACTCATTTTTTGAAATAAACTCCAATGTTGATTGGACTGAAAGAGCAAGAAATCTACCCGGAGATGCTGCCAGGCAACCTCAAACCAGATCGTGCTTGCCACAGGTCTGCAAGGTGTTAAGAGCCTTCTCCAAGCCACCGCTTTTCACCCAGACCTCTCCTGGGCATCCCCCTCTGCCCGCGAGCCCAGCGGCCGCCGCTGCCCTCACACTGCGGCTTTCGTGGGGCAAGGGCTGGAAACAGAGCAGGAGGGAAAACCAACCAGGAGAGGTCATTACAACCACTGACTAAATATCCCTTCATCGTTAGAAAGAACAATGCCTGTGCAGAAACTTGTTACCACCCAAGTTCATTGAGGGCTGGATAACTGTACAGTTCCTATATACCTGGTTAGGTATGCATGTTTATGTAAATGAACGGTAATAGGAGAATTCTAGTCCTAACCAGCAAACTCGCTGTTACTGCAGTTTTAATGCCAGATGCCATTTACAAAAGCGTTCTCTGATGAAGCCGCCTGCCTGCCCACACCGGTGCCACAGGCTGTGCTGGCCCAGCCACAGCGGCTGCACCCCGCTCCGTCCCCATCCCGGCGGGCGAGATGCAGAAAGGCAGCAAGGAGCCCTCGGGAACAAGGGGGGTCGGGGCTGCCGCCGGCCAAAATTTCCATTTTGAATGTACCTTTCATCCACAGCTGGAAAGGGCTGGCTTTAGGCTGGGATTTGGTGGGGTCCAAAGCCTGCCATAAGATTTGGTGTCTAGAGGAGGGGGGTCAGTCGGAGAGGAACGGAGCACCACAGCCCCAGGTTTTGCAGAGCTGCTTTGCCTCTCCCTGCTTGCAACCTCCCAGGTCAACCAGAATTGCGTGGTTTCAAACACCTCTGCTATCAGGTTTTGACGTTTTTAAATTATTGCAGCAAAGCTGGCCAAGAAAAAAAAAAGAGGGAGGTCGGGCACCAGAGAGCAGCCAGAATCTGCAAAGCCGAGCGGGGAGGCGCAGCGGTGCTGCTGGCCCCATCCAGCACAGGGCGTCCTCTGAGCTGAGACATTGCCAAGTGCTAAAGGCAAATTAAAAGCACATTAGGAGGAGACTCAAGATTTTCCACCAAAGGTTATGGAGGAGCGATGCAGGCCAAATGGCTTCCCGTAATATACACTTACAAGTATTGCAGAGGGATGTAAGCATCAACTTGACAAAATTATCGCAGGAGTAAGAGACTCCGGGGAGCCAGCTCAGCTGGGAAGGAGCGCTTAGCTTTGCTAAGTGACACGACGTCGATAAAAGTGGGTGTTACAGGAGAGCGATGCAAATTTTAACGACCCAAGTGTTGGAAAACCCTTGTCTGGCCCGTGGGGGTGCTTCTCCCGCCTGGCGCTGCAGGAGTTCATGGTACCAGCCTCCAGGGGAAGACACGAGAGGCCAAAAAATGCACCAAGAAGACTTTCCATTTATGCTAGGATAGAAAAAAAAGCAAAAAAGAACAATTCCAGTAGATGAGGGAGGATAACAGGC
Source organism: Leptosomus discolor (assembly GCF_034619465.1). Taxonomy (NCBI): domain Eukaryota; kingdom Metazoa; phylum Chordata; class Aves; order Leptosomiformes; family Leptosomidae; genus Leptosomus; species Leptosomus discolor. Next base: position 1,306,757 of record NC_141396.1, on the reverse strand, counting down.
AATGGCTGCGTGCACAGAAAGCAGGGTCAAGGCTTATCCCTTCGCTGTCTCAGGAACAAGGAAACTGAAATTTCCAATTGGAAGCCACAGCCCAACTGAAATGAGAAGTAGCACCTTAGAACCAAGAAGTTTCCTCTTGGGAAGCTGGTGCTTTCCCACCCTGAGCGAGTGTGGAGAGGAGCACAAGCAGCCGCCGCGGGGAGCGGCGCGTCTCCATCGCTCCCCACTTTACCTCCCTGCTTCACCGGTCGTACTGGCAGCTCTTCCTTGGTCTGGAATAAATGAGGTGTCACTTTTCTGGGACAGTGCCGCGGAAGCAGCTGTGTGCTCACCCTCCCAGCATCCGCCAGAAAAAAAAACAGCTCCGAAAGCACTATGGGAAAAAAGTCTAAAGGCAAAACGAATTTGCTTTCTACCTCCAATGTCCTCCTCAGACAGCTGGAAACTTCTCCCAAAGCATCCTGTGCTTTGGCATTTCACTATTTCCAAGCCAGGCAGCCCCAAAGCCCACCAGAGTTGGTGACTGCAGACGCCCCAGAGGCGTTGGAGATGTCTGGAGGAGGCGGCAGGGCTTTGTCCGTGAGTGGAGATCCCTGGAGCGCCCGCACAAGGAAGGGCAGGGGGGGATGCCCTGATGCCACGTTTAATCCACACCTTCTGAACCGCCACTTCTCCCTTGCTCACCAGAGGCGGGAAATCTACGCCAGTTAGGTTTGCAAACACAATTAATCGTTCTCAGCACACCATGGCCGAGGCTCTCGAGGCGTAGGTTAACCACAGCAACGCGAGGGACGTGCTCAGGCGCCAACACAGGCGCCAGCACATCCCTCCTCTACGCGGCAGACTGCGGCGAAGCACCCTCAGCCTCACGGCGAAGGGGCTGCTGCCCTGCGGCGGCTCTCCCGGGGTGCCGGCACATCATCCCGGGGCAACGGGACGGGGATTCATGGCCAAAACTTCAGAAGGGCCCCGCAAGGGCCCCCGGCGTGTGTGTGTGTGTGTGTGCGGGAAACACAGACCTCCCCCGTTAGCACCGTGGTGAGCAGTTTCTTGGCTAGAGCTCCCTTTCTGTCGAAGAACAAAAGTAGCTTAAATGGCAAGTCTAGAAAGGCCTTGCTCATTCAACGGGTTTATTATTTCCCGAGCTCTGCTTAATCACCCTTTTAAAGCCTCTGTTTGCTAATTGAATGCTTCCCCTTTCATCAGGAGATAAAAGGAACGAGGAGTTGTTGGAAATGGTTGATTATACATATGTATAAGTACACTGGGTTGCTTAATGAATCTGTTAGATGAGAAATTTATATCTACCCTAAACCAATCAGCGGCTTTGTTATCTCTGTTTTCTGGGGATTCTTCACAGTTCCCTTCACAAGGGGCTTTAGGCACGAGATGCACCGCTCGTGACCGACAGCCGCTCCTGGCGGCTGCAGCTCGAGGGTGCCCAGCACCATGCAAAGACGGGGCAGGTACCAGCTGCATCCCAGCATGTGTGCATCCACACAGGTGACAGGCAGCGGGACGGTGACAACTGCAGCCAGACACCAGCGTACGGCGGCAGCAGCGGGACACCCTGCCCTGATGGGGCTGGGACATTTCTCCACCTCCAAGGTCTGGCGCTCGCAGCCCTGTGGTGTATTTCAACGTGTGCAATAGGGAGCTCGCGTCGTCTGCAGCTCTAACAAGCCACATGTAGCAAGTGTCACTGGGGACTGAATGAAAAAAAAAAAAAAAAGCCCACAAACATTTGGCAAATACACCCACGGTGTTTAGAAGTGATGTGCTCGTGCTCTGACCACATTCTTTCCCTTTTTTATTTGCTCCGAGAAGAGTTGCAGGAATCCATCTATACAACTGTGTGCAAAAAAAACAACTCCAAAAGTTCCACGTGTGTCATAGTTGCTGGAAAAGAGACTCTAAGGTCCTTTACACCAGCGCTGCCATCAAAAACCTGCTCTCCTCTCCAAACAGCAGCAGCTCCGTAACTTGTGACAATTACTCAGCTCCCCCCACAACAACCAAGAGAGGGAAACCAAACCCAAAGTCTGGGTGGCTGCAGCTTTGAGAGCTACTAAAGACACCCATGGAATGGTCATGAAACGACGGAGGAGACGTGAGCTGAGCTGGGGTAGCATGCGCACGGCGAGGGCAACATGGGCACGATGGACGGGCACCGAGTCGGGGCGAACACCCCAGCACACAGGCACCCTGCCCTGCCCCAGCCCCCTCGAGCAGATCTTGCCTTGAACCAGGGAAGGAAAATATTTTTCCAGCACATCTCGGAAGACAAACTAACTAAAACAGCGTCTCACTCCTGCACCGCTGTCACCACGGTACGGCTTCTAAACCAACCCCAGATATCATTTACAAATATTCTTCCTTTTACAAGGAAGGACGCCCCACATCTGGGCTGCAGGTACCAACCCAGCCAAGGGATGTCTGCAGGATGTGCAAGAGATTTACCAGCGGTGGCGAGCGCTTTGGAAGGAGCTGGCTTTGCTAAATAGCTAGGCAGTTTCGGAACAAAGTTTCCCTTTTTCTATCCCCCAAGCATGAATTATCAGTTATAACACATAATTGCAGCAAGAGAGAGAGGAAAACAAAAGTTAAATGGGCTAAACTGTAAACACAGACACTTTCTGAAAAAGATAAGTGTGAAGTAAGTGAACCAAAACTGGCTTAAACACAGGGGAGAGTGGATAATCGAGTTCAGGAATTAAAGTGAAAAAAGAGGAGACGGAGTTTAGAAGGACATCTGTTGAGCAGCATACCAAAAGATCAGGAAAGTCAAGTCAAGGATAATCCAGTCCCAGCAGGATTTGTGCAAAGCGCTGTTCTCTGACTACAAACACTGCGCTCGGGCCTGTTTACGGCTCTTCCTGACATTTTGGCTTGTGGATAAATGCGGCTGCACTTTCCTGTGGTGATGGGCTACAGACAAGCTGTGGGAGAACGGGAACCTGCGACGGATTCTGATAGACTGACCTGATGCTTCTGCAGAGCGAGCACCCGCCCGGAGCACACGCAGGTACCCGCCAGCTTCCAGCCGCCTGCCAACAGCTTGTCCAACAGCCATAAACATTTCACCTCCAGTCTTTAAAGGGAATCAGACGTTTCCTGAGGGTACGGGGGCTTTGCAGCCTCCAGGGCAGCACGGGCAATGGGGACGGAACGCCGCGACCAAAGCGATCTAACCGCACGCGCCCTCCCCGCGGTGGGTCCGGAGCAGCAGGGCACACGCTCCTGCTTCCCTACGCGGCTTCTGCTGGTTTTAATGCAGGGCTGCAGCTGGTTTGGGAGCGTTCCGAGCGGAGATGGAAGCAGAGGAGGCGGCAGAGGTAATATCCACTTTTCTGCTGGTCCCCATAAAGCGGTATGATTTCCAACGTGCTCGCACTCATTTCCAAGCGCGTTGCTCGGACCAGGCCGTACCCGCAAGCTAATGCGTTGCAGGCGGAGCTCGTGCTGGGTTGCAAAACGGTTTTACACCAGCCTGAGCTGAGCAAGGGACGAGGCTACGAGCTAAGCAGGTTTTAAACCTGCCGTTTGGAGGACGGGAGCTTTGGCGTTTGGCCGAACACGTCTCGTGGCAGCAGCCGCGCCAGCCAATGCCCGGAGGAAGGCGCAGAGCCCCGGCACAGGCTTTCTCTAACGGCAAGGGCTTGCGGCTCCGCTGCTGCCTGTTGTGGGGAGATGGACCTACGCAGGGTCTGAGGGCGTTTGGCTGGAGCCCTGCCTGCTGCAGCCCTGCCTGCCAGACCCCCAGCGCCCCACGGCCATCGGGGATGCGCACCTCCACGGGCAGCTGCGCTCCGTGGCACAGGGTCCTCTGCCAATGCCGCTACCGAACCACACGCTGGTTCGTGGAATAATTTGCTTAAAGACCAAAAAAAGTCAGCCCAGAGTAAAGCTTGGAAAATTCAAGCATGCCTGAGCTAAACACGGGTGCGCAGCCCCATGGCCACGCTGAGGACTGGGGGTCTCTGCTTCCAAGGGCTCAACGCGTGCAGCGACCCGGGACCCTGGTGCTCCACGAACTCAACCACAGCCCCGAGAGAGGGAAAAGCGGCCGTGTGGGGAAACGGGTTATTCCTTAAAGGCTTCGGAAACGCGTAACTGCCTCCAGCCGCTGGCCGAGCAGCGCACAGACGTGCACGCCCCCCACGCCACGTTCTCCTCTGCCACCCGCTGCGGGGAGCAGCGAAGCCAGGACCGAGCCCACTGATGAGCTGAGCATCGCGTTTCGTTACAGCCTGGGAATATCTCCTGGGTTGCTGGGAAGACGCAGGGTTGCGGTGTGAAGGTACACTCTGTATTTCCTTATTAAAAGCATCACGTCAGAAGTACAAAGGAGAACCAGAGCTATTACATATTTCATGTTAGACTACCCTCAGCAGCACGCAAGACAGCCATGAAGATTGCTTCAGAAATTATTCTGGCTGTGGAGCATCAACTAAAGGTGATTCAATTTAGTGGGTTTTTTTTTAAAAAAAAACCTAACTTTGGAGTGATGTCACTATGTTCATATATATATATGACATATAGATCACGTATTCATTTGCTGTAAAGCGGGTGTCAGACTCCACCTATAAACCCAACACACAGGCTGGGCAATCACCGTTACTCACAGTGGCAGCTAAGACCATTTAATGAAGTACATCTATTTAGCATAGCAGTCAGAATAAACGTTTGTTTGGAGAAACAGAAATAAAACCCATGTGCAAAACCATCTGCTCCCGCCATTACCGTCAGAAGGAACTGAGTTACTACCAGCCACCGAACCATCGGCTTTACCACGGGTTCCCATCGGTGCGACTGAAATTATCAAGGGCATCCGCCGCCACAGGTTCTCCAGTTTGTTTTGCTTGGCTCGGCCCTTTTTCATTTAACTGGGCATCAGATTGGAGCCAGCTGGACTGAAAACCAATGTTTCTGATTCACTTGGACCAAAATCAGCTTTTTGCTGGGTCTCCTGCAGTGGGATGCCTTGGCAGCCCCTGGAGAGCTTGTACGGGAGCAGGGACCTCGGTGCCCCACTGTCTGCCCGCCCACTCCGGGGCCGATCCCACAACACGCCCCTGTACAGGCATACATTGATTTTTGCCTCTTCCTTAAGGTGCAGGTCCCAGCGCTGGGAGACAGTCTGCTAAATGCACATCAAAGAGCCTGTGCGAGAAAATAAGTGAGATCGAAACGTCTCGTCTTCCTGAGTATTATGGACAGAGCAGTGAAGTAAAACTTATCATCTTGTCTGCTGTTTCAAAGTAAATATATTAAAGAAAGTACCAAACCCCTCACCTCCTCCTTATTCTGTCCAACACTACCGAATACCAGTTGGAAAACACAATGGTTTTATCACCATGAAGGTTTTATCATAGGAAGATAATCAAAGCTACTTATATAGCCTAAGAAGTGGCTGACAACTCCACTGAGGGAAATAAAATTCTTTCTTCTCACAGTTAAAGCCCAACAATCAAGATTAAAGACATCCAGAAACACGGACAGAAATCCAGAAACATGTTTTTCATGCAGTGAGAATTCCTACCCAAAGCCTCGAGGAACAGATGTGTGACCGGCTTCAGGAGGCACGGGGGGATCCTGCCTCGGCAGAACAATCTGGGTTTGTGATGGCTGGCGGTGACGGCAGCCACCGGCGCTGGGATGAATAAATCACTGCTGGGATGTAAACCTTCAATTCCTTCTCCTGAACGCGCTTCAGCTTACTTTTGGCATTCTGCATAATTTGTATTATAATTCTCAGCATACAAAGTAAACAATCTTACGGCTCTTTTGTTTTGTTTTTCCCTAGTATCTCTCCTGTGGCAAAACTTTTCTCCTAACAGAGGACAAGCGCAGAATACATAAGGAGACCAGCGGAGCGGAGAGCAAAAAGTTGCCTTTTCTCTTCCCGATCTTCACTTTGGAGAACAACAAACACCAACCTCCTCCCTCGGGGCGCAGCGACCCCCACGACGAGTGCGGTAGGGCACAGCCAAGGCTGCAGACCCTTGCTGTGAAGAGCAACCCCTTCTCTTCTTGGAAACACCCTGCACTGGCTACCCTTAGGGGCAGGCTCCGGAAGCTGTCCAAGCAATAGGTATTTCTGGGAAAAGCCGAGGCCATGCTCCTGGATAACGTGGGCTCCTCAGAAGAGCCGCTCTTTCACCGCATGGCTCTGGGGTCACGCTGGGAAATCCCGTGAAGTCTGCACGCTCCAGAGAGCGGCACGCTGCTCTGCTTTCAACATTCTCCTACCCACAATTAAATGAAGACGCTGCCCTAAATCAGACACACAATTAACACCCAACGTCAGCACCTCAGCAATTAAAAACTTATTCCTGCATCGACGCCGCGATGGACGCCAGCTTCACCCCCAGCCGAAGCGCGTCCTTACCGGCATCGCGGGTGTGAACCGCCCCGACCTCGCACCGCAGGGACAGCCCCACCACCCCCGCGCACGGGGCTGCGGGGTGCCGAGCAGCACCTGCGCCGCCGCCTCAGCCCGGCTGGGCTGCTCCTTCTGCGGGATTGTGGCAACCCCAGGCAAGAGCTGCTCGCCCAAGTTTTATTTACCTCTGCAACGAGCCCCCACCCATCACGGGCCGTCGGGAGGCGTTGAAACCAAGCCGAGGAGCAGACCCCGAGGAAAACAGGACACCGCTGACCCTTCTCACAGCGGCGGGTGTGCAGCACCGAACCTCGGTGGGGGTGGAAGAGGCAGGGGCGGCCTGGGGAGCTCGGCCGGTCCCCGGCGCCCAGCGGCGCAGCACCGAGCGCGGATCACACTCTGCCAGGGGAGGAAGACGCCCGCTATCCAGGCGACTCGACAGGCAGAAAGTAACAGAAACAGGGTACTCGCGAAATTACCTGATGGCATTGCCAAAGCGATACTTTAAAGTCACAACGGAAAAATGTAAGTTCTGATTTTTAATTTTTTTTTTTTTTCAGTGACGCAGAAATTCCCCATGCAAGCCCCCCTCGTGAGCCCGCTGGCCGGGACTGCCTGCCTCTCCTTCCACCACCGTTTCACCTCAGCCCCACGCAGCCACTCCAGCATCAGCAACAACTCTCCAGCGCAAGGCATGAGGAAAACCCAGGTTATTATTCAGTCAGTTTGTATTTTATTTATTGTGTTGTCTTTTGGGGGTTTTGCTTACTTTTTTTTTTTTTTTTGAAAAAAAAATTGTCAGAAAAAAAGTCACTCATGCAGCTCACGGAAACAGTGAGCAGAGTATTCATGTTCTCAATTTCAGTATTGAAATGAGTATCTTGCATTTTATTTTAAAGGTCAAAATATTTTTTTTTTAATTGCCTAAAGCAAGTACTTTAATTTTAAAGCAGTACAACTGATCTGCTTTTCCCAAAACAACCTAGGGCAATAGAGACTTTGGTGTAACAACTTCAAAAGTCGACACGCCAGGAAACTCTCTGTGTTCACAGCAACTGCACGGACTTTAGCAACACAAAGAGATGGCAGAGATTTGAAAGATTTAGTAATTTTTAATTAGTCAAGACTGGTGCAAATTGGCACTGACTAAAGCATTACCCGTGCAGTGCGCCTGCCCCCCGTAATTCTCCCCCGTGAAAAGGCAGAGCCCCTGTCAGCGCTCCGCCTGCGCTCGTCTGCTCCCAACGTCAGGAGCCCCGCGGTGATCCGTTCCGCGTCACCGAGACCTGTCCTTGCTCACCAACACCAGCGGTTTAGGAAATTAACTTCACTTTTAGGTGTCCAGCGGCTGCAAGACCAAGCGGCCGGACCCCTGCGGTGGCTGCAGGAGGCAGCAGCCCGACCTCGGCTCCCCCCGTGCCCTCACGAGGCTCCAAACACAACCTCACCCACAGGCAGACCCCGCTCTGAAGCCACAGGAGTCAGCGGAAAGGCGCCGTGGTGAATTCAGGCTCGATGAGCACCCGCGTTGCCTTGCGAAGGCAAAGGCAGAGCATCTCCCACATCGCCTGCAGCCCTCGACCACCGCTGTCCCCGCAGGTCAACGGGACGACTGCACGGCTGGAAAGTTACCTTGGGGGGAATCAGTTACCGCAGCCCTCATAAGCGCCTGCTCGGAGGCCAGAATAATACTTGGAGATCGCCAGGGATGAGAATAACGTCTGCTTAGAACCACAGAATCATTTAAGTTGGAAAAGGCCCTTAAGATCATCGAGTCCAACCATTAACCCAGCACTGCCAAGGCCACCACTAAACCACGTCCCCAAGCGCCACCTCTACTTGTCTGCTGAACACCTCCAGGGATGGAGACTCCAGCACTGCCCTGGGCAGCCTCTTCCAGTGCTTGACAGCCCTTTCGGTCAAGAAATTGTTCCTGATGTCCAACCTAAACCTCCCCCCTGAAAAGCAGCAGAGGGTGAGGGTTTGCTTTGCACCATTTTTGCAGACACCACATAGACGCCCAGTGACCCAAAGAAGCAAACGTGTCAGCCCCACCGTCACCACAGGCAGTTATATCGCCCAAACGTCGGATAAAGCCTTGCAAGGCTCCTTTTGGACCGTTCCCCAACTCAGCACGAAGCACACAGACTACCTGGGGGGGAATGTTTTCCAGAAAAACCTCTGTGATAAATATGGACCAACGACATCATCTGTCTTATCCGTGCATTGGAGTTACCAGGTGTGCTGGAGTATTCATCTGTATATTGGAGTTAGCAGGTGATTATACATTTAATCTTGAAGAATAAGGATGCTTCAGTGCTGAAAATTATTTCTGCTTTCCTGAAAGGAGGCCAAATACTCATGAAACCTGTGCCTTTTCTGATAGAGAAAAGAGAAGAATTTGTAACTTGCAAGAATCAAACACCATGCGGATCTCTCACAAGACAGGATTCCACCCCAGCAGACTGGTGCTGCAGATGACAAGCAATTAACTGCCCTCACTACTCACTTTGAGCTAATTAAACACAGCACAAACCACCTAGGCATTATATTTTTTCAGGATTTTTTTTTTGTTTCCCCCCTACTGCTTCTCCGTGGGGGATGAAGGGATGGCCAGGTTTCAAAGATGCCGCAATGCACTCTAAAAGAAGAATGAGATCCAACAGAAGCAGTTCAGGTAGCCAACCTACCTTTTGGCTCCTCACTGGTCCGAGGAGGACAGGAGGGACCTCCCAGAGCAGCTCAGCCTGCCCAGAAGGGCAGTTTGCTGGAGATGGTGGGCAGGAGGGGGCCCCCCGGCCGCAGACACGGCCCGGACGGTCACCAGCACGGACCGGCCGTCCCTCCCTTAACGCGGTAACGCCAGTTTGACTCCGCTCCCCTCCAGCAAACACTCACACACAACTCAGGAACAGAGATGCCTTCCTCCTGGTCGCTGCCCACCATTGCTTCTTGCTGGTTTTAGCTGCGATGCCCGGTCGGCATCTCAGGGCTGAGCGGGACCGGGACTGGAATCAGGCAGATGCTCCCTCTAGAAGGTGTTACGTGAGGAAATGGAAGAGGAGAGCGAGCTCTCCGGGGGTCTGTAAATACCACATTCTAATTAAGGCCTGAATTCCACCTTAGGCCACTTACAAAAACTTATGAATGAATTAAACGCCTTTAATCTCCTTCAGGATTATAAATATTAAATGGCAACAGAGTGGAAAGCAGAAACATTGCACGTTGTGCCACCAAAACCAGCTCAGTGGCATTGCTTGAGTTCTCCTGGAGCTTCTGGGTTGGTTATTTCATGACCTTCCTCGACAAAACATCCGAACAGATTTCCTTTTACCGAGGACATGTTTCGGCAGAGCCCTCTGTGCCTGGCACCCTGCTCTGAGCTCACCCTCCGCTCTGCGAAGCGCGATCGGGTGCTGCAGGGAAGAGGATTTCCCCCACTGTGTGGCATTGCAGCTACTCAGAATATTCTTGAGAAAATTCCAGCAGGTTTAGTTTGAAAATAAAAACATACTGTTGCAATTTGTAAGAAGGTCTGTGCAGACGTATCAACCTCCAGTTGACTATGTTTGAATTATTAAATTTTACTCTTTTAGGAGGAAAAATACCACATCTTACGGAAAATTATTTTTAATACAAACAAACCACAGGCCTTGAAAGTCTCAGCCTATCGCGCTCACAATCCCAGCCCTTTCAGATGTAAAAGGTCTTTATTACAAATGCTCTTTAAAGTTAAATATATTCTTGTTTTTCATGCAACGTTCGTTCCAAGCAGAAACACTGCTTTCCTGTGATGCCAGCGGAAAGCTTTTCTCTTCAAAGTAGGAAAAGGAGAAATATATAAAAGAGCCATTTTGCTCCACCAAGCAAAGCCTGATCTAAGAACGCAGGAATGTAATGCTCGCAGATTGCCGTCCAGACCGCCGGAGCCCGGCACAGGGCTGGGCTGCCCGGGATTCCCTAACACTCATCTCTCCTCCTCCCTTCCTCATCAAGTCCTTCAGCTGCTTTTGGGGCATTAAGGCTTGATTTAGCCTCAGTAGCAGCTCACGCTGCTCTCAAAGTTGAGGGAAGGTGGTGAAGAACATGGCCTCTAACAAGCGACCCTTCAAGTTTTATTTTATGTATTTGAGGAGGAGACACCGCGGCAGAAGTCTGAGGAAGAGTCAGGGGAGGTTCTCGTATCAGGAAGGACGATACTGGAATTTAGATCTCACCACAGCTGTGCTTTGCCATGAAGGCGACAAGGGAGAGGACTCCACAGGAGAGCTGCTCTAGCTGAGTCCATAACACGAGATGCACTAACAAAAGACGATGCTGTGTTAAGAACATGTTTGATAAATACTGAGAATTGCATTAAAAAAGCCAGCTATATATAAGGAAAAAACCCCAAATCATTTTGATCGGTTAATCCCGAAGTGGTTTGGTTCAAAGTCAATGACAACTAAAGAAAAACAGATTCCTACAGGCAAAGGTGGACTAGTCCTTCCAGCACAGCAACTCGTATGTAGAGCAGAACTGAAGACTCTTCAATTCAACTGAAAAGCTGCCTGAAATCTGCATCTCAAGCAAGAACAAGAACTTACAAGGACAGGCTTTTTTCCTCCCTAGAGAAACAACAAGCTCACGGAGAAGGGGGAGTGTTCAGAGCCTGAAAACAGAAAAAAAAGGCTGACTTGGCAAAGCGAGCTGTACCTGTTTTTGTCAGAAGGTAGCTCATAAACAAACAGCTACAGAAGACACCGCGATATAGATCTTGAAAACTGTTTTCAGAGTTGAATACTGACAAATTATTCAGGTACACAAACAGAAGAGAAGGGGGACGTGTCGTGGTCTTCAGTGAAGACGAGAGGCCAGGACCAGCTACCCGACTGTAGTTTAAAAAAACCAAACCAAGCTCCATTTTTCTCCCCCAGCCATCTGAGCACCTGGGTACGGCAACACGACGGATCAGAAACGAGCTGTAAGCAAACACAGGCACTTCTGACGTGATCGCGGTCCAAACGCCTCTCGTGGGGAGAAACAGCAGGGAGCCCACCGGGCACGAGAAGGGTGGGGAACACCACGAGCAGAGCAGCTCACAGCTCCACCGCGGAAGCGGGGCAGAGCATGGATTTTTGAGGCAATTTGTAGGCAAACACAGTCCACGTGATGCATCTGGGCCCCAGAGGAGCTTTTGAGAAGGATGCCACGGCGGCAGCTGCTGGGCGAGAGGGGGCTGTTGGGGTTAGAGCACGAGCGGTGGGAAGGAGCAGGACGGAGCACGGTGGGCCAGGAACCCCGGGACGCGCTGCAGGAGAAACGGCGGGGCTCCACGGCTTTGGCTTTGAGGACCTCCTCCACGGGCTCGGCGCCGATGCGCTCGTCAACCCGACTCAAACCCAGGAGGCTTTAAACGGCAGGAACTGGTCACCCGGCAGGTTGGACGGATGGCAATGGGAAACGTTTAACCACGAGCAATGTGGGATCAGGCACCTGGGGGTGAACTTCTGCTAGAGCAAAGGCGATCACCCAGCAGAAACATGAACGACTTAAAACATATAAAATATCTGTTCAGTAACTGCATCTCATTGTCACGTTTTGCTGTGATCTCTGAAAAAACCTCCAAGATAGGAGCTGCGGTTGGCACAACGGAAAGCTCAGAGACAATGGCAAAAATGAGCGTCCAGCCTGAGCGGCTGGAAGAAACCTGCCTCCCTCTGGGCGAGTGGTGGCAGGGAGGGAGCGCTTCCTACCAACACGCCAGGCAAACGACCACTAAAAGCGGGAAAAAAACAATTGTTAGGTGTTTTCTATGGTTTCTTTTAGACTGGAAATTAGATAAAAATATAATATTATCAGCATGAAAGGACTAAAGTCTGGGAAGGCGTCAGGCGTCTCTGTAGGGAAGTAAGAGAACAGCAAAGAGCTGAGAAGTGAAGACCAAAGTCCCTGCTTGCTTTGCTGCTTCCCAAATTTCCAAATTTAAGCATTTATGACCCAAAAGGTGAAGCTCGACTCTGCTCACGTCAGCAGGAACTTCAACAAAACGCTTTATCTACACATTAATTTAAGGTTATCAATTATTAGGAGATTTGGATGCTTAGAAAAATTTAAACCTACTATCCCCAGTGACATGTACATTCAGCCAAGCCGGCAACTGGAGTGGCCCACGTGCTGATACTCAGAAGTTGGGTTCCCAACAGATTTTCATACACCCACCTACTTCATTTACACAGCTACATCTTTTATCCTGTATCTCGAAAAACCAGGCTAAGTCACACCAAAACTGCAGACACCTGCAGGGTTTTGCATCAATATCTGCCCCCCCCCCCCCCCCCCATTAGGATGCTTGAGGAAGAAAAGCCCAATTCGTAGCAGTTTTGACAAACTACAGAGCGCTCAGTCAGGTGTAGCCCGAGTACCCAGCTTAGTACCTCAAGGTAACTGTTCACAAACTCTTCAGAAGCTAAATTGGCCTCAGACCTCTCTGCAGAAAGGGGCAAAACTCGCTCCCCTTTCCGAGAGGAGGCGTTTTTTTCTGCATTTCTCGTTGCTGCCCTGTTTTCCTTCCTGACGTGAAGACAGTATTAAATATAACAACCTCGAGACAAGCAAATGGAAGAAAACCATGAAAAACTGTCTGGATACAAACCAGCTCCAATACAAGCAAACTTGCCAGAAGTGTGTTCATTATGAAAAGCGTGTGGAGAGGCAACAATTCTGGATGTCACAGCCATTGCTGAAGAAATACAATATACAGATACTTCATTGACGGTTGGAAGGATAAATCAAGTTAAATTGCTCACAGAAGCAAACCCAAAGCATCTTGCTGTGAATCTAGAAAAGTAAATTCGTAGTCTCTTGGGAACTTTGCTATCATTTGTTTTCATTTCTTTGACTTCTCTTCATTTATGCTCGAGATTAGCCCTCCCAACAATGATCACAGCAATATAAAAATGTGTTCCCAGAGGAATGGGATAAAAGTAATATCTACCAAAGTAAACCCAAGTGAAGAAATCAAAATAGGAAGAACTAAGTTTATAAAAAAAGAGCCACAAACTACTTAGGAAAGGGAAACAAAATTACTTTAACTGTTGCTGAACCACTAAACGTCTGCCCAAAAATCTGTAGCCTTGTTAGGAGGCCAGAAAGCAGAGAAAAACCCCCAAGACAAAACCCATAAAAACTGCCATCAACACTCCTTTTTACCCTTCCACATTGCCCATATTGTTCAGAATTTATTTACTAAGTATTTTTGTTTTTCCTAAAGAAAATTTCACCTCCATTTTTCCATCCTATGCATCTAATTTGTAGCCAAATACAACCCTGCTAAGGATGTAGACAAACAAATTACTCCCGAAACAGCATTATCCAAGCTAAGTGATTATCAGTATTTGACCAGCACGTGAAGCCAACAGGCAACAAGCCTGAGCCCTCGCCAGTCCTCCTCACCTCAGCTCAGTTTTAAATTACACCTTCCTTAATTCCTAGCGGTTTGTTCGTAGGGGAGGCAAACCCAGAGCTCCTTCTGGATACGGACCCTGTGGTCGGCCCAAATGCATTCTTCTTCCTCGAGCAGTTTCCCAATGACACAACCAACTTCTATCTGCTACGCAAGTCCTGTTCTGGGTGGGTTTTCTGAGGTTTCAGGGCTGTTCTCTCTACGCTGCTGGTTGAACTGAAAACCATTACACGCTTTGTAATGCTTTTTTTTCCAACCTGAAAATTGAGAAAGAGCAGATACCCCAAAACCCCAAGGCACTTACCTGAGCAAAAGAACACCAAGTCCATCACAGCTGTGAAACCATGGAGCAACTGAAGGAAGACACGGAGCAACCTCCAACGAGAAGGCAGGACACCAGCACTTGGAGGACCACGGCCACGCCAGCAGGGCAGGGGCGAGAGCAGCTCTGAGGTGTGACCTAGCTGTTTCCTCCTCCCATGCCAAGACTGGGTATTGCTCAGCCAAAAGAGCCAGCGGCTCCAAATAGATAAAGTTTCCAGGCCAAATAAACAGGGTGTACGTTGCTTTTTCGTGTCCGTGTGGGTCAAGCCAGAATGGGCTTAAATTGCAGGAAGAAGTTCACGCTGGAAGGGGAAAACCTTCCCTGCTGACAGCAGTTAGGCCGGGGAAGGAATCACCTGGGGATCCCTCAAATCTCTGTATCTGCAGGTTTAGAGAGCCAAAACAGCCAAAGGCCTGTCAGGAGGGATTACACACAGCTGAGGCTCCTGGACACTGGGAATGGCTTAAAGGAACAGGGTGTTGCTGTTTCTTCCCCCCCCCCCCCAAATATTCCAAATTTAATTTCCATAACTCTTATCAACAAAGCAGACCAGGATCTGGTTGACTCAAATACAGCAGCGTTGAACAAATGCTACGGGATCAAAATATTTTCATTTTGCTGAAAGATTTTCTGGTCCTAAGAAATCCAATATGCTGGAAGCTTCACCCACATCAGCAGCTGCCTCCCGCAGGGGTGTTAGCTCGGTCTGGCTGCTCGCATCCCCAAACTCATTGTTAGTTCTGTCCCTCGCTGCTACAGCAGGCTTGGACTCTGCTGCTGAACGCATTTCATTTTCTTGGTGCTTTACAATATAGCAAAGGTTTTCTTCCTCTTACGACAAAGAAAGACTATACTTATTAAAAGGTCTTGGTTGATTCTGTTGAATCGAATAAAACAGAACTGAAGATTCTGTTTTAGTTATTTTTCCTTTTTTTTTCCCTCTGTAGAAATAGGAAATTTCTGTTACACAGTTTCATTGGCTCCTTTAGGACCACTTAGGGTCATTCTAGAATTTTTGTTTTCTAGCTTAAAAAAACCAACAAAAACCTCTCAAACACCACCCCTCTTTTTTTTTTTTTTTTTTTTTCAATTTTCAGAAATCCAGTATAATTTCACCTTTTTCTGCTTTCACCAGGCAGACCATCACTGCTCATCACAAGCTCAGGAGAAACAGTCCCAGCACACCCACACCAGGACCTCTGAGTCATCTCCTCTTGCCCAGCCCTGGCCCAGGTCATTCCTCACTGGGTGATTAGTCTGAGCGTTTCTTGCTACCGGGGTCAGAAATTCCCCCCGTGTGAGCTGGAGAACCCTTGGCAGAGGGGCTGGGAGGTGCTCGGGCTGTTGTACTTAGACCAGGGTTAGAAAAACTGCACTGGGCTGGAGGACGATGGGAGGGAGCATGACCCCCCCCCCGGCAGTCCCCCACCCCTGCATCAGGGCAGAGACCCGGGATAAACGAATCCCCCCTGTCAATCCACCCCCACCAGGCGAGCCCAGCGAGCCCAGGACCGAAAAGATGGTGTTTTAACGTGGCAGGTATTAGGAAACGTGGGTTTCCTGGAGAGCTGAAGATGGACAGAATTTGTCACAATAACTTGAACAATCCAGTCACAATCCACCCAGAGTGCTACTCTCTCCAAACCACTCTAGAAAAAAATTCCATGGGTACTCAAGTCAGGAATAACTAGATTTTCCTCTTGGTTACCCAAATAAAAGGAAGCGTGCCCTTGTTTCGGAAGGTAAAATTAGAGTCCTGGAAATTAACTCCTAACTCATGACAATCAGTTTACTCTGATTTGTTCTTGTGGAGTTGTTGAGGTTTGGGCAACACCATCTCCTGCTGTGCTACCCCCTCCTAGCACGGCGGTGCAGAACAATGATCTCTTCTCGACTTAACTGCACTGGCCCAACAAAGTCTGAGGCTTTTGGGGTTCGGGGTTTTTTTGAGTCTGCTCTTACATGAGCCCCTCCTCTCCTCCTGGGTGTCCTCTGGCGATGGGGGCTGCACTCCCTCGGTCTGGCTGCCGCTGCGTCACCTCGCGCGGGCGAGCTCCACTCAAAACCATTTTTGGTGTGGGCTTGCCAATGGTGTGGTGGCACGCAGGCCTGTCTGTCTGTCTGTCTGTCTGTCCTTGCTATGTCTTGGCTAAGACACTTTGAAGCGTGCACCCCAGTATACGGAAATCTAGATATACTGCCGAAAAGAAATAACTATTCCAGAAAAATTCTATGGCCTGAGAAAAGTAACCAACTCTGAGCATGACGGAGCCTAGCGCTCTTCCAGCGTCCCGAAGCAGCTCAAGGCTCTGTGGGTGCTTTGCAAGCGAGCTGGGCGGACCAGTGCTGCCCCCCAACCCACAGGCAGTGCTCGGTAGGGATGACTCCATAAGTGGTCTCCCGTGGACTTACGTAGCTATTATTTCTTGGCACCCACTGTACGCTGTTAGTGTGTGATGGTCCCTCATCTGTGGCCACCATTGCCGCGCGAGTTCCCAGTCAGCCATGGAGTTATCTCCAGTGACGGACTGAGACGGCGCAGAGCGCTCCTGCACCTCCCTGGTCAGGCCACGCCAGTGCTCTCTGGGGAAACACAGCCAAACCAAGCATCAGGCCTCCTTTTTCTCCAAGAGTTGCTGGACTTGACATCAGGGACAGCCTCATTGTCCCAGGCCTGGAGGCCAGACCAACCTCACCTCCAGCCTCGACAACGACAGCCTCGCCCGACCGTCTGCAGGACAAACGGACAGAGCTGGAGCAGAGCTTGCAGCCTTCAAGGCCTTCCTGACTGCAAAGCAGTCGAATGTTATTAAAGTAATATGATTATAAACAGCGATAATTAGAATTAGAGTATTAAGGGCTATATTATGTGCTATATACTATACCAATCCAAAGGATAACGTGGTAAAGCAAAAAGCACCTATATTCATCCTGGGCTGTACTAAAAAGCTGTGCCAGAAGGTTTTTCTTCGATATGTTAGACGTGAATGCTAATTCATTTATATTCACAATGCTAATGCGTCTATTTGCTCATTTTTATACATGGCAAAAGCAGTATATAAATACAGGGGATGTAACGGTTCCCCTCAACCCCTCGGAGTTTTTTGCATCAGACGCAGGACACACCAAAGCTGTTCTGTTCCATTTTCTAAGCCCTGGCTCGGAGAACAGGCGCTCCTGCTGTCGGCAGCAGCGCACCCCCGGGAGCACAGGGGTGCCTCGGTGGCACCCACCCCAGGACCGGCCATGCTGCATCCACCCTCGGTGCTCCTGGGGCAGGTGAGGAACCAAATCCCGACGAGGAGCGGCGTCTCCGCTCCCCCCGCCAGCCAGAAGGAAGGAACAGGCATCCCCACCCAGGCGCTCTGTTATTCAAGTAAAAATCTAAAATGGTTTTGTGGTTTCTCACTGTTACCCAGGTTTCTCCTTCAGCTCGGCAAAACTACGTCTGTATAAGAACAGGAGAGGGTTAACGTGGAGGATGGGCTCTGCCACCGCCCGAGACTTCTGCCAACAACGAAAAGCCGTTGCTTCTGACAAAGCCATTTTTCTTACATATTAATAACAAGAGAGGAGAAGGTTCTAACTTGAGGCACCTGAAGAGCGATTAGGATTTTCTAAGGGTGCTGTGAAACGAAGAGGCCATAAAAATACTATTTTGGGATGAGATCATACCCATCCACAGACTTGAAGCGCTTCTCTGAAGGTATTTTGACCTCGGTGACTATCAGCATTTTGCACCATAACGGGCCTTAACATACACATGTTGGATCATGGGGCTAGCTGCGTTCACTTTAATATTCCCCCATTTTAAATATAAGAAAACTTGGAGTCTTTCTAACCGGTACGGATCACCACCGGCACTGATCACTTCTTGTGTTTCACAGGAGAAAATCAAACACGTTACCCACCCGCTATCACACTTACATCGTGACGAGGATTTCCGACGGTGTCAGGAAATGCTAAAATCAAGGAGAATCCCCAAAATATTAATACCCCATTTTATTCACATTTGAAATAGGGGATGGCAGTATAGGGTCTGGATATGCACATACATTTAAACCAGGAAACAACACAAGGGTACAAGCCACTGAAACAGAAGAGCTTTCAGTCATAAAAGCAAGATCTCACTGCTTTTTGGTTTTTTAATCAGGAAAATTTGCAAAACCTCATGAAAACCCCTGCGATGCCCGTCTTTGGGTCCAGTGAAAGACCTACACCTCTTCTCTGGGTCACCGCTGCCCAGTCCCACCACCGGTACAAGCGAAGAGCTTTCGTCTCCACATAACTCACGCCGGACTCCCGAGTCACGCAGCGGTGGGAGCAAACCCGGCTCTTCCAGTGATGTGAAAGTAACTGTTCAGTGCAGCTGTGAGCGAGCGGCTGCCACGAGCCTTCAAGCCCTGCAAAACCCCACCGCGCCCGCCGGCTGCGGAAGCGTCACCCTCCCTGGCGGAGGGGAGAAAAACCCAGCAGCGCTGTTTAACCAGGAACTTCCCACCCAGCAACACGCCTCCTCCCTCACACCACCAGCAGCTTTGGGCCGGATCTTGCTCTCGTAGAAATAAATGACAATTTCTTTTCTTTTTTTTTTTTTTTTGTGTGTAGAAGTTTGAAACCCTACATACTTTCTAAAACACAGCTTATGTTAAGTACTACTCTTTGAATTATTGGGAGTTCATTCTTCCAAAGCATTAGAAAATACTTTATTTCCTTGATTATAAAAAATATCCAGCGCACATCTAAAGAAAAAATTACCATTAGTCGAGGAAAATACCAAGAACACTCCTAGAAAATAGGAAACTATAAATCTAATGATTAATAACTTAAAAATAGGTCAACTGAGAAAACGCTTACGACCACAGAGAGAGGAGAGTGCGTCTCTCCTGCAGCACAAAGGAAGGGATACGCTGGCGTTCAGCGGAGCTGTGCCGAGTTACTCCAGCCACGACATCCCACCTTCGTGGTCAGAGCGGCTATTTTGCTCACGCTACGCTCAGAACTCCGACTGGTATTAGTGGAATTTGCACACAAACCACGAGCGGCGGGAGCTCTCTCTGGTTTTCTATCTCGAGTAAAATCCATGAGACCTGCGTTATTTTGACCAACACTTCAAAAAGTTTAGAAACTTAACTCCCCCCCCCCCGCCCCCGAAAACTGGCTTAAAATATTTATTAATTAAAAAAGTTAAATATTTATTTATACAAATATGATGAGAAAAATCTCATGCAGACTTTTCACATACAGCAACATAATTCAAATCATACTGCGATGGTTTTACAAAATAACTGCGCTCAGGAACTCTGACGGAGAAGTGTTGCTGTCGCCCGCGTGCCTGAAAGCACCACGCACGGCCGTTAGAAAGCTATTTCTGAAACTTAAAGAGTTTTCCTATGGAACATACGCCAAGATTTTCACACTCTTCACTAAGATTAACAATTAATTATCTTCTTACTACTACTCAGAGAACTGGACAGAGACGTATGACCACCGGGTAACGAATTCCCGCATCCCGCCCTACCTCTAACACGCTATGTTAGTGCATAAAGTTGCCGAAAGATTGCTTTAGATAATTCCCCTAAATGATGAAAATATCTTGAGATTGTTATGGATGGCATCTGCTTCTGCTTAATTACAAATCTGCATTGGATTCATAATTTGTGTATATTACAAGTAATTTGCATAATTAAAACAATTAAGGGATTGACATATCATGGCAATTAGAAATGCATCAAACTCTGGATGTGGTACAAAAGAGAGCTTCAATATGAAACATTAATTCTTTGAGAACAAAATATCCTTCAGATTCCCGCAGAACAGCCTTCACCAACTCAAGAGATGTTCAACAACCCCCGTCCAGAGAAAGTTTTTCTCAGGGATATCCGCTTCCTCGTCACGCCGCTGCTCGTGTAACCCCCAACGCTTCAGCCTTCACCTGAACTTCTTCCTGCAGTCACAGCACGGGTGTGTGTATTTATTGCCAGTTTCAGGAGGTTTTACCTCATTTTCCGTAGCCTTATCCTGTTTTCTTTGTCCCTCTTTTTAAGAACAAGTATGAACTGATTGAAAAAATGCTCTTGGTCCTTCTTCTTCTGAACAAGGCGAAACCGCTGATCTCTTCCGTGCTTCTCCGCAAACTCTTTAAACGTTGTTCTGCGGAAAAGAGAGACATTTTAAAGCTGCGACTTCATCAATCCACTCGCGGACGCTTCGGCCTGGATCTCACCTAACTGTTCACAGAGACACTAAAAACGAGGGGCGTTCCGGGGAACATTTGCCAGGAGCATGACGGTGAACCCGGGACGAGGGAGGCGAGACCACGCCAGAACCGCCTGGGCTTTGGACTCACGGACCCGCCTGCAACAGTGGAGTTCCAGTTTGGGATTCAGAAAAACCTGGGTGATGGTTGGCAGGACAATTCTGGATCACTAGCGCAGTATTTGCTACAGCACAGGTTACTGCAGCCCTAACCTGCCGGCCCTCAGGGCCAGCACTGCGGTAATTAGCCTGTAACAGAGCAGAGCCCTGCGTCTAATCGCAAACAACTGCACCCTGACTGCCAGCAGGACACAGCGCCGCACGAAACACCACGTTGGTCTGACCTTTCCCAAAGCCAGCAAAAAACGAAGCGTAACTTGGGAGTGACGGGCACGGCGCCATCACAACCCACGGGCAGCTTTGCCGGAGGATTTCACCGCCAGCTCCAGCATCTTCCAACGCCAACGCAGTAAACACAGACGTTCACTGGTATTTTGCCCGGATGCCTTTGCTAACCCCAGTCCAGGCCCACGTGTCCAGGCCCGAGAGCAGCATGGCGGGCGCTATAAAGAACCGGCACCACGGTTCACAGACCAACGACAAGGGGGTTTTTATTTAAACTCCCGGGCTTTCAGTGTTTCCAAGGTGCACATTGTTGTGTTCCCAAGGTGTACGCTCTTCCAGCAGCGTTTTCTAGCTTAATCTCCTTGTCGGTTGCGTCCACAGCGCCATGGGATGTGATGGGAAGCTGGAGTTAACGAAGGAGAGGAGGAAAGCGGTGACGATGGGAAGGGCAGCAACCCCGCGCCGCCGCCTTGCTCTCCCTGGGATGACTCTGCTCCGTCACCGTGCCCTGCCTCCTGCACTTGGACTGTCGGCTACACCAGGGCCCTACAGCACGTGTAGGTTCGTCACAGCCACGTGGGGAAAGGCCTGTTCTCTTTTTACTGGAAATATTTTTGATTTATTTACCTCATTGTGTACCAAATCGAGCCAGAGACTGTTGCAGGCGGGTGAGTCGCTTTGATGCTGCGGTCTCGCGGTCGCCTCCACAAAAACGTTAACAGATAAAACGCTCTCTGTCCCGCAGGCCACCACTGTTTTGCCCTGGCAGACTCAAAACAGCGTTGCTGGAACCAGCGTTTAGCTGCTACGGTAGCCCACAATATTCTCAATTTTGTTGCAAAAAACTTCTCCTAACTATTCCTTCTGTAGAGCCTGTTTGTACCCACGTGTCTAGGCAGGCAGTGCTGTACAATCACCAGCATATTTCAGTAGAGAAAACGGTAATTTCTTAGTTCCAACAACTTAATCAGATTTATAATGTATAAACCTTTATTTTCATGTAATTTACAAACGCAAAAGCACTGACCTAAGCACTGCGTTCGGTATTGTGCAGTTTTGGATCCATTAATTAAAAAGCACTGCGGAAAAATTAATTATAGCGTTGCACGCTTTATTTTAATCTAGTGATGTGGCATTAATACTAATTTTGTTAAATTATATTTCTCTTCCATCAAAAACCAAACCTAAATACAGATTTTCACTAGTTACACCTGTACGCCTAATATAAACGAGATTTAACACTCAGGTACTGATTTTACATAACTAATATATACGTGTGTAATTATAGCATATATGTGCATATAAAATAAATGTGTTACGCAAAATATTAGAGAGAGAGGGAGAGAGAGAGGGAGAGGAACAGAGAGAGAGATGGAACGTTCCCTTTCCCAGTAATGAGACAAAATATTGTCAAATATTAGGGATGGAATGTCCCACAGCACTGTAACAAGGGACGTACAAGCTGGCTGCAAAGTTCTGGGGCCGATAAGCACAGGCCAAACGAGAAAGCTTATCTCCACAAATCTTCAGAAGGCAATGCCATACCTTGGCGATAACTTGGATTCTTCAAGGAGCTTTTTGAATTCTTCTTTGGCTAACAACAACTTGTTTTTCTTTTCTTTATACTCTTCTCTGATCCGGGTCTTGACAAACTGTTCAAATATCTTTTCAAGAAAGGGAAACAAGACAGAGGATTTATTAACAAAGCCTTTATGGTGTTTAGGCCTGAGCGAAGGGCTGTCAGTCTCAGGAACCGCAGCTCTCCTCCGCCCTCCGCACCGGCTGACTCGCGTGCAGCTGAACCTGCTTCGTGCAGCACTGGTCGCGCGGCCACACAAAACAAGTAGCCGGAAAAAGGGACAACTGGGACAGACACCTTCATGCAAACATCAAGGGCAACATAAATCAAAATTTCCTGACTTCAGTGTTTTGCTCGCGTTTTCACGCCTACAGCATCAGGTTTAGTGCATCTGTACATCCGACTGCAGTTACGCAGTTTGGATCTCGCATCTTTCCCAACTTGCTGGAATTCCTGAAAATGTCTGTGGTGCTAAACATCAATATTCTCCACGTTACCCCCCCAAAAAGCCTGAAGACCTTTGAAATCAGTCGCCAAAAACCACGAGCTTGCACACGCTCCTCTGTGCACACACACCCGAAAGCTTTAATGCGTTTGGAAGGGTCGGCAGCCTTCCTCCAACGGTACTTGGCAGCTGAACATGCCGCTCAGCACCAGGATTTTTGGTGTCTTGAAAAGGAGTTAAGGAGTTCACAATGTCACAAAATTCTGCCAACTGCTCTAATCACATTTTTAATACCAAAAATCCGGCCCTGCTGGTTTCCCACTCTAAAATGTGTGGCACGCTAAGCTGTTGGATAAAAGGAGCTGCTCCTCAAAATGCTACTGGCTTTACACATGCACCATCCTTTTCACCACAAATTGCATACATTAAGCATCATTACTATGGTCTCTACCACAGTCGCCTTCTCATCAGCCATGAGGATGCACGGGTGCAAATCCACATTTCACGAAAGCTGAAGTAACCAAATTACACCCGGTATTTAGTACGGTGGGTAGAAAAGG
This sequence comes from Leptosomus discolor, assembly GCF_034619465.1. Classification (NCBI taxonomy): domain Eukaryota; kingdom Metazoa; phylum Chordata; class Aves; order Leptosomiformes; family Leptosomidae; genus Leptosomus; species Leptosomus discolor. The sequence goes on along the minus strand of NC_141396.1, from coordinate 1,283,416 downwards.
GAAGAAATAGCACCGGAAAAGTAAACATCAAAAAACGGCCATGAAAGAAGTACTACGAAACCCCCAGGAAATCTAAATACATTATACTGTGTGCGATTGCGTAAGTGAGATGGAAAAAAGGGAACAAATGAAGTAGGGGACACTGTTACTGCTTGCCTTTCTAGTGTCAGTGAAGCTATTACGAAGGTAATAAATCAAAATTAACAGATAGCTCACTATTTTAACGCAGTTGCTCCTTTACCCTTCACTGTTCCTTTCTTAAACACAGCAGCATCTTTCAGCTGATCGTAACCCCTGGGAAAATATTGGCAAGTCAGCGGAGCAAACCGCGGATGTTCAATAACAGATCGTTACGTTCCTCGGTCGAACCCACCTCAGCGCAAGTTCGAGTCAAGAGGAAGCTCCCCCGGACGCTCGCGGATCACAGCCAAAACACTTGCCCTACCCTTTTGTGCCTGCCTGCCCACGGAAAGGAGGAAACTGCAGAACCGCCAGGCACGCTCCGGCACGCGCTCCGTCCTTCCCCCCCTCCTTCCTCACTCACAGTGGGAGCCGCTTTTCACCTCTAACCCCCTCCGGTATAAATCCATTTGCATCATTTCAAACGCACTCAGACGCTCGCTGTTCAGGCCACGCAGCCAGCACCCGTGAAGGTAAATGTCTCCATAAAGCTAAATAACGTCTTCTACTCCTCTGAGCTGCACTTCAAGAAGCACTTCCATTAAATCAGGCGTCTGCTCTTGTCCGAGCCTAACTCTCTTCTTAAACCACTTCTTGGAGGAAGACGGGGTCTAATGAAACGGCCCATCACGTCTAGAAATCTTAACTTCAAGCTCAGCAGCTAAAATATATTACAGACCTGGCATGTGCTCCCAAGATTGCTGTTTTCGTAACCCTGCTCTGCAGAGGAGCGTCCAACGACCGTCCCCTTCCACCCGAGCTCTGAGCCCGAATCAGTCGCTCTCAGAGCCAACCTCTACCCGACTGCGGGTTTCTACCCACAGCACTGCCAACTCCTTGCTTTTCATAACCCGTTCCCCGAGCATTCAATATACCCCACAGACGAGGCCCCCCTCAGCAGTGCTTCAAGCACATGATATTATCTGTATTCACGATGTATTTTTATTGTATCATCTCCAAGGCTGGGAAAATGAAAGCAGTAATATGTCTTGATTGACTCATCAAGGTCTAGGTTTCGTCCTTGCTGATTCCCTGAAATAAACACAGAACTCCCCGCTTAGTCTCTCGTCTAGCAGTATTTTCCATTCCAGCAGTTTCTCTTACACTTTCATTCCCGTATTTCCTCATTATTTTATTGTCCTTTTTTTCTTAGGAAAGAAAATATTGGTAAAGGGAGTAAATGAAGATGTATGTGCCCAGTCCCTCGGTAAACACCTACAGGAGCTCTCTGGAGAATCACAAGACAATATGGGCCCCAGTGCAATGGAACAGGAATAAGCACATTTTTCATCGTGTTTATTCAAAACACGGACAATCCCATACTCAAAATTCTTCCTTTTTCAGGACGACAAAAGACTGGTAAGGAAGAGAAATAACTAGGGAATGGAAGCGTTCACCTTCTCTGCAGCATTCTTGCATCCCTCCTAAAATTTTTAGACTAATCTGCAGCCCTCAGGCCCTTTCAGGCCCCTGGCGATAATTAATGCCCACGTGAGCACGGCAGCAAGGAGTCCGCTTCCCTCTGCAGCTTGCCAGAAAAACTAAAGCCTTTGAGACACCAGCCACAGTGCTCGATCCCTGTGTGTCTAGCAAGCTTAGTTATTGCAAAATACAGCAGTAAATTCCAACTCCTAGAAAACATTCTAAAAATGAAGTAGTCTCTCTACGATTTTTCAATAATCCCGAGCAGAAACGTCCCCTTACGGCCATTTCCCTTTCCGCAGCCCAGCTTCCCAGGCTCAGCAGGAGTTGTTCCTACAACCCAAGAGACCGTAGCTCGTCTCTATGTCCAAACCCACTTGTTACCCCTTGTTTGTCAAAGGCGACAGCACTTCCTTACAAGCAGAGCCTAAACTACGAGTCTCACTGAAAAACCCAAAAAAAGAATTTTTAATTTTATGCAGTTCTTTTTCTCCTACCAAGACCGTTACTCTGTTATTACGGTTCATTCAGGAGACGTTCGCAGCCGGTCAGAAGCTACGCTGGAGGTAACGCTCACCTGCTTTCGTTCTTCCGAATTTAGCAGAAGGTAGCGGGGATCAAATACTATCTTGTGTAACTCTTTTTCCCATGTAGAAAATGCTGAAACCTGTGAAGTACACAAACACAGCTGCATTAAGGAATTTTAATAAGGATGTGAAAGAAGAAAATGTTCCAAGGTGAAGCAAAAGAGTAGTTCAGAAAGCTAATGAACCCTCTAAAGGATGCCTCAGAGCGGTTGGAAGCTGAATTTTAATCTGTTTCTGGCAACGCTCTGGTCACCCCCCCCCCACCATTAGTATTGATTTGCTCTAGGACATCTCGGTATCTGGGAGACGCTCGCTCCAGATTTTTGATGGAAAGAATCCATAGCAGAAAGGAAAATGCCATTTTATTATCCCCTTTGTACAGCAGAAGCATCAATTTCCATTTAAGCAATTATCTCAGCCTTAACTCCCCTCCTCTCCCAAACTCAAATTATGACCCAAAGGAGGCTGCCGGTGCAGGCCCACACTGAAGAGCTAACAGCGAACATCTTCAGAGCACCCGGCTGCTGCAGTAAACGTGCCGCTCCCCACCGGCAGCACGGCTGCCACGTCTCATGTCGAGGCTTCTCCCCTCTCCTGCCGAACGCAGCTCTGCAGAGCGGGACCCTGGGCGTCCCTCCGAGCCCCGTGCATCGCCCCCGTTCCTGCAGCCGCATCAGGTGGGAACATCGCGCCCCTACCGAGCTCCTTCATCTCCTCCGAAACCGCCTTACGGTGAGGGGGCGGCAAGGACCACCACGAGCCTGAGCAGGTCCCGCACTTTGCCCGGGACTTGTAGGGAACAGCAGTCGGAGTGCAGGACTGAAATCCCCAGCCTGGTTTCGGTACCTCGCACAGCATCACTGTTAATTAGTTTGTTACAGAAAACTCCGGAGTAACATAAAATATTCGAATCGCTCCATCTAATCACAAAGAAGAGTAAATTCACTAAAAAAATTACGTGAAGTGTTAAAACAGAGTAATTAACACTCAAACAGGAAAGCTCTGACGAAGCAAAGTGGGTTTAAAAGGACTGGTTTTCCTCTCAGAGCGGTTCAACATCAGCATATCCAAAGTCCAGGCTAACTCTGCGGACGCGCAGTGATTCAGGGCCGCCTCCTCCAGGCGTCGTCTCCTCACAGCCCGCGGGTCGCCCTCCTTGCCAGCGCAGGGGGCGAAGTCCTGAGGTTTGGGGGTTTTCCCTAGTGTCCCCACAGAGGGGAAGGAGAAGAGAGGTCTGAGCCTGCCGTGGGGTTCCAGTTCTCAACTCCTGCTCTTAACCGGAGTGCAAAGCACGAGGGAAAAAACCTCACAAAAATTCAACGTATTGAGTTTGAGCAGTACGTTGAGGAGTGCAAGGACATCTGTCTGAACAGCTGATTTTATTTTTAATTCGCTCTGGAAGCTCAGCGATGATGGCGCGTTGAGATTTTGGCTTTGACTGAAAGATTCGTAGGAACAGAAAGGTGAAGTGCCTGATATTTCAGTGGATGCTTCCATCTTCACCAGCAAAGGACTCCCAGCTTTCAGGAGATGTTGTTCTGGTCGGGAACGATGTCCCCCTCGGACTCACGCTCCCAAACCAGGCAAAAACCAGCCAGAAGGATGGGGTGGGAAAGGGCTGAGAGGAGGCACCCGGGTCGGCAGCGGCAAGGACCACCCTGCGCCCGAGCTGGGAGCGACACCTCCCACTGCTCCCAGCACCCCAAACCGACCCCCGTTATAAGAAATTCAAGTGAGATTCAGCGGCTTGTCCTTCTAGAAAGGGGCTCTTTGGGTCTGTCTGAAAAACAGGATGGGGGAAAATAAACCAACCCCCCACTCCCCGTTCATTTGTTCTTTTAAAATGTGTTCTTTAGGATAACGCGGAGGCTGCAAGAATCGTTTTGAGGCGGGAAGGTGGGGGTTTGGACCCCCTGAACCCCCTTTTTTCTCCCCAGTATTAAGAAGGTAAAATCTTGAGAAAAACACACCTTTTGGAATCCTTTAAAAACAGTCTTGTTTCACATCCCAGCAAAGGGAAGACTTTCCCAGAACTGCGGACTGTAGAACGTGGGTACTTTGATGCCATGGCTGTGAGGGAGCCAGGAAGAGGCTTGGGTTTTCCCCTTCCCACCAAGATTTTGTGGAAACTTTTGAACTCCCAGGAGGACATCAGAGATTACATTTTTACAAAGGAAAACTTGCCACTGACTTAAGAATCGTGCCATTGTCTTGGAGCTACTCCAAAAATCACATATATTTTTAAAACATTACAATAAATTTTCTTCTGTTGATATAATTTATGTAGGAAGATTCAGAACGAGGCTGAAGAACTCCACCTAGTTCAAGCTCTTTGTAATGCCATCAAGTAACTTCTTGAGAAATAACGACATTAGGAGAAAATGGCAGGAAATGTCCATTAAATAATCAGTTTAAAATAACACCAACAGCCTCACGGCATTTCAGGCAATGCCAACCAGCTGGTGCTAACCAGCGGCTTCTCGGGACATTTAAAAAATGCTCAGGGTGAAAGCAAAGTAACCTATTATCTATAGATTTTTAAATAATAGCAAACCCACACAGTAAATTTCCAGAATTTCTTATTTTAATGAGCAAGTCTGACTCTTAGACTGGAAACACTTGAGGAATCCGATTATAGAACAACCCTAATACTTTCAAATTTTGACTTATTGCCCCCTAACTCAAAATACGCCAGCAGAAGCCTTCAAGCAGTATTCATTTACGGCACTTCTGCATTTTTTAAGCATAAATAACAGAACGTATTAATAAAGCAGGTCTGGCGTGGAGATAATTTACTGTTGAGCTCCTGAAGCTCTAATTATCTACCTTTAAAGTCTGCTGATTACTAGTGATAAATTTTATAGGCTTTACTGCCTAACAGCAGACACCTTGGATATTTTTTTTTTCTTTACAGTAATTACACGGACTTCTATAGAATACACATTTGCAGAGGGTCGGAGGGAACCATAAAATCTGCATACGCTGCTCACACGTACATCACACACCCATTTACATTTACAGGATTAGGACCTAAAGCTGTATGCTTATTAATTCCATTCACTCCCAGAATGATCAGCTCTCTGAAAGAAGGGACACTGCGAGTTGAGCTTCTGTGGAGGCGGTTTTCTGTTTATAAATCACAGTATCCAAAACTCCTCACACTGATGGTAACCTCCACGCAGCCAGCGCAACACAGGTTTGGAACTGCTAGCACAGAAAATAAAAACCAGGCTGAAGCTCATTACAAAATCCGTCACCCGGTGCTCTTACTTGCTCTGTAATTCATACTTCACCATTGGTCACGAGGCTCATCACAGTGCTGATGGGTTCTGTCTGCAAATCGAGTTTGTGCTCCATCTATCAACTCCTAATCTTGATTAGGTCACGGCAAAACGGCTGCAATAACTCCGAGCCCTCCCGGAGCCTGTACCAGCCCCGCGGCCACCAAGTCTGTGGGAGGGAACGATGCCCCAGGTGCTCTCGCCTGGCTGGCTGGGGAGGGGACCATCTCTTCTTGTCCCCGTCCAGCCCAAAGCCCCGAGCATCCCACACTCCTGCACCTCAGCCTCAGCTGGAACCACCAGGTCTGCCCAAGGACGGTCGGGGAGGTCCAGGGAAAACCGCAGGTTTTCTTAACCCTCCTGAGACTCCAGAACATCCTTTCCTACCAGACTGGGCAGATTTTGGATGGCCAGTTAAGTGAATTTGGCTTCCCACTGCTGGGACCATTGGAGTTTGGGGTGATGAAACCTCTCCCACGCTAAAAAAAACCCCCAGACCTTGCCAGGACTATTTCTGAGCCTGGCACTGTCTCTCAGGTGAGGCACCTGACACTTCTCCCGCTCTTTGTTCATCATTTCTGGGGGTCATCACCCCTGGGATGGCACGTGGCTGCAGTCCCCACGCCCTGCGGAGCCACTGGTGTGTGCTGGAGGAGCAACCACCTCTGGTTATCTTTGGGCCCAGCTGTAGGGACTGCAGCTGCACAGGGCTCTCCGTTCTGCACGGCCGCCTCTGACTGCATGGCAGCGGAGGGAAAGTCACAGTGAAGCATCACAAAACCGACACAGTTAATAGACAGAAACCCCCTTCTCGGCAATTCTTCACCTGACTGCTAAGTCACAGTCACGACACGACGCCTGCAGCGGTCCCGGATGATGCCCTGTTTTCACAAGCGGGGTATGTCAAGGAAAGCAAGCGCGTTTCTTACCCCCCTCTCCAGAAGCATGTCTCGGAAATGAGTGATGCGCTCTTCTAGGGGAGGCGTGATCTGAGGGGCTGACGTCTCCTCGTTTTTCTCCTCCGTTTCAGCCTCCCCCTGGTCAGCAGCTTGGGAATCTTCTGTTCTTTAACAAGGTAAGATAGAAAACAGTTCAGTAATTGCCGACTCGGGAGAGGATTTTTAGCCCTCTCCAGAAAACCCTCCAGGACAGCAGGGCTTCTTGGCGCGCTCGGAGCAGCCAGGGAGCGGCCGCTGACAGCTGAGCAGTGACCCAAACCTGCAGTTTGTTATTAAACCGCGGGGCTTGCCGGCCCTGCCAAGGGACCTCCGACAGCTCGTTAGGTGGAAGGATGCTCTATCGGTGTGATCAAAGAGGAACTCAGCAGCGAAACACCACGCTATACTTCAAGCTACAGAAAAGTGACAGCTTTATATAAAACCTGCCAAGGAGTGCAGACCTGAAAGGAGTGACTGAAGAGGCTCATCTTGGTTTATTTTCCTTTCCTCTGTTTTCGTGCCCCCAAACCCGAAAGCCAGCACTCATCTCTAGGTTGTGTTCCCACAACCCGCCACGAGCTCACTCCTACGGGAAGCGCTCCGGCCAGGCATCGCACGCAGGAGCCTGCAGTGAAGCGTCAGCGAAGAACCTGCCCTTTGTCCGTGCCACGAGGTCGGCATTTCCCCTGACAGCCTCTTTCCAAGATCGCATCCGATTAGAACAAATAGGTGTTTCTGAGAAAATATTGACTGCTTATTGCCCGAGTCCCCGTGCCTACCAGACCCCCTGGCTAAAGGCAGGCAGCACCTCGGGGCTCACTTCGGGAGAGGACAGTTTACTGCAGCAGTGTAAGGGTGATGCTCTCCTCAGCTGCAATTCTACATCATCAGTGTCAGCACCGGACCTGACCTGTTTCACGCCAGATAAACACCTACCTAATTTCATCAGACTTAGGAGACCATTAACAGGGCACCCTCGCAGCGCTGGAAGCGAACACCTACTTCCCCACTGTTCGGAGGGCTGAAGATTTGCCCCTGTGGGCCCTCAGCATCTGCAGGGAGAGGTCAGTGAGATGGGAACCCCAAAGGCGGGAAGGAGTCTGCTCCAGGGAGGGGTGACGGGATTTGAGGTGGGGCTACAAAACTCCTGACTTCAGAGAAGCTGGCCATCTCGGACCTCGAAATCAGACTTCTGCCCTGGGCCCGTCCTGCTGCTGCTGAATGCTTCGAGCAATGAACGAGTTTGGCAGAAATTAAGGCTCTTTCTGGAAAGATCGGGAGTCTTAAAATGATCACAAGGTTCAAGTGAGGATAACGAAAGTAAGGTGATTTGATTTTTTGCCTCCTACTAGGCACGACTGCATTTTCCACTGATGTTAATTTTCACCACTGTGGAGTAATACTTATTCTGAAATTTCAACAGGAAAACACTTTTTTATTTCCAAGCAAATGAATTAGATCAGTATGTAACGTAAGCCCTGGCATATTATCTTCCTTCCACAAATAATTACATTACACTTACATTTATCCTAAAATGATGCCGCTAAAATGATACAGTGATTTGAGAGATATCAAATTGGCGTTCTTCACAGAATGACAATGACTTTTCTATCGTAATAGCAAATTTTATTCTGTGACATGATCCATGAAAGGCCCAATCCAATTTCTAGTTCACGCAAAGAGCTTTTTCAAGTCAGAACTGAGAGATCTACAGGACACTACCCTGCCAGCCAAGCACCAGAGGAGCCCCTCTTTCCTTCAGTCGTCCTAACGCCATTGAAAATGATGCTGCAAACCACACGGACTTCCTTCTCATGCCAAAAATGACAATAAAGAGTACCATTTTCCTTAGCAAGTAATATCATAATCTGCACAACAAACAATGTGACCTCCTACTCAGATGGACACCTACGGGCAGCCTGCTAGCGTGACCTTGGCAGCCTGCAAACCTCGAAACGGGGACAGGGTGGTGAGAGGCTCTGGTATAACTGCGGTGCTCCCTGACAGGAGAAGAGGTGACAGGCGCAAACGGAACTACAGGGAAACCCACCTGAGCACAAAAACCCGAGGGTGGTTGGACACTGGGGCAGGCTGCCCAGGGAGGCTGTGGGGCTCCGTCCTGGGAGATGCTCAGACCCCCCTGGACACATCCCTGCGCGACCTGCTGGGAGCAGGGTGGGACAGAGACGCCCGAGCCCTTCTGTCATTCTGTGAAGAAAACCCAGAAAACCCCAAGTTTCTCTGAAGATTGTTTTTCTTTTGGAGAGAGTGCGACCAGAGCATCGCCTGAGCAAGAAGGGGACACTCCAGCATTTCCGAGCAGTTTCCCTACATCCCAACGACATGTACACGAAGACGCAAGAGCAGCCTGCGGAGCCCAGAGCTGCTCCCCCGGCAGGTGCGGATTCTGGCTGGAAGCACTGGACAGAGGTTGTGCAAATGTCCACGAGAGGAAGGAGGGAGTCCTGCCGCCTTCTGCAGCCAGCCTGGGGCCAGGTGCTCTGCTAGCTCTGTCACCAAAGCCAACAGCAGGAGAAGAGAAACAGCAGATCTGTTCTTGCCCACGTGAACCGGGGATCGCTTGTGAACCTCTGTGTGGTGACCTTCTAGTCGAATTATAAAGAATCGTGCTGGAACTTTGATGCAATTAGATCTCATCATTAGCACTGTGCTTTCCGTATAGCAGATTATTTACTGTATCTCAAAGGAATGATATGTTTTACTAACTAAATTTACTTAACTAAAATAGAATAGGGAATACAGCATATTTAAAAACAAACCCTGAAAGCACGTAATATCTCCTTTTTCAGTTATACTTAACCAAGAAAAAAAGACGATATTGCAAAAATAAGTGGATAAAGGCTGTGGGGGAGTAAAAACGAGGTTCAATTCCGTGTTCTCCTGGCCCCAGGGTGACCATCCAGCCCAGCGGCGCAGGCACCTGCAGGGGACAGATGCTCAGAGCACCACGGTACGGGGGGACAACAATGCTCCCTCTCTCCCAACAGCATTCTGTGCTAAATGCAGGAAAACATTCACTGTCTTCGCAGGCAATTACTAATGTGGATATGACAGCACTATAAATCATTTTTCTGTCCATCCAACACCAAAATGATGAAAATGTGTTTAGTTTTCTATAAAAAGACAAATCTTTTTTCACCTCTGGATTCAGCCTGGAGTGAGCAGCACTTTGTCCATTCCCATGTAAAACGAAGCAGAGGAAATAGATCTGGACCTTGTACGTGCCATTTGGAAGATGAAAAGCTGGGGATGCACATCCTCCTATCCAAAACTTGGAGCTTAACCAGCATTTTAGTAGACTCTATGTCTTGAGAATTCCCCTTCTGCTGTTTATGGCCTGGAGTAGCTCGGCTGCTTTTCTTACAAGGGATTACGGGTCACGGGTTTAAATCAGTTCTGCTTTTGGCTGAGTAATTCAGACACACACAGAGATGTAGGCAACCGAGACCCACGGCACCCAGAAACAACCACAGCCGTTCCAGACGCTGATGGCAGCAGCGATCTTAACTGCACTGCACAGCTTTGTGGTGACAGGTCGATCTTCTGGGGAGCTGGGGTCACCGCAGCGAAGTCTGAGAAAGCCCTGTGCTGCCAGGCCAAATCTCGCTGGTTCCTTGTACGAATGTTGCCCTTGACTTTCTTAGGACTAAGTGCCCAAACACGGCAAAGGAGAAGTGCTTCCTCCTCATCTACAGGTTTGTTTTCAAAGTTAAACAAAGGCAGAACTTAAGATAGGGCTCTCAGAGCTTTAAATATCCTCTCAGGGAATATTTTGCCCCAAGTCTCAAGTACGACTACAGTTCTATTACTTGTTAGCCCAGACACCTACACACCACACTATAGAGACAGACGCCGACATAAACGGCAGGCGACAGACATTCCTCACGGCGCGTCGCCGGACTCCTGAGGCCCACAGTCACGGCTGAGAGCGGGCTGCGTGGCCTACGGCTCACTCGACCTTTTCAAGACCCAAAGGACGCCGTCCCGCCCCATCCACGCTCTTGTCCCTGCCGGATGCCTTGGCAGCACTGGCCCACACCGCAGCGCCGCTTTGCCGTCCCGGCCGCTTGCCACCACGCCGCGGCGTTCCTGACGTGCCGGCACTTTCAGCTGGATGGCGGCAGGATTTACACTTACACACGTACAGGTACGTAGTCATGGACGTCTAAGTACGCACCACAGGAAAGAAGCTACCATGAGCTAAGGCAGGAGAGTCGTGCAGCAACTCTACGGTCGGCTGAGACTGCCCAGTTCGAACTGTATTACGTACGTGCTTTGGGGAAAAATAAAATTACATCAAATTGTATTTCTGCAAGTTAATAAAAATGACAAAAGATAAATTCTGCAAATGCATAAAAAGATGGTCCATATTTGAGCCTTTACAACGTGCTCTTGAGTGTAAAGAAAATAAGGGACTAAACCCCCCAAAGTTAAGTCTTTCAAGAGTGAATAAGCCACGGAAGATGAGACAACAATCCTTACTCTCAAGCAGGCAGGGAAAGAGGCACTGCCTGACCTTCTGACACACAGCCCAGTAAGCCCAAGCCACTCTGACCCAGTAATCTTTCAATACGTGCATTTTTCTTGAGCTTATGAACGAGCTTCTAGAGTTTTAGAATTCCGTTTATGTACATTACCGGAAAGACGTTTTCACATCTTCTCAACCCACCTCGAAAGGGAATCACCTTACTGGCACACGGAAAATACCCGCTTCTACACACAGGCCCATTTTGCTGAACCCACTGACGCCAATAAAGGCATTCTTAAATACTTTTATACTAAATATAAACTTCTGTGCTAAGTTTCTAAATATTATGTAAACAGTAAAAGTACATATTTAGTATGTATAAATATACCCTTTTATACCAAACATCAAATGCGCAATAGTCTGAGTATTCAACTCAGAGTACCTGATTCTTCCTTCATAATAATACAAATCCACAGAAACCCTTAACGAGGTCAAAAGAACCACCCAATGTAGTAGAAGAACGACAATATAAGACAGCGTATAATTATCTTCAATATATTCACTTGAAAAATACAGAAATTTGTTGTGTTTACTAGTCAAAATGTCCCCCCAAATATAACACGTTACCTACGCAGATTTATTTTACCAATTTATTTTTTAATGGTCCAAAACAGCGTCTTCATCATAGCCAGTCCACGTGAACAACTGACCCCACAGGCAGTTACTGGCCAAAGGTTAAACAGCATGAGATGTCTTTAAGGTACTCCCCACACCAGACCTCTTTACTTCATTTTCTTGCCGTTTTGGCAAAGGGTGAGAGTGTTGCTTATTTAGCACAAGGGGGTTTTTGCCTGTTACTTCCTGAGAATTTGAAATGCATGATAATAAAGGTCAAATAAAAGCCCAATGACAGAAATACTTCCAGATATTTCTGAGCCAGTAGCCTGGAAACTCTGACACCAGTGAAAAAAAAATCTGCTTCACTTCAATGAAGATAAAGCTTTTATCCAATGTCTTTGAAATAACTACATATCCTCAGAGTCTTTTTTTAACCATTTCAGAGTGAGTAAGAATTACTCAGACAAAAATGGATGATGTTCATGGGAAACAGAGATTATAGAGAATCACTGAGTTTGATGAAGACTCGGTACCTTAAGAATGACTCTCATAATTTATTGGTGTAGTTATCCACACAGAAGAATTGTATTTCTCTTTGCACTCATTTGTACCAGACGTTAGCTTCCCAACATTACATATAGATAAGTAAACTTTAGAACTTACTTATTTCTCTTAGTTTTGATGCTAAGATCATCATTTTCATCCCCTGGACAAGAACTAACACATTTGTCTGCTAAAAAGAAATAAATAGTTATTAGATTTGAACTAGATAAATAGGAATACAAATTCCTCAGATTAACCTTTCATTTCTTGTCTTTGGCTGCTGCTGAGGTATTTACTATTTTTTTCACTCTCCACAGAGGGACTTACAAATAATACATATTTCATCAGATCCTCAGAAACACCTTCATCCAAATGAGAGAGAGAGCAATACACCGACCCTTTTCATTCTGCAAAAAGCGCTCGCTGTTCATGTTATGAACAAAATCGCTCATTGTTCATCTGTGACATGATTTTATTTAAATCTTGTTGTTGTTTCACCTGATATTCCCTCCTCCCTTCCCTTAAAAATACGACCACAAAGACATTTCTGCAAAATTATTTCAGCCCTGGCAGCCTGAAGGATTCAAGAGTGTTAGCTTGCACCAGAACTGCCCTCCTCAGCCCATTTCTGTTTCTTACGCAAGCAAATACAATGCTGCTTTCCCGGAATTGCAACCAGCAGGTGAGCAAACCTATGGAGATACCAACACCCTCCACACTCCTGACGCTGCAGAGTAACTCCACGGCACCGTCACACTCCTGGTTTGGCCCGGACACTCACCCTGGAGGGACTCCCAGGTTGCGTCGTCAGTCATAACACACACAAAGCATATGGAACGGATATTTATTTCTGGAATCTAAATTTCTTTTCATGTCTAGAAACTGCAGTTTTCATCAACATTCAGGCGGACAGACCAGCAGAAGTCACGCCCACCCGGCGCGTGCTTTGTGCTGGGCACTTTGCACTGGTTCACCATGAGTTAGTTGAGAAACGTAAAAATCAAACTGTATGTGGTTAGATTGGGAATGTCAGAAACTCCAAATCTCAGCCTTTTTCTCTGAGACTGGTAATGAAGACATGCCTTGCTATTTAGAAAACGATGAAAAAACAAATTAAAAATAAATAAAAAACTGAGCTGAGTTTATGGAGATAAAAGCTCTGAATAACTCGATATGGTGAGATCTGATCTCACTGAAAACACGTGAATCTCCCACGACATCTGCTAGAAAATGGGTCCAATCTTTGTATCACTGAAGCTAACAGAAATTTGGCCATTTATTTCGAGCTTCAATTTAAGAATCTTGTTCTTAGTTCACTTTGTTTCCCTGTTTTAAGGAAATTACATGTTTATTAGTATGCTTTCAGCAGACGTTCCCTTTTATTTATATTAAGTGCTTGAACGCAGCACACACTAAATCACTGCAAAAGGAACAATAAAAAACAAACAGCAGCTGTAACGTTGCAGTGTGAGAAGACCAGGAACGGAGACAGGAGGAGGAAACGCGCAGCAGGTGCCAATGGATGCATTACTCACTAGAACTGAAAACAGTAATGAGGAGAAATGAACGGCATTCCAAAATAAGGAGCGTTTGAACTCAACGTTCCGGACAACATAGGAGCATTATGGACAGATAAATGAATTTAATAATGTTTTAAATAAACATAAATTCCCTGGAACTATTACCTCGTCTTGGTAAATTCTTCTTTGGGATACCCAATTAAAAATACAAAGAAATGGGAAAAATGACCTGTAAACTCAGATGGTGGAACGTCAGTCAACAGAGACGTGACAAAGCTATATCCATCAGGACCTGAACCACCTGCGAAGGCAGCAGCGGTCTTAATTTTAACGACGTCTGAAGGTCGTCATATGCAACGACAGGGTATTGGATGGTGCTTCCCAAGAGAGCTGAAGTTAAAGGTGACGTTAGGTTCAGTCCTGACTGGGCAAGCACAATCCTGTTCCTACCGAACGTCACCACTACTGAAGCAAAGGAAGAGCCATGCCCATGGGGCACCTCTGGCGTCTGCCGCGCGCCACAGAGAGCCCTTCCAGAGCCGTGGGGCTCCGCTCAGACACCACAAATCCTGCAGGAATGCCCGTGTAGTAAAGCGGGTGGCGCGAAGCCTGGCCCACGCAGGGAGCCTTTGCCGTGCCACGTTTCCACGGGACAAGAGCAAACTCCCTGGTGATGACAAACGATGACGTGAAGTTCTCCTGCTACTCAACGGTCAGCTCAGATTGGAAGTCGTCTTAGGAAAAGATCAGACCTTTCACAGATTTCTGAAAAGGATATACACACTTCTTAAATTCTGCTGTGAAAAATATGTGAACTGGGCATTTATAAAGCCCAAACTTAGCTACCATAGAGCCTTCTGATAAAAGAACTCTGACACAATACACCCTGATTTCAGAGTTTACTTCCATCGGCCGGTTCCTGACACACCTCGGGCTCTCCCAGAGAGCCGTGACAGCCTCGCCAGGGAGGGACACCAAATCCTTCTGGCTTTGCCTGTGGGAGTGACTGCTGTGGGTACATGGTCTTGGATAAATGGGACATGATTAGAGTCACCATGATCACTTAAAAGTTCAGTGCTGTGGAGAACTCAGTAAAACACGACAAACGGTATCTACGCTCTCAGTCAGGAACCTACCGAGTCACACCGCACCGCCGGACCTCTGCTAAGATTATAAACTGACTTTGAAAGGGAAAAGGGCAGCCGAGCACAAAATCTAATAATTGATTTAAAGCTTTGAGGAAAAATATTACTTGACAGTAATCTTTCCATGAAATCATGAAGCGGAGCACTGCCCCAGCCTGATGGTCTATCAAGTTTAGTGCTGATTAATTAAATCATTCCACTAATCCCAGCCACGTCGTGGATCCTGGTTCATTATCCAGAACAAAGAGGAAAGGCCAGCATTTACCAGGTGAGTTAATGTGTTGTCAATCCACTGACCACACACCAAAATCGGCTCTGCAATTTTGCAAAGGGACCTGGCACTCGTGTGTCGCACATCAGCCAAGGAGCTCACCTACGCCGTCAACAGGGACCGTGCTTCTGGTTTTGCCTGAATGCTAAAGGATCCAGAATATTTGTGGGGACAGAGCAAACTGTCGTAACTGACTGTGGATAGGGATCATACCAAGCATGAATGAATCAACATGCCGTTGTCTGTAGTCAGAATGTCAGTTTTCTTTTAATTAGCTGAAAAACAACTTCCTCAGCCTAAACATCCAGACAAGCCACTTGAGCAGGAGGAGGAACAGGAATAGTTAAAAATGTTTTTCTCTGTTGCAGTAAGACAGAAACATCTCAAGGAATCTTTTGAGGGGAAACAGGGGCGTACGGTCAGTCTGACCGTACTGAGACAGGGGAGTAAGGACAACCGGGGACAAGGAAGGAGCTGTCGCCAGAAGACGCTGCACTCTGCTGTCCGACAGCTCTGACTGGGGCACGTGGCAGAGCAAGGGATGAAAGTCTCTGCCCTGGCCCCACAGCTGGTGGGCAGGCGGCGGGTCCCTCCACCCAGGCGCCGTCCCCGTTGGAGGGGCTGGGGTGGCGCTGGCCGAGTGCGGCACGGGGGGGGACCTGCGCATCCCCCCGACTCCACGGGATGGCCTGATGGGAGCCACGACACCTTCATCAATCTCCTTAAGAACTCTACTTGGTGGAGGCGGAGTAATTGATAAATGAGTAATTTCTCATTTATGCCTAAATTATAAATGCACTTGATCTTTCAGCGGAGCGACGCGCTGATAACCTATGGCACCCCATGAATAACAATGCTCGCCAACTTTTTTCGTGCCTTTGATTTAAAAATTCTAATTAAAACTCAGCAGCAGCAACTAAGCTAAATAAATTTGGCAACCATTGTTGCAAACACACAGCTCATTTGTGTTATTTATTTACTTGAGATTACAAGCTAAGAGAAATGCTACAAATAATTCCTTTCACCTCAGCAGCTAATTTATACTAATTATAACCTGACTGTCTCAAATACTGAGCAACTGCGAGTCCCAATTATATCAAGGAAAATTAAGACTATTAGCAACAGTGAAAGCCATGGTCATAAAGAAACTGGTGCATGAATCAAATCTTGGTGGTACATATAGATAATAAATAAAAAGGATGGAACACACAGCAAAAAACAGATTTTTGAAGTGGCACATACCAACAATGACTTTAGGCTCTTCTCGTTAATTAATTATAAACCATGAACAACGACCCCCAGTTTTGTCTTTGGCCATTGTTCATTTCCCCTTGTCAGTAATTAATTGATCTTTCAATATAGCCTGTAATAAAAAACGTATGCCGTATTTTTCTCCAGAAGAATGAACTTCAGCAGATACGATTTGGAATTATTAGATATACAGCTAAAGTTATTCAAGCCATATACAAAAATGACATATATACAAGCATCTGACAACTGAAATTTATAACGAAAAATGTAATGGCACTAGATAAGCACTACACTAATAGAAAACCATTCTTTGTGGCTTTTTTTTCAGTGAACTTTGCTAACACTGATAACATAAATCCTGATTATCACTCACTTTTATCCACCTGCAGATGTATTGTTCCAAGTCCACAACACACACTCACAGCCCCTCTTTTGAAGTACTTAATTGGGAGCTACGCTTTAGAAGAGTGACAAAAGCCTCATTTTTTTTCCCCTCCATTTTTCTAGACCTCGCCACCACAGAACAAGCGCCAGCTGAAGGAGGTTCTCCACTGAAAAAGGAGGTTCTCCACTGAAACCGCTGTGAAGCGGAATGTTCAACCATCACAAGCAGCTGATCAAGACAAGAAGCGTTTCGATGACTGCCATGCCTCCTTAATAACAGGTCCTACCGACACCGCCGCCACGTGAAAGCCAACGTACGGCGTCAGGAAATAAAAGGAGCACTGGCACAGCACGGAGCAGCTCCCGGGAACAGGGAGTCCACAAAAAAGGTGGAGCAAAATCTTTGGAAAGAAATGTGGTGGAACAAACTACGGAGCCACTACCGCACGGGCAAGCACAGGCTGGCATGCTGGGCTGCTCCTGGACTGGTCACCAGCACGGACAAAACCTGGATGGGACAACAAGCTCTGGGTGGCAGATGGAAAAGGTGGCGTGGAGGAGCAGGGGATGGGCAAGGCAGGCTGGGAAAACCGCGAGCTGGCCGTCCCGGGGAGGACCAGACAGCAGAGCCCTCGGATCACCGACGAGCCAAGGGGTGTCTTTCAAACGGCATTCTGACCCGCTCAACAGGCCTCACTGCCGAGCAGCGGCTTTTTCTTCAGCCACGGCTCTCCCCTTCAGGCATCCGCAGCGGTTAGAAGGCGACTGGCAGAGTCACGTTTAGATGGAAGCACCCACGTTTCCACCAAACCTTTTAGCACTCCTCAAGAGGTTTACTCCTGGGGTTTCCCTCCTCGCCCCTTTACAACTTGGTTGGATAATCATGAGCTATGGAGAATCTGTTTTGTGTAACAGCTGAATAATGCATTGGTAATGCACTCCTAATGTTCATCCTGGAAATAAGGGTAATAAACCATAAAGACAGCGTCTTCCAAGATGTATTTTATACATCAAAGATTCACCCAGTGTAAGAAGCCACCTGTTTCTTCCTTGCCAATAATGAGAACGCTCTATCCCCCAGCTCAGCATTTCAGTGAAAATCAGGATTTTGCAATAAACAGCAATTTTAATGCAGCGCTTTATATGAAATCTCAAAAGGAAAACCACCCTAATTACAAACCTTCCCTGAACTTATTTAGCGACCAAGTTTCATTCCATATTTGAGTTTAAATAGAGGCAAATAATCACAGGGCTTTAGTTACTTGCTGCAGCTTCCAGCTTGCGCTTGTGAGGAGGATCCTCGATGATCCGGTTGATGTCGCCGCGGTGCTTCAGGTCCACTGGCTTCTCCCAGACTGACAGCTGCATTGTAGGGTTGAAGAAGAAGACCCGGTCATCTCCAGTCCAGACTACACACCTATTCCAAGTGATAAACTATGCTTAGATAACGTCAGATACCCCCACGAACAAGAAAGCAACCCGCAGCTGGCTTATCGCGTCTCTGCAGTACGTGGGTGAGCCTCGCCTCTGTCTCCGACTGGCCAGCCTGCCCCAGCCCCTGCCAGCCCACCCCCGTCACCTCGGATAGAGAAACTCCCTCCCTACTAATAAAATGTCACAGAAACGGTCTAAACACCCCCGAAATGCAGTAGGTGAAATATTGTACTAGGGAAGGGAAGAGGAACCAGGCGAGGAGGAACGCCGCGGCGCCCACAGCAAGAGGAGCCACAGGAAAGCAGCAGCCACCGCAGAAGTCTGCTGCCAAGGTTCAGGTTGGACTTTAGGGGCTCTGGTTCGAATTGGAGAAACGCGACCAAGTCGCTGCTGCGCAAACCACAGCTGCCTGACTCGGTCAGTTCGTGCACGCGTGACAGCAGCTCAACCTTTCAGCCTGACGTTCATTTTCAATCAGCTAAAATAATACGCAGATAAGGCCAGCACCATCCTCAACAGACATTCAAAAAACCTCACGTTTTTACTTCGCTAAATCTGTGTGTAATAAACAAACAGCATATCCATCTCAAGCCTGCACTTTCTGAATCGCAACGAAAACTAACGAACATCGTGCACACACTCTGACTTCCTCACACGCACACTTATAAAAAGAAAGCGTTGGTCTCTCTGAAGCACAAATACCTGGAAGGAACAAATCTTATCATCAGAAGCTCTGCTGCTTAACGGTTATTAAAAGCAGGGAACAAAACTGGTTTTAAAAAAAAGCCTGGTCTGGGCGAAAGACTGCAAATATGAAAAATGCTCCATCGCTGCAGAGCGCCGTAATACGATAATCCAACATACTCTGTGCACCGCCGGTAAGACACCACCATTGATCTTGCCCAACCACGTAATGAAAAATACATAAGCTCTGCAAGAAGCCGTGGAGGAGCTGCAGAGCCGCAGGGGGCTGGGAGCAGCGCGGCGTCAGCGTGCTCCTGAGCCCGACCACCACAGTCATCACGGCCGGTGGAGCTCAACGTCCTCCCGACGAACGGGAGCGCAAAATTGGTTGTGCCAACCCAGCCGCTGACTTACGCCCCACGGAAGCTTTGCCATCCTGAATTCAGTGACACGGGCATGACGAATACGTTAATAACTTCATTTTAACACGCTCACGTCTGGGATGACAAAAGGGCCTCACAAGACAGACGCCCTAATCCTCTGCTAGGCGATGATGAGGTCTAATGACTGCTCCTTGCTTCGCACCGTGCAGCTACGGGAACCTCTGTTCCCCACAAACACTGACCCGCCAGCCCCAAGCCGCTTCTGCAGCACACAAGTGCTCCAGGAACACTTCCAAAGCAAGGCTCCACGCTCCCGTAAGTACCACAGTCATCCCAGAAGGAAGCGAAAAAATCTCGGCATTGAAGTGAAGAGGGCGGCCGGGGCTGATTAATTTAAGTGGCTTACTTTCAGAAAGGCCAGAGTTACGGTCAGGACAGAGGCCCAATCCTGCCCAGGGGTAATCGCCTGCTCCGAAATGCCCCTTGCTGTAGCTTCTTCCCCCGGCAAGCACGGGCGCTGCAGGACTTGAACCGCTTCGGAACGCCCTGAACCCAAAACCTGCGCCGTGTTGGGATCTGCGGCGCCACCAGAGGCGCGTGGGGCTGCCGAAGCCGCTGCCCGGCCGGGGTTACGCGCAGCGCGTTGGGATCGTGTGTTTTGTCTCGCCGCTCCTCCGGCCGGGGGTGGCGCTCGGTCAACTCGCGGTTAACCACCGAGTACCGCCGGGTCTCGCGTGCCACCGCCCCCGGCTAGAAACTCTGGGGTCCCTTGCGACACCTCTTCGCTTTTCCATTTCTAATACGATTTGACATTCAATTTAAAATTAACGTCCCTTTCCCCATGCAACGTGTCACCCGTTCCTCTGTGGTATAATAATGGTTTCAATTATCCACAGGGGACGCAGGGTATTTTGTTTCAGTCACAGAACACACACTGGAAACGCAGACGTTGTTACGTTCGCATTTCCCTTTAGAAAATTCTAATTTAAGAATGAGTAAGGGCACAAGACGATGATATTACTTTTTTTTTATTTCATAGGGTAGGTAACATTCCTGAAAAATTTTCTGCTATTAAAAATTACAGTTTAGCTCCTTCTGACAGGCGCTTGGCGATGTCACATCAACCAGGGGTCCTGCAGAAACAGGAAACCAACCTACAGGCGGGGAGTGCTTGAAGTAAATTCAGGGTTTTTTCAATTTGTGCTGCATATCTTGTTTCCACCCCTCAGAAAACATTGTACGCTGTGACTGAAACACCCCACGGGCACGCTCCATGTTCCACCACGAGCCCTGGGGCAGATGAGACATCGTCACCGCAGAACACGGGACAACTGTCAGCATGAGGACTAGGTCCCCTCCCTCGGGCGCCAAGGACCAGATCTGGATGCCTTTTCTCACACCAGGAATTCTCACTGGGTCACTAAACAGTCCTCTGGAAACCCACAAATGTAAGGTTTCTCCTTAGAGGGCAAAATACCAGAGTCTGGATCTGAGAGCGGTGCACTCCAGTGGAGGTACCGGCTGCCCAGTCACCGCTCAGCAGACGCTGCTGGAGAAGAGGGGGTGCTGCACGGTCCCCCTGGGGGTACCACTGGCTATGGCTCTTGTCTGTAAGAACGGATGATGCCACAGCCTGCCTGTGACACTGCTGGGCTCCAACGCTTCCTCTGTGCTACACCGCCGAGCAGCAAACGTCAGGAAGATGAATGATTGGTGTAAATCACGTATCTATGACGCTGAGATTAAGCAGCACATCGGGCTGTGCTTACAACGCTTACTTGCAAAGTGGCACAATAGGGTAATAACAAATCTACGCGGAAAGCCTTAGCCAAAGGTCCCTTAGATGTCAGCCACTAAGTATAAACTAATTATTGTATGTGCAAAGGAGGTAAAAAAATCCTTCTAGTCAGCCATTCAGCACAGAAAGTGAACAAAGTTTTTACCTATTTAAAAATGACATGAGAGATTTAGTTACCCAACACGTAGTCACCTGAATGGGAGAGAAAGAGGATCTGGCCCTAAAAAGCAAGAACATTTCTCATGGATCTTCTATTTCCCCTTCAATCCACCCAAGCACCATCCAGGCTGGATCCTCCACACACGTAAGACAGAGCCCGAGGAGCACGGCCGAACGCAGCCCTTCTCACCGCGGGCCAGCGGCCACAAAACCAGACACAGAAACCCCCAGGCCCGGTCCCTGGCTGCGCCGGAGCTCCGCAGCACGCTGCCCTCCCCTCGCAGACCCCAGGGAGCTGGCTCACGCCGTGCTTGGGGCTGCTGCCCCGCGTTTCCCTTAAGTACACGATGATTAACGAGCAAAAGCTCCAGCGGGAGCTGGGACAGGAACCCAGTATTGCTACTTAACACCCAGAGTAGCGCATTTTCCCCCCGTGCCAGACCCCTAATGCGTGTCTGGCAAGGGGAACGGCACCGATGAATGGCTTCTCGCAGCTCTGATTGCATGCGCTTACCATGGTGATCCTGGCACTGGAGTGGATGCCACGGGCCTGTTGCCGTTCGATGTGCTGTCATCTTCATTCACTAGTTTAAAAGAATGACCCTTGAAAGACAGGTAGAGATTAGTCAACCAATACAGCCGACGCAGAAGAGCGTCATTGTTATAAAAATCACTCCCTTTAACACGACGTGGATCACCCTTATGGCCACTATCCCACGAGCTGCTTTATGAAGAACCAGCTCCCTTGAGAACAGCCCAGACCCACAGGACACAACACCACCGCCTCGCTCACAGCAGTGCAAATAAAAACCCAGCAGACGTGATTGCGTCCCCGCCAACAGCTTGCTCGGGAGAGCGGCTGTAACTCTGTGTGCCGCAGGACGGAGGAGAGCCGCCTCCGCAGAAGCGCAGGGCGGGGAGGGACACCCGTCCTGCCGAGGGGCAGGGGAAGGCAGGAGGGTGCTGGGTGCTGCCGCCAGCCCCCGGGTCTCCCCACAGAGCGGCGGCGCCCGCAGAGCCGGGGAAGGGGTGTGGGGGGCAAGAAAACACCGGTACCAGCTCCGGTGCGTGAGGGAGCGCATGTCCGAAGGGAACCACCGGCACGGGAGCGGCTGAGCCAGGCCGGGGAGCACACCCTGCTCCGCAGAGCTCAGCGCCCTCGCCGGCTCCTCGCTTCCGAGGGGATTTTCTGGGACTTCCCAAAGACACGACGGTTCTGGCAAGAGCGACCGTCCCTGGCTTCAGCCAGCAGCAATTCCCTGAGACGGAGGGGACCCGGCTGCCCTCCTGTCCCCACCGCAGAAGAGCGGGGGAACAGACCACGCCTGCTCCAGGGCATCTTCGAGCATCTCCCTGAGCCCGACATGCTCTTTCCACACCCCCATGCTCAGGTAAAGGTTTCCCTCTATCAGCTTTAGCTGTTTTCATGATGTCTGCAGGAGCTGTGCAGAAAGCGAACATTTCCATGTTTCACAGAAGCTGGGAGTACGATTTAGGTCCTTCTCCTTTATACAATAACCTAGGGTTTCTAATAAAATGCTAATGAAGTTCCACACACACGTAGTGTTGCCCATCTGTAAGCTGCACACGCTATTTGCTCTCCGTTTACGTCCACCTGTCCCGTTTTATTGAAGGACTGTGCAACTATCTGTAAAGGAGGGCTACAGAAGCGCCCAGCACAGTTAAACGAGCAACACCAAAAAGCTGAGGGCCATGAAAACACTCTTCCTTGGACCCGGGGCTGACGCGGCGATAAGCGGCACGCGGTCCAGCGAGCTGACCCCGCTCTGAGCAGGGGCTGACCCAGCTCCACAGTGAGCCGGAGAAAAATCACAGACACTCTGCTTCTGCACTCCAGCTCCTCAGCACACAAATTTTGACCTGGGTTGTGTCACAGCTCCACGTTTGTACTCTCAGCCCCCCACCCCGCCTCGACTCGCTTCTCCTCCAGCACGAGGAGAAAACCAGCTGCGAGCATCCCTCCTCTGACGCTCTGGCACCACGGTGACAGAGCCCCTATAAAGCACCAAGATAAATTAAATAGATAGCTCTTGAAAATCGACGGCAGGAAACAATCCCGTATCACCAGCACAGCTCCAGCCAGAGGACAGTCCTTTATCCTGACTCCGATCTGTGCGCTTCAATAGTTTAAAGAGGTTTATAAAGGAAGAAATGCCGTTGCAGACCTTATCGCCATCGCTCTCCGCAGGGGTACTCTTCCTCTCCGTGTGTAAAATCAAGGTCGGTGGGCAGGAGGATCTACTCGATTCTTTGCCACTCTCTGCGAGGGGAAAGGATTTATTTTAACGTGCAATAAATACATCCCAAACGGGCCAAAACCAGCAAAGAACAAACAAACCACTCCCTGTGGCTCCAAGCCTCCTCTCCTCCCTCAGTTCTTTCTTTACACGCATACGTGTGTGCCAAGGACCATGTCACCTTTCCAGATATCACGCTGTATTTTAATGGGACACATTCATACACTTTAGACTGAGGCTTCTATTGCACTGACCTTCTCGTCCTGCTTTCCCCGAACTCCCAACTTTTTTCACGGGACGTGCCCTCCTCCCTGGGGGCACGGCCGCCCCTTGGAGCAGCAGCCTGCCCCGAGGGGTGCAGCGCCGGCCAGCCCCTCTCCTCCCAGCTGGGAGAGACCGCCGTGCTCCGGGTTAACCTCTGCAGGAACCCCCGATGGGCATTTAATTGCATTTCCACTGGAAGCTCCTCCAGCCTGAAACGCTAAAGTGCTTCCACTGGCTCCAAAACGTGTGCGTCTTGGTTAGCAGAGAGGCCGCAAGGGACAGCAAGGAACGGCAAAAATGGCAGCAGGCACAAGACACAGGCCTAATGACGAGCAAAAAGCAGTTTTCACACTAAGAAATATTAAAAAAGGCTTTCTCCCCCCCCCCAACATTTTCTTGTCTTTCCGTTACTCCTAAAACCCCCACTCGGAGGTCTGAGCAAAGGCACTCTCTAGCGACCCGGCCCACGCCGCCTGCGGCAGGGAGGAGGAGGCGTCTCTCCTCTTTGTAAGCGAACCAGCTCCGGGGAAAGGGCACGCAGCCCCCTCCCGCCCCGCTGCGGCCATCGCCTCGGCTCATTCTACCTTAAAGCCCGCGAAATTTGTTAAACCACAAATAACGATGATGTTTCAAGCCATTTACGGCAAGAACCCCAGCGGCCGCGCAGAAGCACACCCCAGCGCCCCTGTGCCTGCAGCCGAACCACCAAAGAGGGCTCCAGCCCCTCGGGACGGGGACCGCGGGGACCCCCCCTGCTAAGCACGGCGGCGGGCACGGCGCTGCACCCCAGCCCCGGCCACGCAGGGAGACCCCCGCCCTGCACCCAGCCGCCACGCGCGGCCCTCGGAGCGCCCCAGTGCAACCCTCCGGGCTGGGACCGCCAGTGCTGAGAGCGCCGTGACGAGGACAAGCCACGGCGCACCTCACCCCTTGCTCACCTCAAGAGTTCTGTCTGCTGAACAGACTAAAGCTTTGGAAGAGCAGCTTCAAGAAACGACTTGCTTTTCTAGAACCACATCTTACGTAGTGGATTCACAGGTCAAAAATATTACTCAATTAATTTTATAATTACTCAGGCTACAGAATACAAACGCATGTAACTGGAACTACACCGAGGAAAAGGTTGGATGGAGTCTCAGCCATTTGACTCTGCTTCACCATGGAATATATCACAATAATAAACATTTAAATATATGTCATTTTTCTCAGACAACGACTTACTCAATTTTTATGGATAGCGAAAAAGAAGATTTACAAACCATACCAATTAATTTCCACATTAAAGGAGCTAGGAGAAGGGAGCAGCTAATACATATCAAAAGGATCTCTAAATTTATCTTTCTTCACAAGACATCTGGTAATCGGGAATCAAAGCATTACCGGGCACGTTGGTCTTTGAAGGCAGCAAAGTCACACCCGCTTCAGCCCGCCTGCGAGCACCCATCACCCGCCAGCTCCCGCTGGGCTTCTGGAAAGGTGAAGGAAACCCTGGCAGGGCGCTCGGGAAGGCCAGGGATGTCCAAGGGACAATGCGAGGACCCGGCTGGGAGCGGAGCCACGAGCAGCAGTGCCATGGACAAGCGCCTGGCAAGGCCCAAGTGGCTGCTGGCGCTGGCAAGCGGTGGCACCGGCCACAATAAAGCCCCGTGTGAGGAAAGCAAACACGGCGAGAGGACACCAGATGAGCGAGGATGCTTCTGACGCTCAGCTCTCTGTGAGATCTACAGGCACAATTAGGCCACCTTGCTTAAATTAAACTCTGCTAACGTATTCTCCAACTCTACACGACGGCAGAAGACAGACAACGTGCAGGTTCTTCACTGTTTCACAGAGGTATTTCATCACCTTGCCCTGTGTTTTCCCAGCACTCTGGCTCTCCCACTTCCCTCCCCCAGGGATATCCCCGGCAGCTTGTTCTCCGCTCCCGCAGCACCCTATGAGCCAGCCCTCGGGCGCTGCCCTGCGATGCGCCCGCACAGCCCGCCTCCCTTCTGGCCAGGTTTCTCAACCAAAGCCCTAGCGCGCCTTCTGGGAACCCGCTTGTAGAGGATGAGCGGAACCCTGAGACGTCCGCCGCTGCACCAAACGTTACTTCGCAAGTCGCTGGTTTTGCAGGAATTCCAAGGCAGCCGGCACAGCCCGGGTTTGCGCAGCTTTCGCGGGGGCACAGCTGGCCCTGACCACGTTTCGCGGGGGCACAGCTGGCGCTGGGCTCAGGCACCACGGCCGACGCGGTGCTCGGAGCCTTTGGGGGCCAGGCTGCTGCGCAGCTGTTGGCAGTACGTCCGGGCACTTCCAGCTCTCGACTCTTCTGCTCTTGCCATCAAATAATCCCTGAAGCAACAAGTCTGGACGGCCCCTTAGCTGCTGACGGAACAGCCACACGCAAATTGCCGCTGGGATTCTGTCACTCGAGCACGGAGCAGCTGGACATGCAGCAACACACCTGGGAAATGGTGCTTAATGGCGCTGGGATTTATTTTTTCTTTTTAACAGGGAAATCGCATCAACCTCTCTTCCAGCTCTGCTTCTTTCTCGTTTTAACTATTTCTCTAATCCTAGGAAAAAAGCTTTTTCTTCCTATTAGAATGTTGATTCTTTTACAGTCTTCATTATCACATCGGTTTAAGAAGTAGCCAAGACCTTTTCATTCACGCGTGCGCATGTGCACACATGCATGAGGAACAAGGAAACACCTCTACCAACCTGATGTCAAGTTTTCATTAATCATTACAAGCATTAATGCAAACACACAAATGTCAATTGGCAGATCTAAATAAGCTGTTGCCCAAGTGAAATTCGGCAGAGGAGTTTCCCCCGGCTGAGGCTGAAGAAATGAAACAGGAGAGCGAGCCTCAACCGCGCCGGCACAGCTCTGGGAGCTCCAGTTCGATACCAAGGACAACACACGGCGTGATTTCTTTCGTCACGGCCGCTCTTACCCTGCTCTTTAAGAACTGAAGGTTGGTCTGAAGTACGGAGCAGGGACGTCCCGGTGTGCGGAGGCTCTCGCGCAGGGGCAGGCGTCATCCCTCCTGTTGGAACCTTACAGACCTCTGGCATGGAGACGCTCTGCACTGCCAACGCCCGAGGCAACCTCTTGTCTTCCTCCTTTGGAAAGCTCCCTCACAGCACCCGAACAGGCAAGCTGAAGCCCCAGGGAGGGACTTGGAGGCTGTAGCTTTTGCTCGAAATAACAGCATCACTGGCACAGAACGCATAGGTGACCTTCTGCAGCACGCTGTTCTTTAGGCGCTCACACATGAAATACATTTCCACAACATTTTGGACAGTCAGCACACATAAAATAAGATGGAAACAAAAAAAATAATAAAATAAAATAACAAAAGAAAGGCCTGAAAGCCACTGTGCACGTCAGGAGTCATTTATTTTTATAGCTGTAGCTGAACACTGCAACCGTTTCCCCCAAGTATCATGTCAAGAGAAAAACCCCTCAAGCTTGCGCTTCCCCCTGGAGCCCAGGGGTCCCCGGCCACCCTCGGGGCAGGCAGTGGGCTCTGGCTCGCTGTGCCACGGAGGGACGCCAAGCTCCTGGAAAGCGAGGTGGTGGAGGGCTGCGGGGGGCCCGTGCCGCTGGCCCCCAGACCGGCTCTGCTCCCCAAGGAGCAGACCCAGCAGAGCGCTGTGAGGGCTGCTGGGATCACCAAAGATCTCTCCTCCCCTGCGCGCCCTGGGAAAGGACAGCCAGCAAGAAGCGTGTTGACCCTCCACTGGCAACCGGCGCACGTCTTTGCTCAGGTTCACTCTTTTCTCGTTAATTAACCATTTTTTCCCCCCCTCTCTAACTTAAGTGCATAAAATAAACTGCAGCCCGACAATTAAGCTACTGCGACGTATTTCCAACATAATCACGCACCTTTTTTTGCCCCTAAACTCCGCAGCGTAATTACTAACGATGTGTTCCCGCACTCGCTGTAATGCTGCCGAAGGATGCGCTGGAGACGGGAGGATAAAGATATCTGATTAAAGAGACTTCTCTGAGGCTCCACGGCAGGTAGAGAGACATGAATAATTCACAGTATGAAAAGTAAAGGTGAAGTAGCAAAACTGTCTTGGGTATATCACAGAGATGTAGGTGTACGATCATAAACATCTTATTAAAAGCAGAATTAGAGAGGGAGAGGAAGAGGGAAGATTGATTCATGCCACAAGAAGCTACGGACAAAAGACAAAAATTTGTTTTGCAAAGGTATTTAGAGGCCAAACCTCCATTAATCTTAAAAGAAGTTTAAAATTTTGATTCTAAATGTTTCCAAGAGCTGTATTTACTTCACACGCACCTATGTAAACACTCGGGGTTTTATTATCCCATCAGTATCTCTGCAGGTCCGTTCTGCCTCTCCCCACAACTTTATTGCTTTTGTTTTTTGAGATGAGCCTAAAAACTGTATCTTCTCTAACTGACTCACACCTCCTGCTCTGCGGGTTCTTGCTTGAGGCAAGGGCGGGATTTCAGTGCCAGCTACATCAGCCGGGTCCCTGCCCCACTCCCGCAGGCAGGGATCCCACCTTCAGCCCATTACCACTGCTCCAGGGAAAAGACCCTGCTCCCGCCTGCACCCTGTACTTTACCCTTGAATTCCTATTTTCTGCTTTGACCAGTTTCGCTGTGCCCTGCCACACGCTCTGTCTCCCCGCCCACAGCAAGTCTCCTTGAGCAGCGCTTTCTTCCTTCTGCAGCAACCTCTTCCCACCCACCCTTTAATTTTTCTGGACATTTGTAACGGGAACAGCAGGAGACCAAGGATCCACTCTTTTTCTCTGGACATCCGTAACGGGTAGAAGACCAAGGACCCATTCTTTGCCCACTGTACCCTACCATGGGCTGTGTGCCTGGTGCAGAAGTCAAGGACAAACGAATTTCTTGGTTGGACTCTCAGGCACACAGCCAGCGCTGCCCAAGAGACGCTATTTGCCACTACCCTGAAAGTAAATTCTCTGTCAAAGAGGGAAAAGGTGAAAAACCCCTACAGATATATTCCCTCGAACCTTCCCCATCTCCCAGAGCGGCCCCCGGGCATTCGCGTCCCACGGAGCTGCCAGGCAGGAGCAGGGCGACACGCACCGCTCCGAGCATCGCTGCCCGCCGACAGCGGGCACAGCGCGGGGACCCGTTCGTTCACCTCCTCCCTCCCTCCCTCCCCGAGGCAGCTGCACGCCCGCTGGCAGGGCACTTCTACCCGGTTTTGCGTTTCCCCCTCCTTCGAGCCGCTGTGCCGTATCTCAGCTCCTCTCTCCAGCTGTTTCTGCACCTCTGCCCGCTGGCCCAGGCTGAGCCGGGCTCTCAGGCACAGCCCTCGGCTGACTCTTGCCGACCTTCCTTCCTCTGCTCTTTGCATGTCTTTCTTTTTTTTTAAATACCAAGTTCAAGATCTTGGCCCCGACCTTCAAGGCACGCAATGGTCTGAGATATTCACAGATGTTTCACAGAGTTATGAAATGATGCAGAGCTCTGCGAGGCTGGTACTTACAGCTCCACCTCTCTTGTACCTACTGTAACACAAAAAAATTGGATTTGTACTTCAGACTGGACTTTTCCAGCTTCAAACAGAAAAATAAATGCTTCCTAGAAGCCAGGACCATTGCAAAATTTACTCCTTCCGCTTCAGGAATACAGAAAATTTTATTAATTTTGTCTTCAGAGAAAGCCAGAGAGAAAATCCAACTGTGCCAAGCCTCGCTGAACACCCAATTTTCTCTTTAGAAACCAAGTCATCAAAAGGCTAATCTGAATTGCTCGACAAAAGCAGGCCTGTAATGCCAGATAAAGTCTGTGTGTCAGCTTAACACCATCACTGCACGTGCTGGCAGCAACACACGGTGGCACAGACCTGTCTATGTACCGGCATGTGAGATGCACGGCTTAACGTGCTGCTATTCCAGTTGTCTGTCCTAGTCCTCTCTCAGAAACAACCACCCCCGTGTTTCAGTGCTCCTGGGCTGGAGACACCCAGGGCATTTTTAAAGGTCCAGAGCTTTTAAATAATTAAAAAAAAAACCCATAAAATGAACACACAAACAGCCCTGGAGGATGGTGTCCAAAGAAGGGCAAGTGTGTCCAGAGAAGGGCAGTGAAGCTGGTGAAGGGCCTGGAGCACGGGTCTGGTGAGGAGCGGCTGAGGGAACTGGGGTGTTCAGTCTGGAGAAGAGGAGGCTGAGGGGAGACCTCATCGCTCTCTGCAGCTGTCTGAGAGGGGGTTGGAGTGAGGTGGGGGTCGGTCTGTGCTCCCAGGTAACAAGCGAGAGGATGAGAGGGAACGGCGTCAAGTTGTGCCGGGGGAGGTTTAGGTTGGACATGAGGAAAAGTTTCTTGACTGAAAGGGCTGTCAAGCACTGGAAGAGGCTGCCCAGGGCAGTGCTGGAGTCTCCATCCCTGGAGGTGTTTAGCAGACGTGTAGAGGTGGCGCTTGGGGACGTGGTTTAGTGGTGGCCTTGGCAGTGCTGGGTTAATGGTTGGACTCGATGACCTTAAGGGTCTTTTCCAACCTAAACGATTCTGTGGTTCTCTCTCTCCACCGTTATCTTTCCGCCTGCCCAACGCTGCTGGCTCAGAGCAGGCTGGTGTGCTTGGGTTTGCCACCCAGGCACTGGAAGGTCTCAGCACCAGCTCCTGCTCTGCAGTGGCCAGGGGGCAGCTCAGCCCCAGCCCCCACCGCCCGCTGACACCAGGACAGGTCACCCACGGGGCTTTGCCAGGTTCCGAGCATCTCCTAACAGTTTCCTGAAGCGCACATTTGCTTTTCTTTCACACGAGGCTGACGTGTGAAATCACCTTTATTACTGTAATTTGCTCTTAATTATGATTCCTCCTTTGACTGTTTTTCCACTGGAGATAACGACAGTTTGCAGCAACCTATAGAAAAGAGTGTGATCGCCTCAAAAACATTAAAGAAAAATCCATACTATACTTGACTGAAATTACCACTTTTCTCTTAGATGTAATTGGCAGGAAATCAAAAGGAGGAAGGAGGTATTTCGTATTTCCAGGAGTAAGCTGGAAACAAGAATATCATGTTCATCTTATTTACACTACTTGTATGCATATAAAAATAAAACAATCGGTCTTCCAAAGTGACGGCCTCCCAACAGGATAGCCACTCCATTTGGGCAACGATTGACCCAATGTCACACTGGACCCGTCATCAGAAGTCATCTAGTCATCAAAAGGCTTTATACAGTTAAATCCTTACTCAGCACAAGGGATAAAAATCAGCAGTGTTTGTGTTTTCAAGTCTGCCAGTAAGCAGATTATGAAATATATTTGATATGAAATATATTAGAAACCACGATTTCAGTTTTCAACAAGCAACAAGGTGCAGATCAGCATGACCCTTGCACAAATCTTTATCTTTCTGTCCCTGCGTTCTTTGAAGAGTTTTAGTAATTCCTCTGTCTCACTTGCTTCTGACAAGGAACCAAGTCAATACAATTCTGGGTGACTTTAAGGAGGAGTACGCAGGTCTTCAAGCACAGTAACTGCACAGGCGATAAAAGTAGCAGTTGTTTACCAAAAGAAAACCAAACCAGACAAGAAACTTTAAACTGAAGTATGTCAAAAGAGACGTGTATGAACTTTCCTTCAGTTTTAAGGTGTCTGTGTCATAAAATTTTCAGCGATTCCCAGGCAGAGCTGGAACACTCGGCAACATAAAGTCACTCAGAAGATCTTACTCAAGACAGGTACGGCAGCAGGCAGACCTGCTTCAAAGGGAGCCTCCAGCGCCACTTAGGGATTTGCCTGGCACAGCTGATCACGAAGTATTTTATGAAACTTTTTTCTTAGCCGTGGGTAGAGCCAGCGAGCCTGAGGTACCCACAAAGGAAACAGCTGGGCTGGACGAGCGAGAGCTTCCACGCCAAAAATCTGTGCATGAACAACCGCAGCAGAAGTACGCTCATTTCTAGCTCTTCAAAACCTCCACAACCGTGCTCATCCCTAGGTATGAAGGATCAGATTAAATTACGCCTGAACTGATACCTAGTAATTCCCGATGAATGCCAGGCTTTTCCATGGAACACGGCTGGGAAGCTGCATCCAGGACCCCGCGGTGCCACAGGGCCGGTTGGCACGCCCTCCCCATGAGGGAGCAACCTGTCCAGCCCCACTGCAGCATCTCACCTCCACGAACAGAGTTCCTGACTTCATGACGACAGTACTGTAAGAGGAATTCCACGTTATTAGGAAGGATGTTCCCATTTTCCTATCAAAATCCGATCGCTTTTTGATTGTGACCTGCAACGTGATTATACGCGACTCTGAACCAAGCCACCAGACTTCCTCCAGCCCTTGGGGACAGCACTGCGCCTTCTCTCACGGCCACACACACACATTCCCATGACAGTGAACAAACCAGTTTTATCCGCACAGCACAGCATAAAGCATCCAACGAGGCTTCACGGAGCAGCTATCCAAAAGATCACCCCTCATTATCACTGTAATGCTCGTGAACACCACTGGCATGGGACACGAAAAGCCCAAGGACATTTCAGAAACTTCCCTCCTGTATCACCAAACGCAAAGCTACTGCCGATGTCCAGACTGAGTCAACAGGATCCAAAACACTCTGAATACACTCGTAGTTAGCTAAAGCAAATGTCATAAAATTTGAGCCGATTTTTTAAGGGTCTCCCATTTCCACGCGGTACGGAAAGCGCGGCTCGGTTGGAAGTACGCAAACACACAGCATGTGTTTCAGTAACATAATTGGTCCGTAGAAACGTAAACAAACCTGCTAAGGTCTGATCCATCAAATTGGTTGCCATGAAGGTCACCGCCGGCGCAGACACAGCAGTTACCCGGGTCACTTGCGTCGGCATCAAAGCACCCACGTGAGCATCCATTCTGGAGGCAGAACCTGCATTCAAACCAGAAGAAAACTTTTTTTTTTTTCCCCAGTAAACAAAAATGCCTTTAAAAAACTCACTTTTTTTCCCATCTGTATTTCACAGGACACTCTTTTAACCTCCTGCTAAACATCTCTCCCTATACCCGTTCGCATGGTTAAAACAACAGGTTTTGCGTTGAGTCACTGGTCTAGTCTGGCCGTGATGTCCATTGACTCTCAGCAAATAACCATCTGTGGAAATTTTAAATTAATGAAAATTTAAATTAATAAAAATGTGGCCCTCAAAGTAAGAATTTGCAAGGATATAGTAATGCTTTCAGAACAGATTACAGCAAGATCAGTTTTCTTTTTTAAGGCTAAAGAACACACCTGCGGTTTCTACTGTTACTCATCACAAACTCTTGGTGCCCTGCTCTATCCGCGGGAAATTATTTTGCCAAACCAGCAGCTTTATCCAAGTAAATCACAGTCTGCTCAGACAGTTCACAAAACAGAAAAATTGACCAAATACATTATTGGTCATAAATTAGTAACCCTGGTCTGCTGCTACAACTACGCTGATTAAACCAGGCTACTTAATCCATGAGAATCCACGGCTATCGCCGAATCTGAGGCCAAACCTCGAGCGTTAGTTTCCCATTACCTGTGAGAAGCTTTTCTTCAGAAACTGGAAGACCCACACCACCCCATCTCACCTCAGACCTAAACTCGGGTGCCCCATCAGCAGTCTCCGCATCCTGTTCCGAGGCCACCACTGCAAAACTGAACTGGCAGTCGGGACGTACCCCCAGTTCCAGGCAGGCACTGGGAATAACGTCGTATTCCCCAAGCACGAGCCAAGCTGCAGAATTTACTGCCCTTTTGTTTCACTAACTATTCCGGTGCTGTCCAACACTTCTCACCCCAACTTGCTGCATTTCGCACTAGTAGGGATCATTTCTGAAACCTTCACTCTGTCATAAACACTCACTCGCTCGCTACAAACCTCTTCATTGATTTTTGTTTCTCCGACCTCAGGTGCCAAAGCAGATTATTAAACTCTCACCAACACGGGGACACCAGCCGCTTTTCGAATGCAACTCTAACAACATTTTTTTATTAAAAAGGTCGCTTTTTCTTCCTCAAAACTACTCTTGGGTATCGTCTGGGCTAGCGGCAACAGGAGAGGGTATTTCCTCATCGCTTCGAGACGTGGAGCAGCACAGCCATCCCTGCCAGGGCAGAGGCACCTTCCCATCCCGCAGCCGGAGCTGGGAGCTGGACCCTGCCTACGGGCCCTTGAAAAGGCACAACGCGTTCAAAAGGGGGGTAATTTAGCGACAATAACAACATCAGTGATGATGCTGATTCTGCTCATGAGGGGTGCGTTTTGCTGTTAGGCAGACGTACATTCTATATAATATAATCTGAGTCACCTGTACGACAAACAAAACACACATCCTGAAATTCACAGAGATTTTTCCTCTTCTTTCCGCCACCCCCTTGTCTCCCACCCCAACGACCCGGCGACAGCAGCGGAAGCCATAAACTCTCCAAGAAAAGATAAGTCTGAGGATTTTGCAGTAGATTGCTCAGTGAAGAAGAAACTGGGACTACAGAAAGCCTAAAGAAACCCCCGTTGACGCCACCCAGAGCCTGCCCGGTGGCATGCCCATGGACCTGCCACGGGTCTCTGGCCTCACCCGGAACCCAGAGGTTTCTGCCAGGCACAAAGGTCTCTGGTGAGCACCAAAGAGAACAGTGCCATTGTAACGGGCTTCCTGGTGGTCCGAGCAACGTTAAACACCTGCTTTTGCCCAACGGCAAGCAAGAATTCCACTGCTACTACGGAAACAGGGAAAGCCCATTGCCTTCTACCCGGACCTGGTGACATTTTCTACAAAAACACAAATCCGACGCCTGCGGGGCTGGTTTTTTTTCCTAGCAGCATGTTTTCAAAGCTGCCATTTGAACGCATTTTCTCATATTATCAAGTATGAATTCCTGAAGGAAGAAATTCCTGAAGGAGGCTGGAATTCAGGCTATCACGGGGCTTTGTGGGATTCACCCTCACAACAGGCAAAGAAGAACTTAAAATATAGTACACAATTTTAATCAAATTCCTATATTTAATAATAATCTTTTACAACAACAGAAATGGATATAAAATAATAAACCTCATGAAAGAAATAACATTTTATAAAATTAGAAAGTCATAGTCCTATAAAGGGGCAACATGGCTAAAGAACTGCCCAGGGAAAAGTATAGCTTTGCCAAAAGATAATCTTAGGGAAAAGCAGGAGGTTCATGAAGCTTTAGGAGCTGGGGCCATAACACCAACTTCACTGAATGTTCGCTAATGTATTGGCCGGACACCAACATCCTATTAGCCAGGGTCCTTACAGACGGTACCCGGTGCAGGACGACGTGTTAACTTTAAAAGCCAACGAAACACCTCAGAAAACCATGATCCCCAGCCAGCCAGGAAAAAAGAAATGAGTTTCCAAACGTGCCGACTGGAACGACCGGGAGGGTAGTTGCAATGTTCCCGTATGAACAACTGGAAAAGGACGATTAGTCCCCATCAGCTCGGGGGGGATCCCCCCCTCAACCTCCTCCTCGCCTCGCCCCCCCCGCGGCCCTCCAAGCCCTCACTGTATGACCGCAGCACCACCTCTCCTCAGGAGCTGCCAGCGCCACGCACAGCCACCCCCGAATGTCGCGGCCGCAGGAGCAGCCCTTGAGACAACTGAGAAGTCACCTTAGGCGAGTATTTTGCCAACAAGCCCCATCTGCACCATCGCCCCTGGAGTATTTTCACGTGCCCATGTGCGCAGCAAGAACCAGCGGCCCCGCAGCTATCGCACATCACTACCCCACAGCCCTGCGTCTTTGTCGCTCTCCTCCCAGGCGGCTTGAAAATCCCAAGAGCATAAGAAGGACATTTAATATTTTTATGGGCTTCCTCCCCCCCTTCAGCCATCACCTGCACCGGGCACACACCCCTCCGAGGCCAAGGATTAACTAGCAAGCCACTGTCAGTAGTGGAAGGGGCAGAAAAGCGGGAACGAGAGGACAACGCCAACACGATTTTACCTGTGGAATGCCACGTGTGCACCCAGGCGCGGTGCCTGGCTGACAGGGTGCGTGCGAGCCCTCCACAGACCTGTGTCGGTCTAGGACAACGCAAAACGAGCACCAGAAGATGCTCCCAGATCGTTAACGTCAGTGGAGCGGGTGCAGAGGGGAGACAGCCACAGCAAGACCTCTGTGCTCCACTAACCCCCCCAACAAAGCTGCCCCGTGCCATTCTCCTGGTGGTCTCCTCCCCGGGATGGCAGAACCTGCTGCTGACAACGACCCCTGCTGCAGCAGCGTGGGCTGCCTGGGGGGCGCGGGGAAGATGAGCTGCAAGCAGCTACAGGGAAAGACAAAACAGAAAAGGAAACATTCTGTTATTTCTCTCTTCTTTCCTTTTTTTCCCTCCCCTTGATTAGGTCAGGATAAGAGAAATTCCCACAAGTCATGATCAGTAAGTAGCTCAATAAAGAAACTACCCTGCAAGGTACTATGATAAATTTAATCCTTACGTGCTTTGAAGAAAGAAAGATAAACAAAACGTTTACGGAAGAGGAACAGGTCGGTGTGGTGTTTGTCGTGCTGCCTACAGCACAATGATGTAACTGGAGGCACTTGTAACTCGGCCACCTCTAACAAGACAGTGAACTATTTCCCAGCTTGAGATGATGTTCGGACCTCAGGCAAAGACAGTTTCTTTCTTCTGCTTCTGTCAAAGCCCCCGGCAAAACTATTAACTTTGATGAGCTCTGTGGATATAAAGAAACACTGAGGAACCATCAATTCCAACGCTGAAGTCCAAGGTGCCTCTGATTACATGGAGCAATCCTTGCAACAGCAGGCTCCTAACAGCCCCTCCTGTTTCACAGAGATGCCCAACACCCGTGAATGAACTGAAATTCTGGCTTCCGTATCCTTGGAGACCATTTCTTAAGCTAGGATATCCATCTGTAACTTAGATGGACATTACTACACAATTAATTCCATGAATAATATTTTACCGAACAAGAGGTGTTGGGTTTTCTTTGGCTTTTCAAACTAATTTTAATGACGACAAAAAGGACACTTCCCTCCTATCGCTTCCAGAGTCACCAGAGACAGATGAAAATGGTATTTCATCAGATTCTGGTGAGGTATGTGCACTTGGCTGCCTTGCTGTCTACAAAAATATACTCTGAAAAAGTTAACAACGAATCAAAAAACCCCTGGAGACGAGCATGGCTGGGAATCTCTGGCTTGTCCTCTTCCTCCTGTAAACTTGCAAAGGAAGGGGAAAAGGTTCGCACCTACAGACGTAGCTCAGCCCAGGTCCCCTCCTGCTGCCGCAGGTCTCCCCGGGGGGACAGGCTGGTCTCAGGCAGCCCCACGCTTTCTGGACAAGCTCTTTGAGAAACGCCAAGCCGATCCAAAACCTGCCCCCGATGCCTCCTCCCGCACCGGGACGCCGGCCACGCACCGGGACGCCGGCCACGCACCGCGTGAACCACGCGCAGGCGACACGTGCAGACACTTGGGGGTTCACCCCCGAATCCTGAGGTTTCTAGGGCCAGCAGGCAGGTGTAAGCGCACGCTAAGGTCCCCACGTGGATCTCAGCACACGAGCAATTCTCTGCACCCCAGAATTAGAACAAATTTCATAACGTGCTGAGTTACCTCTGTACAGGTAGGCACACACAGCTAGAGATGAGCTCTGCTCATTTTGTTACCACGTTGTACGCCGCGTGTCAAAACAGGGCTTTACAGTGTATAGTTCCAACTGCTTCTTTATGTTGATTTATTATCACATCCAGGAACAGTAAAATTATCTTTCGATGTGATGGAAGCAATTAGTTCACAGCTTCCATCCATACTGGAGTCACGCATATACATATATATAAACATTATATATAAATGTTATATATATATGTGTGTGTGTGTATATATATGTTCATATATATGTATTATTTCATACATGCAGATCAAGTTCAGCTGCTTAGTTAAATTACATCCGACGCTCACCAAATAAGCTTGAATGATTTAAGGCAATCATAACCTTTAAGGAATAAATATTTATGCTTTCTAGTTCTTCGTGCTCATAAAAAGCAGCCCTTGCAGTAGATGGATTTGGAATACAGATGAACTCTGTGGATGGAGTTTAATGCCATAATGCCATATAAGCTTTCAGTATGAACTGAACGTAACCTGGGCTGGAATAAGACCCAAACATGAACTGTAAAGAACCGACCGCCTGCCCACGCATACTTTGGGCGTTTTATGATGAAGTTTACGCAATTTTACTGTAAAACAACACTGAGGAGGGGGATAAAAGCAATCTTGTCTATGAAATTTCTCATTATTGTCAGAGCCGAGGAGGCCTGCCTAGGAAGTCATGCGTTTTGAGAACATCTGTCCATTTTTAAGACTATTTCAGTGCAGATGCATTTTACTGCATTTTTCAAACACAAGCAACCTACGCCTCGATTCAACTGCAACGAGGACATTGCAAGGACAAAGGAGGACAAGAGCAGAGGAGCGGAAGGTTCAGAAACCTGAAGATCCTCTTGCAAGCGATACGCTGCGCTGATTTGCATCCCTGATGAGCGGACGCTGATTTGCATCCCCGACGGCGGAACCCAGAGGGATGAGCTGCCGGGGCGCTGGGGCTCCCCTGCCCCTCTGCGCGGGGGTCTGGGGGCTGCTCCTACCCGCTGGCTGCTCCCTGCAGCCGTGCCAAGCCCCACCGCAGGAAGGGAGCAGAGCAGATCGGGCAGCCGGATTTCAGAAGTCCTCGTACGCCCCCGGGAGCGGAGCAGAAGGACGGTGCCGGGCTCAGCACCCGCGCAGGAGTCTGTCCCCCCGCTCAGCAAACCCTCCTGCAGCGCAGCCCGTGCCAAGGCGAGCGGAAGGCTCAGCTCCCGCAGCTCCAGGCAAAAGCATCTTCAACCCCCGGGAACGTCTTCCTCTCTCTCTCTGCTCCCCGGCAAGGGCAGCTCCGGGAGACCAAGTCCCACAGCTGCTCTGGCTGAACTGGGAATGGTTATAATGGACAACCCCATGACCTGGCATGTCTGAATTGACGTGTTGATGCTGTTGCTGAAGTACCTGAAGAAGAGAATGGGAAACTCCCTGTCATGTAACTGACCGACTGTGCCTCACCTCCGGCAGAAACCACCATCCCTAGACATGCACCAGGAGTCAAATTATATTAGGTAGTAGATTTTTCCTGGAACAGACAACTAACTTTTCCACCTTTGTAATTTCTCACAAACAGTATTTAAAGGCTATTTCTTTTTTTACCCTCTACCACACAGACAGATCACTGCTGCTACCTCTCTCCTCTACTTGCTTGTGGCCAAAACAGACCTCAGGAGAGGGAGCAGATACATTACTGACGCTCGTGACCCGGTTGAAAGGCATAGGACAGATTTTCAGGGCAAAACTGTTCTTCATAAATGTTTACTCTGTGCCTCAGCAGACCCATCGGCTCTCATCACTCCATTACGCAGCGCACGGATGTTAACAACCCGCGTTGAGGGGAGTCAAGCTGCCCCCGGCAAAACAACGTGACGCTGGTCCTGCACCGCACCGCAGCTGGCTGCGGAGGTTTCCTGCTCCTGCCGTTAAATTTTAAGTCTTACCTTTTCCAATTGAACCATGGCACTTCCAACATTACCTTAAGGCTATTCTTCTTCAGGTTAGCCGTTCGTCAAGGGTTTAAGCCTAATTTTCCTCACTGGGATTCAAGGAGCCTTTAACAGCACTGCACCCAAGAGAACAGGAGTCACACAGTTTATTGTAACGCATTCATACCAAAAATACCTGCAGCGTGGACTCAATCTTATCCCCAAGTGCAGTCAGCACCAGTGACTCCGTTGAGCTTTATGGGCACTGAATCACACTCCCAAAACCAAAGCTTTTCTTCCCACAACGCATTTGCCTCTTGCAAAGCTACTCCTTATGCCACGGGACAAAAGCTCTTAACGCAGTATTGAACGGCACAGTTTGTCACTCATTTCTTTTCACTAAATATATCTCAGAACCTGTTTTTATTAATGGCTTTGTAAAGAACAGCACCAACGTGCCCAGGTGACGGCAGCGGCCCCGGGCACATCGCGCACAGAGCCAACACAGCGAGGCGCTCGGCCTACGTGGGAATCAACCAGGGTAACGTCTGTAAGAACTTCTAAAATTCAGCTACACAATCAAAATACTTCTTTGGCGAGAAACCCACAAGGGAACAGGAAACCGTGCTTGCTGCAGAGAGGGTGTGCGGGGACGGAGGGCCACCGCCACGCTGAGAGCCGGGCGCTGCGGGGTGGCACTGCCCACCCGGGGCCGCTCTCCGCGGGCCCGGGATGCTCATGAAGGTCTCCGGCTGCTTCTGAAGTGACCAGCTCCCGCCACGCTGGGCTTCACGGACCGAGCCGTGGGGCAGGTGATGCTCTGCCAGCTGCGAGGCCGTACACCAGAGACGGTCGCTCCTGCGCGGAAGCTGTGTGACCACGGCAAAGCAGCACCTCAGCTCCCGCCGTTACGTCCAGCCACGGCAAGGCTTCACCTCCAGGACACGCGAGCATGGAAATACTGGATGTGAGGGTTGGACCAGGGCGATGGGCACCCCGCGGGGCAACAGCCACGTTAGCTCACCTGCCCAGCGAAGCACAATGGCTGCTCAAACACAGCCGCTCTTCCCGGGCACTCTTAAACCCCACCAACGCCAAGCGGGGGACTTGCCAGAGTGACGCTGCGTTTGAAACAGAAACCTCTGCGAGACCTTCAGCTGCAAACCCAGGGGGGCTCAGGTAAGGAGGTGCCACAGGCTGGGACTCCGCACCAGCCCCAGTGTCACTGACACACCCCAGCGCGCCCAGCACCGACCCGTCCCTGCGGCCGCCGCTGGGGAGGGATGGGGATGCCGCGGCAGCTCCGGGAACCTCCCAGGCCGTCAGTACGGCTCCCCTGGCCCCGCTACCAACGCGGCGGCCGAACTTCAGACCTGAGGCAATTCGGGGGTGCGGTATTTGCCAGAGCAGCAGCGGGCTGGAGCAGCGGGCGAGCGAGCAGCCCTGCCCCGGGAGATCTCGCAGCAGGAAACCGCAGCAAAGCAGGGGGGTGCGACGCCCCTCGGTCTTATCACAAAACGGCTTTTCAACACAAAAGCTCCATTGCCTGCATGCATTTCAAGTTAATTCTATGATGTTTTAATGAAATCAAGATGCACCATTAATGTATTTGTTATTTAATAAAACATCTTTAAATCAGGGAAGTTATTTTTCAACCGGAGACTGTTATCCAAACAGCACCCATCATAAAGCTCCCCGCCTTACAGATAAAACGAGAAAAACCACCGCGCCTCTGCTGCCGGGAGACAGAGATTACACATGGGCGTTACTCGCTACTGAAACGCTCTCGTCGGAGCCCACTGGAGTCAATGGAAAAACACCAACAGCCTCGGGAAGAGGACAGAGATGCCTGGTGCTTGTTCACCCCTTCACAGAAAGAGACAACAACCAATGGGAAACACATTTTAGCCCCTCTCTATACAGCTAACCAGTGCGTGCACTCTGCCGTACGGCAGCACCCAGCGATTCCGCTCCGGCACGTACCGTCTGTGCCGCAGACGACGGCCACGGGACACCGGCCATGCACAGCACGAGCACCAGGGAACCCTCCCCCGGAGCTCACAGCAGACCCGTTCCGATGTCGGGGTTATCCCATTTAGTCTGCAGGGCTCGGCAGGCCAGTCCCAGGAAAACCCTGGGGTCTCCGCTCCTGCTGTTTCCCACCGTAATCTTCTGGCTGAGGCAAAGGCCCAGAGGATTTCCATCGCTGGACCGGCTGAAGTGCAGAGCCCGAAATCCCCGCCAACGCAAGCTTCCTCCTGCCAGTGCAGCTGGTCTTGGGCATGGGAAGATGGGAATTCCGCTTCCTTTCCTACAACATCTTAACTTATTCTTGTTTTGTTCCTAGAACACCGGTGTTTTAATTCCTCTGCTTTGCCATAAATTGTGTTCTTGCTTGTCTGTACTTCTGTCCATCACGTTCTGCTGTGTACAGACAGGATCCCCTTTGGCTTCTAAAGACAGCAAAAACTTTCAGTGGTGTAAAGCCCAGGAATATAATTTTCAAAAGTGCACCCATGACCAAAGAGTAGAAAACCTATTAACAGTGTAATTTTGTTGACTTTCGAGTCGCTGATGCAACACTGAAAATCCCCCACTCAGTAAGAAGCCCAGCGGGTGCTCTGAGAGACGCTTATTTCTAAGTCAAACGTGAGCCGCGATGACTCTTTTTTACATCCAAACCAAAATGTAATGAGAATGTATTAACAAAGAGCATTAAATATTCAGTGCTCTGGCTCTGCTCGGGAAAGGCTTTACCTTGCGCTTCCAGGGGGACCCGCAGAGCGATGCTGATGTAAGGCAGGCTTTGGGCTTTGCCCTTTTGATACCATGTAGAGGAATCCCG
The DNA here is from genome assembly GCF_034619465.1 of Leptosomus discolor. NCBI lineage: Eukaryota > Metazoa > Chordata > Aves > Leptosomiformes > Leptosomidae > Leptosomus > Leptosomus discolor. The sequence goes on along the minus strand of NC_141396.1, from coordinate 1,241,436 downwards.
CTTCTGGATGGAAAACAAAATCAAGCAAAACCCAACCAACCAACCCCAGAAAAGCCTAAAGTGGGACACAAGCTGTAAATATGAAATAAAAAGCTAATATTGGATCTAAGCACTCAAAAGAGAGCTTTCTCCCCAGTGGCAGATCCAGCTGCTGTCTCCTTTTGCGGTGAGTACCTCCAGAGAGCCACTGCTCTGTGAGCAGAGCACACTACTCGCAAACCTGCCATCAGTTCCTTATTTCTTACGGATAATCATCCCGAACGTGCACAAACCCATGGAGCAGATGATCACAGTGCTGTAAAATCCAGACACGAGAAGAAATTCTGGCACCGAGCACGTCTAAACCTCCCTTGCCTTCCAAGGGCCAGAATCTTACTCAAAATTTTCCTGGTTCTGTGGATTTTTCAGACTAAAATCTATGCACAGCGAAGGACGGAGCTGCTATTAATAATCTAGGGGGATGTAAGATCACACTAAGAGAAAACATAATAAACCAAAGCAACAACCCTTGCACACACCTGGAAAACAGCCACGAGCGCACTGGGTGGGCTGCAAATGGATAGCCCCTGTGGACTGCACGGACACCCCCGGTTTGGAAGCTGGTCTTAAATTAGCACGAGAAAAACGTGTTGCAGTAGTGTATCGCTAAGAACTTTAAGTGTAGGAGGGACTCGCTGCATCAGAGCAAAGGTCCTTCCCGACCAGCACCCAGCTCCCAGCCCCGGCTAACTGGAAATGCTGCAGGAAGAGCGCGGGAATGGAGCGAGGATGCAGTGACAGAAAGGGAAAAGATGTAAGAAAAAAAAGCACAGACACGGCATAACACTCCTTTACACTCCCCCCAACCCTAACGACCTTACAGCCCTCTATCCTGTCCTCTCCCACCCTGCTCTTTGTCCCTGCTGAAGGTGGCTAATCTGTTCCCCTGGCGCTGCCCTGAACATCACGCAGCAGAAGGGCAACCAGCAAACAGGAACCCAGTCCCGTAGGGAGCTACAGACACACGTATGTATGCCTCCGCCTCATTCAGATATAACCAGACCACTGTGACACTGCCAAGTTACAAAACCGGTTTAAAGAAAAGCATTAGGCTGCAAAGGAATCTCACCCAAATCCCTCGAAACTGCTGGAAGGAACAGAAAACAGACGAGCAGACGAGTGAAGCCACGCAGTAACCAGTTCCTCAGCAGCAGGTACGGAGCATGTCCACATTGCAGGGTAGGCACGTGCCGGCCTCATCCCGTGCCTGGACGGTGCTGCCCTCCCGTGTAGACGCAGCCACCGGACACCATAACAACCGGTAAGAGGGGAAGGTGCCGGTGCCCAACGCAGCGCCTCCATCACCGTGTCACTACGGTGGCTGACCAGTTGTACACAACAGCCCCCGCTGTCTGAGGCACTGAGCTCGAGGCATGAAGTCTGGGAGGGATTTGATTCCGGGCACTACGCACGGGCCTCGTCCGACTTGAGAAATGGATGTGACACCCCGCCGTGCCACGGGTGGCTCGGTCGTGTGGAGCCAACTACTGGGAATGAAAATCCAACGCACGATGCTGCGGGGAAGCCACAGCTTGCTTATAAAAGTCATTGACAACATCTCACATTTAGCTCATTTCTGTTGTCTCTCTAACGCCTCCTGTGGGATTTGGACTTGAACTGAGAGAAAGAAACAGGGGTTAAGTTCAAAAATCTTGAAAAAGACGATAATAACGTAAAGAACTGTGCAACTAGGATTAAGTAAATTGGGCAACAAGCACCAGAAGGAACCCACTACCTGATATCAACCAAGCCCAGCAGAGAAGTGCAGTCTTGCTGCTGGAGAGGAAGGTCACAGGCGGAGGAGCCCACTTCAGGATGGTTCGGTCATAAGGAAACAGAATAAATCTGTATCTGGTCCGATTCTTCCGTTACTGAAATATTCCTTTGGAAGACTTTGCCTGTTCCCAGCCCCAAGGGCGCTCACCCAGGTGAATGACATTGCCACCAGCTGTGCCAGGACAAGGTGATGGGGACACTTTTCTCATCCTGCTCCCCCAGAAGGAGCCCCTTTGGTCCGGCCAAACTGATGTCAGCGACAGGGAGGATGAGTTTGTACAAATTCCTGGTACGTGAACATGTAGTTTAGTACTGAAAAGAGGGAAGCAGTGAAATGGATTTCAATCACTGTGTCTAATAGCCAGTAACAGAGTCAGACACAGAAACACGCCAATTTATTTTTATTATTGCTGTTACCATTTTATGACCCAGAAGTTAGTGAAGATCAGGGCCCAGGGACTTGCTTCATTTAGAAGCAACATCCATCATGATTAGGTAATTTGGGGCAATACTGCTTGTTTGCAAAGGACAAGAGAAGTCTCTTTGCTTGAACAAAGGAGGAACTGAACAGTATGAAAAAAAAAAAATATCCATTTTTACAAGTCATGCAGACTCCTCCAGCTACATTCAGCCCCTCAGCTCCGCTTCTACCTTCTCCTCAAGGTCACACCACGCTTCTCCTCAAGGCTGTGTTCAGTTGGCTGAACCCGAGGCTGCCTAGAAGCCACCTTTGCTGAATTCTCTTTCCTTACTCTGTTTCTTCGAAAGGCCCAGCTACGTTCATTAAAAATACTCAGCACTTTCTGAATCTGATTATCTCCTTCCCTCTGCTCCAGATTGCAAAACGTGTTGCGTTTTTTGAGCAGCAGCTTGCCCTCACAGCGGTCTGTGAAGGTGCTGCTGGGTGAGTCCTTGCAAGAAACATCTTCGGCACAGCTGGCACAGACACTGCCCAGCTGCCAAAAGGTTTAGCAAAGCCTGCCCCTGTCCTCCCTCCCACCCCAAACTTCGACCAGCAAAAAGCCACCGTCTCACCCAAGTCCGGCAGAGCAAGCCAAGCCCATCTCCCCTCCTTCCCTCCCCTCCAGCGTTGGGTCACTGGGGAAAATCTCCAGCACACACACTGTGGTGCTACGTGGGAAGGCACAGTGACCACAGCCACCCTAAAAAATACCAACAGCTGGGGGGGGCGTGGGGGGGTGTGGTGGAAATGGCAACCCCCCGTTTGTAACGTTCCCTGGTATCTGGCAGATGTGGCAGATGACGACTCGTGGTCCGTACCTTGCGCCGCTGCTGAGCGCGCCCTCGCCTGGACGTGACGGTGGCGCCTTAACTTCTGCGTTGGAAACGAGGCAGTGAAGCGAATTTAACAGCGAGGTGCAAACAGGCTTTGTCTGCCCGCTTATAGAGAAGGACAGGCCGTACGCGAGCTGCATTTACACCAGGGCTTTAAAAAGACTTGCCCCCAGAGCCCGTGCAAGCCACGGCCAGGCTGCCCGGGTGAAACGGCGCAGGACTCGCCCTCGTTTCTCCCACCCTCCTCGTGCACTACAAGCGCAAGGGGGCCGGTCTTCAAGCAGTTTTTCGCTTGTTCCAGTAAATGGGACTGAACTGGAAGCCAAAGCAAAGCCAAACATCTACTGGTTCCTAACTAACCCCGAGAGGGAGGGCTGGTGGTGAGGACAAACCCCTGGAAAGCTGGTTAGCACAGCGAGGACCTTTCTGAGCACGGACCACAAACCTGTCTGGTTTTCAGCAGCAAGCGTACACGGATCTGTCATTAAGAGGGACAGTTTCCACCACACTCCTCAAGCCGCACAGTGGGTACGTGCTGAAGGCACCCCGTGGGACTGCCGCTGGCGCCCCAGCACCTCACCGCACCAGCAGGGTCACACCAGCCGTCCTCACCAGCCCTCACACGGATGTCTAAGAGAGTCTTTACGGAAAATACCCCCCTGAAGCCCCAGCCGGCCTTACAAGCCAGTGGCTATCCCGGGAGGCTGAAGCACCACGTCCCCAGGGGCAGCCATGCCCCACCTGATGCACAGCCCCGACCGCGGCCGGCGAGCCGCTCAGCCCACGGGCTGCTCGCGTAGGCAGGGAGGAAAGCGGAGGATTTTATAAATCCAGACTTCTATAGTACCCTATTGAAATGGAAACAACACTTTAAATTTCAGCAGCACCGTTGCTTTTGGCAGAATTACCCCGATTGCTTTGTCCAGGTTTCCTGTGCTTTTATTTTTGAGTTTTCCCGGTTTTAAACTTAAAAAAAAAAAGAAAAAAAAAAAGAAAAAAAAAGAAATTGCTATTGAAGATCAATTATGCTACTGCACTGTAAAGTAGCAAAAATAATATATTCAATGACCTGGGATGGAAAATAGAAGAACGGCAATACGATGGAAGGATAAAGGGTGACACCAAAGCGAATGTATGTCTCTAGAAAGGAAGAGCTCTCAGCAGGTTATGGCACTGCCGGGCACAGACACAAGGGACTCGATGGCATCACAGCAAACTGGAAAAAGCATTAGCTGGCTTATGAGTTTTGACACACAGATATTTTATATTTTTTTAGTTAAAAATGGGTAGCGTAGAAGCCTGGTCACCTTATTGCTATTCCATCAGATTAATAAATTGCCCTATAAGGAGGTCAGAAAATTAGTATAGGAATTTCACTCTTCGGTTAAATGAAAAATAGTAGCGTGACCCACATAACTACAGATACACACACACGTGTTCATGGATATATAACTGCACAGCAGAAAGACAACTTGGAGAACGGTCACCAGTCTTTTCTAAAGGGTACGCCCGTCTTTCCACCTTTCCACTGGAATTCAGTTAAACGGTACCAAGAATAATCATTTAATTACTACGAAATTAACAAATTCCTCCTTCCTAATCATGATCGTTTGACTCGAAATGGCTTTAGAAGGCGAAGGTGGCAGCAAGCTCTTCCCCCGCGAAGCACCAGCAGCATCCCTGTAACTCTCCACCCCCCGCATCCCCCGCACCCCTCCCCGCTGCCCGGGTGGGAGGTGACGCCGAGGCACGGCACTGCTGAAGGTGCCCCAGCCAGCGGTCCTGCTCCGACGGCCTCCTCAAGCCCGATTTACAGCCTCCTTAGGTATTTTATAGACAACTATATATAGCTTTGAACAGACAGCCAGACTGAAGACACCTCTTAAAAAGCAAGCGCAGAAATACCCAACAGCATCAGCCCAAAGCCCTTCAGCCCTCGCTCGTCCCTAAACTTCGGGAAGGTCAGTAACGAGCGGTTCAGTGATGAGCTTCCAGCTCCCTGGCACTGCCCCGGCACAGCTCCAGGCTCCTGAGCCTGGCTCCTACAGCAGCAATGGTTTTGCTTCATACAGTCTTTTTTAGGGCACAAACATACCTCTGTTCCTCCACAGACACATTTGCAACTACTAGCAGCTTTTGCACAAATCTGAAAAGAAAGGTCAGCCTCTCAAAGACCGAACGAATACCTCCGTACGGATGAACAGCAGGGCAGGGAGGAGGAGAGATGCTCTAAGTGCTTGGGCTGAAAGGCAGCGATGGCAAAACCTCATCTTTTCCTAAGTGCCCGAGCATCCACGGGAAAGGAGAGTGCTCTGCATGTCAAAAAAGCTTCAACTGAAGCCTGCGCTTATTTAAATACCAGAAGGCATAAATCTGTAGGAAACTAGCCCTCATTAGGTCAGAGAATTACTTAAGGAGGTAATTGCCCATCTCCTTGCACGCTTACCGGCCAGGAGACACGGCCGTCTCGGCAATCGAGTGCAAGTCATCATCTCCTCCGAGAATTACCTTTACCAGTTTATCGCCCTTTACCACCGAGGAATTAAGAGCTGTTCGGTTCCAGCTGCAAGGGCTCTGCCCAGATTTCATTCCCGGGTCCAACAAAAGGGGCGAGCGATGCTCCCCGGCACGTCCCCGCCACCAGCCAGCGGGTGCAGAGCCCCCCGAGTCCAGGGGGCAGCCCTGACAGCAGCAGGCTCCCGACAGCAAAGACCCTGCGCTCGGAAAATATTTACATTTCATTACAGCGACGCTCTGTTACACTTGTGAACAGGCTGGCTAGTGAATTCTGCACAAAATCCAGATTATTGGCAAATATTTTCCTCCACATTATTAGCAGTCTTGCATGCAATGAGGCGGTCTGAGGGATCACGTCTGCGGCCGCCGTGGCCTCGGCGCCAGCAGCAGCACAGGCAGCACCGTCCGAATTCTGCTTAATGCTCACGTGGGGAGTTTTCCTGATAATCTGCAGAGGAAATGGCTGTGATGCCTGAAAAAGGTGCCTGAGGAGATGGATTCGGCTCTGAAACTACAGTTAGAGAAAGTAAATACCTGTTGGTTTTGAACAAGAACATCCCTACTTCGGCTGAGCACCAACGTGTGTGCTTACTGTGCAGGCTCACAAAACAAACAGTATTTCTTTTTGTTTTGCTCTTTCGACTCAGTTCTCTGACAGTGGCAGCATTTCAACTCGAGAACCTGCCAAAGCTCTCCATCGCTCTCCAACGACCAGGCAGCAATTCTAACACAGACTCTGGTTCCTCCCTGCATCCCACAAGGCAGTTCAACAACATTTCTCCTATTTGGATTTTCAAGGGAAGCTGTTTGGGGTCTTTGACTGGCAAGTCCCAGAAGTCACCCAACGGAGACCTGGGCATCTGTACAGCAGATGCATTGACAGGATGGTGACCTTTCAGGGTCTCCAAGTAAGTCTTCAGGCTTCCCAAGACAAGAAAATAATCTCATACCAGTTACTCTCTCAGTATTTCTGAGCAGATGAAGTACTTCAGCGTGATAGAAGAGCAGCCCACCTTTGCCTTACCTTGGCAGACAGAACTGACAGTTCCACAGCATCACTGTGGTTAAAATTAAGATCAATTCTCCAACTCTTACATCCTCCTACACGCTAATTCAGATTTCCTTGAAAAACTTAATTTCTCACCACATTTTGAGACAGGACTATCATTTCAGATTCCATCTCACTTGTGCAGAAGTTTCTCATGACACAATCTCCCTTAGACATAAATTACTACCTGGACTAAGGTTTAAGGACCTGTAGCATTTTCAGACACACTTCGCAAAGAAACAAATTCTTTGATCTTCCTTTTTCTCTAGCTCTTTCTTTGGGAAAAGGATATTTTGAAAAAATGGGAGAATATTGGCTCAGAATACGGTGCGACACAAGTTTCTGTGCTGAATATCAGCCACGACCCAACCCTCGTGCATAAATTTCTCACAAATCTTAATGAAATCAACACCTAGATGCAAAATAAAACTTAAGACACCCAATCCCCAAAACTCATTCCCATTTTACATAGGGTTATGCAGACCCTCCCCAACATCTACATGAGCAATCACTCGGGAAACTCCTAGAAGATCAGACACCAGCGCCACCAGAGCATTGCATGGACACAGGCCTGGATCCGGTGGCCGTCCCCCATGCCCCACACAGCCCCTCAGCACGGGACATGGCTGCTCTCCTTCTGCAGAGCCGCAGGAGTCGGTAAGCGGGCAAGCTCTGCCAAGGCCCACTGGAACAGGCTGCCCAGGGCAGTGGTGGAGTCGCCATCCCTGGAGGTGTTCAGAAGACGTGTCGATGTGGTGCTTGGGGACGTGGTTTAGCGGGACTTGGCAGTGTTAGGGTAATGGCTGGACTTGATGGTCTTAAAGGTCTTTTCCAACCTAAACGATTCTATGATGTGGTGCTTTTGGCCATGGTTTGTTTAGTGGCGGACTGGGCAGTGCTGGCCTAACGGTTGGACTCGATGGTCTTAAGGGTCTTTTCCAACCTAAACGATTCTATGATTCTAAGCCCACCTTGCAGCTTACCCACCTGCTCCTCCGATTCCTTCTCCCGGGTAAATCTGTGGAAATCCCTACAGTGGGCATTCTCACTGGATTATTTTTTCCTCAGCTTTGGTATGATCCTAACATGTTTCTGTCTGTTCCCCATATTTGGAAATAGTGGAAATCCCTTGGATTTTTGGAACAGACCAAAATTAATTTGCAATGCCTATGGAAATGCGTTGGCTTCCTCGCCAATGCTCTCTTCAAACTGAAGTCATGACTTCTCAAATATCTGTTTGAAATCAGCAACAGAAAACAAATGAAACAGGGCACCTTCTAAGGGGCCAAAAAGGATACGAGAAAAAAAAACCAACAGGATCCTTCTTGAGCCAAACCAATCCACAGTAATGTAAACTTACTGGAGTGTTACACGTCTGATTTTCTGCCACCCACACAAACAATAGCTGTCCTGGGCTAGAAACACTTTTTTATTATGAAATTTTAAAGGAACCAGAACATTGCACCAGATCCAGATCAGCTGAGAGGTATGGGCAACACCTATCAACAAACTAGAGTTTTCTTCTGCAAAAATGTGTTTTAAAAATATGCAAAACATGTGCTTAAAATTATGCATGACATTATAGTCCATTAAAGAGAAATTAGGGATCCTAAGAAAACAAATTTGCCTGGCACCTTTTTTCTCCTCCCCAGCTTCCTTTGCTTTCAGTGACTCTCAGGTCTGGCTAAGCACAGAAACCAGAACACGGACTAGTTACAGCTGCAAAGAGAAATTACAACAAAGCCCGTTTCACCCGGTACCAAAATGGACAGGAGGCAGGAGACCACTGGTGTTGAACATCCCCTCCCAAAGGCAGGGAGGCTTAGAAGTGCCGAAAAACTCCCTTTCCCCTATGTCAAGGGCACAACTCGGGGTCCTCACTCATGCCATTTTCCCAGGTCACAATTTCACTGCATACGGTGTCCTTCCTCTAGAAATCTTCTACCGTGAACGCTGGACTGGTCTCCAGAAGGTCAACCACTCTGGTGCAGTAACAGAGCCATCAGCACACAACCCAGCCAGCTCGGATTTACAGACAGATCCGGGAACTTGAACACCTAATTGCCACTAACTCCATAACTTTAGGGCCAAATGGGGAAGCAATGCTGGTTTTCTGGGTTGGGGTTTTTTTACCCCAAAACCAAAGGGAGAAACAAAACGCCAGCGCACCTTCCCGGGAGAGGCGGGATGTTCAGCGGTGCTCTGGGCATCAGCAACGAACACAACCAGACCTGAACTGTTTGGGAGCAGAGCTGCACGTTGTGCTGGTACAACCGACGCTGCCTGCTAACACAAACAGCGGAGGCGGACCCACAGTGCGTGCCAGGACGGCTACACCACGAGACAGCCTGTCCCTTAGAGCCCCGGCGCCGGAGCGCAGGCGGGCACCAGGACGGCGCTGCAGCCAGCAAGCTCTTCCCTGGGCCTGCTGGAATCCAACCTGTCCTCCACCCTCGTGTAAAGCTGAAGAAAGGAAACTGCTCCTTTACATTGAGAGTCTGAGCCGGGCACTGGTGTTACGGGGACTAAAACCCCTGGGTGAGGCTGGCAGGACCAGACCGTTCGCCGGTAGGACGCAGTGTTCGATGCTGACTAGGAACTTAGGAAGCAGCTCCGTGCTTCAGCTGCTGTAGCTGTTCGCAGGAAAATCCTGGGAGCATTTTAGTATTTCCTAGCTGTATATTCATTGCCCAGGAAGCACTGGGCTATGTCCAACCTGAATCGGTGTTTGTTTTCTTCAGGAAAGAAATGCACAAAAATTAAGAGCAAAACAATACAATGAGGTGCTAAGAGAAACTGATTTAACTTTTAAAACACAAATTTTACACACGGTTTTTATATTTTTATGTGCAGTGATCCCTCATTCCCTTAAAGACAAAATAAAAAATAAACTACCATGTCAAATAATCGGCAAGCTGTGTGTCACTATCAGTTTCAACTAATTAAGCGAGATGTATTCTGGAGCAGAGCCAAATCCTGGTAATACAGCAAACATTCCTATAGAGCCCAGTCAAGCTCACATAGCACTCCCCTCCTGCACCTTCATTACCGTCTTGTTTCAAACTGGGGTCTTACACTATGTCTAAAGAGCTTTTGGAAAAACAAAGCCACCGTTTTCACATCGCTGCTCAGTCACAGCAGGCTCGGTGTTATCCCTCCGCAGCCGGAATTTGCACGGCATTTCTGGATGATTGGCTTGAGTGCAAGATGCCAGCATGGACCAACCCCCCCCCCAGCCTGCGGAGGTGGACAGACCAACAGCCCTTCCCGTGCAGGAGGCTCCCAGACAAAGTCTTCCACCTCGGGATGCTCTTAAGCCTCACGCACTGATGCACAGATGGGTTCAGTACCATTTATTCCTCCTACACCTCCTCTTTTTAACACGTTGGCTAGGTCTGAGGAAGCCACGTCAGGGTTCAGGAGACAAGGGAGAAGCTTAAGAATCTCAGCCGGGGTTCCCATTTCCAAAGTCCTGGCACTGCATCTCCTCCCCTACTCCAACAGCGGGTTCTCCACCGCCAGCTTTTTACAAGCTGTTACTCCACCAACAGCCACCGGAACCATGTGTTGAGCAGCAGACAGCTCAAGGTTTGTCTCTGAAGACGTATCTTGGCTCTGGTGTGAGCTACGGAAACCAGTGCTGGGTCCCTGCTCGCCCGGCGCGGGCGGCGGGAGGCGTGCTGTGCTGGGGTGTGAGCCCCCAGACCTGCCGCGGTACAAAGCCATGCCCACGTGTCCTTAACTGCATCCTACACCCCTTGTCCCCTATAAAGGAAGGACGGAGATGACTGTCTTCATATCCACGAGCAGGCTGGAAACATGGTCAGGCTGCCCTACGTGATGGCAAATTATGATACCGCTCAGCAACGTGTAATTTTCATTCACTATGATTTTAACACGACAATTGGTTTTTAGGGACGAGGAGAAAACATGATTTCATCTCATTTCATGCAAGCGGATATTTACAAGATACAAATCATGAAGACGACATGGTTACAAATATTAGATTACAATCTGTGCTAGACTGGCGCAGTTTTAAATTACTTCGCTTCTAAAGCTTATCCCGGAAATTTTTTCCTTCAAAACGACCTGCACTGATATCAAGTACATATTGCAGGCACACACGCGCAATAATTTGAGGGAAGGAGAACAAAATCAGCCACTTCGCTTTTGTGACTAGACATCAGCAAGTTGTTGGTGTTTTCCAGCTGGGGTTCCCTGCCACCCCGAGCCCGACAGGACAACCACACAACGTGCCGACAGGCAGAGCGCGACAGCGTTTCAGGTGACTGGGGGCTCATCCGATGCACAGGCACCTCCTGCAATGGGCTGCCATGACCCTCCTTAAGGAAAAAATATTCTTTCAACATAAACCCCGTGAAAACATTCTTGACAGAGCCTCTGGGAAATGCAGCCCCGAACTAAGTGGGACATAAACACCTGCTTAACCAGAGATAAAATTTGTCACTTCTAATAACAAACTGGGCACATGGGTCCACGACTGCAAAAGAAGAGGGAGGGAGGGAGGTGCGAGGCAGAAATGCTCCTGGGAGCCACGGAGGGCTGCAGGCTGCCCAGCTCGGGGGCCCGGCAGAGCCCCCTCCCCTCCATGCCCGGGGAGCACCACAGTGGGGCAGCTCCCCCCAGCTTCTCCCAGCACAGGGGCTGGGAGCCAGAAGGGGTTTACTGGAGCCGTCGGGCGGCCTCAGCTTTGAAACAACCGTTGCCCTGGGCTCGATCCATGGCTGCTCAACACCCCACCAGCTCCGTGGGCAACTCCTTGGCTTCCCCTCCACAGACACACCAAGCACCCTCAGCATCACCCCAAACCGTACTGAACGGCGCTTAGGGCATTAGAACAAGGCTCAGCTCACATGAGGCCAGCGCAGGGACAAGCAGCAGTGCAAATACTCCTGACGTTGACTTCAAAATCCTGAAAAAGAGCGTGGACAACACGTGCTTGAGCAGGGGTATCGGTCCATGACCCACGCGTGATCCACACGCTCACAGCCAACACCAAACTCCTAACCAAGGCTCGCCGCTACATCTTCACCCTTGTCCTCCACACCTAAGCAATGCCGCAGCAGCAACCACCGACCCAAGCGATGCTAATTCAGTCAAATGACAAAATTCCCACAGAAATCCCAGAGCAGTAACTGGACATCTCAAGGCAGAAGTTGGCTTTCCAGGAAAGCTGAACCAGGAAGCTTTCTGAACTTTCCAGTTACTCATTTATGTCAATTTATGCAATTAAAATTAATTTGCCAGAAAGCCTGAGGGTATAAAAGACTCAAAAACTCCACAGCCACCTAACCAGCAGAGCTGGATGCCCAGGACACCCTTCCCTCCAGCCAGGTTTTAATTTCAATTACTTGGCTCCTAGTTGAAAACAGAAGCTGGGTAAATACAATTATCAAAGAGAAAACTGAGATATATTTTGTTTCTTCTCCAAATTATTTGGACAAATAGGAGCCGTATTCTGAGGAACGACACCAAATTCTCCTCGGTGGGACAGGGTCAGGTGGCAGAAGTGACCACACGGACAGAGACGGCAGCACAGCAGCCTGGCAGAAAAGCTCCTCTAGAAAATAAGGTGAGGATGGAACTTCGAGACGTAGGACTGCTGAAAATCAAAAGCTGGCTATGCCATGCTCTGGGGAAAAAGCAAGCACGTGCGCTAACTAGAGCGCTGGAGTGAACTCTAGAAATGAAGATGGCAAGCCATGGGCAGAAGGCATCAGGAATGATGTGGGAGTGCCATGGGCAGCTGACCCTGCCCAGTACTTTAAAATAATTAACCAGAGCCCCAAAACACTTCTGCAAAACTTTGAAAGTAAATTTAGATGCCTTTGGGTCAAGAGAGGAACCTACAGCTCATTCTTGTGTGTAGGCTGGAAGAAAGGTGGGTCTCAGCCCTTTCCCTCAGAGCCCCCCATGATGTTGCTCCTCACATGGAACGGTGTCCCTCCATCCTCCACCACCCCTACTGCAACCTGGCCCTGTCCCACCACCCCCCGTGCCTCCTGTGCACGTCTGCCTGCAGGGGAGCCACTACCAGCAGCCCTCCTCCCTAGTCACAGCCAGCACAAAGTCCTACAGCCTTTCCCAAAATGTTCCTTCTTCCCTTCGCTCGAGCTCCAACAGCCTCACTCCGCATTTGTTCCCACCACAAACACTCTGTGGCTTCGCCCTCGCTCTCCACTGCGGGCGGGAGATGCTGAAGTTGTCACATATCCCCAGCAGCAAATCCAAAATCCCTGCTGGCACGGAGCTGAGCACACCCCAGTCCCGCACCCTCCTTCCACCCTCCACAGCACAAGCAGTAGCTACACTTTTGTTTCTGCCGGATGATTTTAAGCTTTCATTTCAGCAAGCATTGGCACAACCACTTTAGGAACAAGTAACTGCTGAAGTAAATTGCCCGTTGGAGTGGGAACTGAAGATGTGCAGATAGAAAGTCAGCAAGTATTTCTGTAAATCTGCAGAGTAAGTACTAAGTGTCAATGAGCATCTTCTGCCAATGAGCCGAGCTGGGGTAAGGTTTTTCTATCCACTTTCCCTTTTTTTAACAACCAGAGTTTTTTTGCAATTTCCGACAGATGAGCAGAGAAACGAGTAAAGTCAAAGTGGCTTCAAAACCAACGTGAAGTCAAAACCCCTTAAGAGCTAACAGCTGAAGTGCCACGTTCTGCCTATTTCTAAAAAAATCCGTGCTGTGTTGCTGATGCTCGTAAACGCCATCGTTTAAAGAACCACCAAAGAAACTCTCCCTGACCAGAGGGAGGGGGAACGCGATGCTACGAGCCACCAGCCGCCCCATCTCAGCCGGGGAGGGAGGACGTGCGCGGAGGGGGAGCAGCCCCAGCACCCGCAGCGCACGCTCCCGCGCCGCCAACCAGCTGGTTGTAGTGGGCGCGAAACATCCCCCGAAAGAACAACCTCGTACCAATCCCCCGCCCCCCTCTCCGCTATGGCTTTGCCATTCGACAGGCGCCGCTCGGATTGCTCTTCAAAAGTCTTGTCGCCACGTTCGGGAAGTCAAAGCTTCTTGATTGAAAAGATTTCTCAGAGGAATTTTTTTTTAGATGGGTTTTTAGCATCCTCATCTCTTCTCTTTTGGGAAGAAATGATTCCTCAAGTCCATACCTCCTCCCCACACAGACCTCGCCCAGACCCAGCCGCGCTCCAGCCTCCCCGGGTACTGCCTTCACACATCTGGGATCGCGGGCAGGCGTTAATCCCCTTTGTGCACGACATCAGCTATCTCCTGTCACTGGCGTTTCATTGAAAAAAAAAAAAAAAAAAAAGTCCAAATTTAAACAAGAGCTCTGCGACCAGAAGTTAACACAAACCATTTCCCAACTTTTAATGAGATTTCTCATCACAATAACCGTAAAAGCAAGAATCATAATGATGGTATTTAAAATGGCATATTTAATAACGAAAATAACAAGACTATTAAACACCACTTTAAGCCCCATAGTTAGACAAGCAAATGATGCAAATCCCCAAAGTCTCAACTGCTCAGCTGCCTGGGCTTCTGTTAACCCAGTGCTCCAGACACTTTGCTTGGGCTCGGATTCCACAGCTTTAGAAGACTGAAAATACAAATCCTGTCTGGGAGATTTTTTCTCACTCATTTTATTTTTGAGGACAAATAGTACAACCCAGAATACACCCAGCTTCTGAGCCATCAAACACCCATTCCCTACCTGAAATCATAAAGGTGGAAGTCCCCATCTCTAATATTTCAGGTTTTCCTGCAGTTTCAGGGGTTGGGCGGCCACAGTAGGGAACCGAGAGATGCCCCTAAGGTTACAACCCTGGGAAAGATCTTGATATATTTAGCAACAGAGATCTTCAGCACCATTTACAGCGAGCTTCCTAACAGCTGCATACACCAACTGTGAAATTAGATTCCCTGCTTTCGCTCTCATTAATTAACTCCCAGAATCCATCTCAGTAATCACAGACTGTACGACACCCAGGGCTGGAGCTCCAGCTCTCCCCCTTCCCAGGGGTTCCTCCTCCTCCTGGCAAGGAGGATGTCCTTACCGACAAACTCCTTCAAACCCCCCGACCACCAGCCAGGCTACCCTGATGCCAACTTACATCATCTTTCCGCATTAATCATAGGACCTTGGAATGGTTTGGGCTGGAAGGGACCTTTAAAGGCCACCTAGGCCAACTCTCCTGCAGTGAGCAGGGACATCTTCAACCACATCAGGATGCTCAGAGCTCCATCCAACCCGACCTTGAACGCTTCCAGGGATGGGGCATCTACCACCTCTCTGGGCAACCTGTGCCAGTGTCTCTCCACTCTCAGCATAAAATATTTCTTCCTTCTATCTAGAAACCAAAGGGCTATCCCTTCTTTCAAAAGCAGTCGCGTCAGAAGCAAGTATACTTCCCCACCTAATTCTGCCTACTTTGGTAAGAGATTGAAGGCAATTCCACAGGAAAAGGAGAAAAGAGAAAAAAAAAAAAAAGGCCAAGTATCCCAAATATCAGACTAGAGAGCTGCAGTTTACGCCAGTAACCCAGGTGGACTTCTCCAAAAAGCAACCCCGAAGTCTCTACACTTCAGCGCCACCGTTTTCCGACCAGGCCGAGCCTCTGCACCGCTGCTGGTCAGGAGGCGGCAGCCCAGCGAGATTCCCCCCTCGAGCCTCTTCATCAGAATCTCTGTGAAATTACCACTGCTCATAGATTAACTATCACAAAGGAAGACAAACATTTGCTTCAGTTCTAGTCAACACAGAAAACTGGCCCCAAGCGTTTGCTCTCTGCCTCGCACCGTGCGAGTCCTGCTCCCAGCACGAGCCACAGGCAGAGCGACCCACCAGGCGCCGGCCCAGCCCCTCCACCAACCGGCCCAGCCGTGGGCGTTTACACAGGCACGCATACAGCAACACACTGAGCCACAGGACAGAAACACAATCACCTTTACTTGCTTTTTCTCCTTTTTTTTTTTTTTTTTCCTCCCTGCAGCAGCATTGTTCAAGCTGAACCACGAGAGCCTTCCCTGCACCGGGTGCCCAGGGAAAACCAGAACGCCCCCAGGGACGGGTTGTCTTCTAGCTTCTTTTGTGGGAAGTGGGACAGGATAGCAACAGACACCAACATACATACTGGAGAGCACAAACAAACCATTCCCTAAGGCACAGAACGGGATCATTCTCGATTAGGACAAGTTTCTCTGGCCTGTTTTGGCCGCGCGGGCAATGGCGCTCCTTCCACGGCACGGCTGGAAGCACGCTGTCGTGCCGTTCCCAGGGTAAACTCCTGCCATTTATCACCATTTATCAACATAGAGACCGTGCCTCACATCTGCTGTTCTCCTCACGTTAATACTTTTCTGGTCGAATATTCTCCAGATTTTCAAAATACTACACTGAGAAAAAAGTATCAAGGTGGTATTATTAGCTAAAAAGAAATCTTGCCAGAATCGTGCCAAAAAACCGAGGCACATCTTTCCACCTAAGAGCTGGATCCCATTATCAGATGACAACGATGGTGATGCCTGAGGCACTGCGATTCAGTATGGAAACAAAAAATACCGAAAACTCTTCTAGCTGACCCAGGCTGCGAGGCAGGAGAGGGAAAAGGCACAAGAAAAGGCAGAAGGGGAAAAACAATAAAAAGGGAAATGCTCTACCCACCAGCGACAAAACCTCCTCAGCAGGACAGAGCCCACTATGAGCCTCGTTGGCCCCGAGATGTCGCCAGAAACCAGGAGGAAGAGTCCGGACACCTCAGCACCTGCGACCCGCCGGCGGGGACCACGCAGGGTGAAACACACTTCACTGCCTCGCTGGGTGGTAGCACGGGTGTTGGTTTGAATTTCCATGAATGGCATGAGCTCACCACCACGTGATAATTAAATTAATTCCTGTAACACACCTCGGGAACACGCGGCCAGCACCGTACGTTTGCAGGGGAAACGTACACAACCGAGCCCTCCTACAGCGAGCAGCGAAAGCAGAGCGATCTTTATCCCTTCCAAAGGGACCGCAGCCTTCCAAACCCAAGCAGCCTGGTGAATATAATCCTCTGGAAAGTAAACAACATGCTAATTCAGAAAAAAAAAAAAAATCCAAACACTACCATTCTCCCAGCAAAATCGCCTTTGCCTACAGCAAACAGAGCGCACCTGCCAGGCACAGCAAGAGCCGGAGCTGGATTTGTGCAACGCGGCACAGAAAGTCAGGCTGTTCATTACAAGTGAATGAAATCCGGATGCTTAGTTTGTGTGACTTACAAAGCCCGTGGAATTAAATAATCCTCCGGATTTACCGTCAAAACAAGCAGCGTGTGAAGCGAAACCAAGCTCTCCTGCTCGCTTAGGGAGAAAGCGGTTACCTGCTTGTTTTAAAAGGCTGCTTCTCTCCTGGGCCTTGCTGCAACAGCCAGCAAACCCCAGGCTGTCCGACAAAAGATGGCACCACGTGAACTGCCACTTCTGAAGGGACCTACTGAACGTACGAAGGGACCTACTGAATGTACGAAGGGACCTACTGAACGTACGAAGGGACCTACTGAACGTACGAGGGAGCATCAGCAGCCGGCGGCGCTGGGGGCCGTGGCTGCCGCGAGGCTCGGGGGCCCCGGCGTATCTCCAGCCCCGGCTCCACAGCTGTGCAGACGGACGGACGGACGGGCACCGCCCGACCACCTCCTCACCCAGGAGCCCTTCGCAAGCGCCGCTGGGCACGAGGGAGGCGCAGGCAGCCGCCCGTGGGTGCAGCCTCCTGCTCGCTGCCCCCCTGCCCGAGCCCTGCTCTTCCAGGGAGAGCAGGGGACGGACCTGGGGAATCCCCCCGCGCCTTCCCAGCTGAGGGACACCGGGCAAGAGGTGCCAGATCTCGCCTGCGTGATGCTCGAGGCACCGAGGTGGGTCGCTGGGATGCAGAGACCCGAGGCACAGGGTGACGGCTCGCTGTCACCATCCTCCCTGCTAGAAAGCCTCTCCTGCTTGGGCTGGGCTGGAGAGAGGACGGCACCGGGTCCCCCGTACTGGGTCCCCACACCAGGACCCCCCTGTACGAATGCAACAGGCCAAACTCTTCCTTAGTCTGCCATCACATCCCATAGATCCAGAACTAAACCACCATGTTCTCAACATCCGAATTATTTATTGATATTTAAAATAATGTAATTACTAACATTAGTATTAAAGTACCAATAATTTAAATTTTTCTGGATCCTCATTTTGAAGATTACTTCCTCCTAATTCCCTTTTATAAAGGGCACGACCACAGCGCTGCTATTTCACTCTTCAGTTAAACACAAATGAGATGTAACTGATGGCTCCGAGGAGCGGCATTTGCGCCGCCGTGTTTGTCTAGCAGTGCTTCGTGTGCGTTTCTGGGGACACGTGTCAAACTCCACCGAGATCGCTTTAGGCACCACTGGCTCCCGCTGCGTTACAGAGCCTAATGCAGTCCCCTCGAACAGAAAGGAAAGTTAATATTGGATTTTCAGCAAGTTTCTCAGTGCAGTAGCACCAACCCGGGTGACCTCCCCACGCAAGGCGACCTCCCGAACCCGGGAATGTGACAGTCGGTATCGGATGAAAGGCTCCTTCTGAATTATTCATGCGATCCATCACATAAAACTGGAAAATCAGGATGTAGGTCCCCAAACCCAAGAGCTGTGATTTATGCCGAGTGCAGCTCAGCTCATTTGGCAGGTAAGAGAGTCTCCGAGGCTGCAAGCGCGGCGGTTCCCCGAGCAGAAGGTGCGCTGAGACGCACCAGCGAACACGGAGGAGGGCTGCACCCACCCACCCTGCAGCCACGGGAGCCGCGGGGCTGGGAGGCGCCTGCCCACGCCGGGGACGAGGACGATCACCCCACACCTTTCACCTCCCGTCATGCTTCTTGCTGCTCTTTAATATGGTCCCATTTGCAAACCCTTTATGACCCATCTCCAGCCTTACGAAAACCAACTGCAGCATAAAATTTCAATCTTTTCATTTAATAGCATGTAATTCTGAGAGAATACGCTAAATTATGCGGTATCAAACATTTGGAACTTCCACTTCCCCTCCGTCGTATCAGAGTAATTATTTCTGCCTCAGCTAATCCTTTGTATTTTGGAGTAAAGTCTTCAAATACTTATTTCTAGGAGGATTTGAGTTATGAATTAGGTTTGAAATTTTGAAACCAATAAAGTAGAAACTAGAAATGAGATTCTCTCTTTTTTCAATTCTTGCACAATTTTTACGATGCATCTGAGCTGAGTTTTAAAAAAGTAACTGTTTCTTGGAATCACGGTGGGCAGTCGGCACGGTACGGGGCCTGGCAGGAGGGTTTCTCTTCCCTGGAACCCTCAGACTTTTCTCTGCCGCGTTATCCACCCTGCAAAACAAACCCAAGACAGACGGACTCTCTGCTTTGGGCTACTCGCTGCCAGCTCCCCAAACCAAACCGCCCGGCTCCTTTGGCAAACCTTCAGCTGAACAGTTCTCATCCCCGCGTCTCACTCCAGATTTTCGTGAGGTGACATCACCCGCCTTCGCCTTACGTCACAGCTGCAGGTTCAGGCGCGGCTGCAGCCGGAGCCGCCTCCACACGGCGCTGGGGTTCGCGGTTCAGAGCCAGTCCTTCACCCAAACCCCGCGTTCGCCTCCTGCGCAGGGCGAGGGGCAGCGCAGTGCCAGCACCGGCCCCCCAGGGCTGCCCCACCTCCTGCCTCGGTTGCAGAAACATCACCGTCTGCTTTGCGTGCGGCAAACTGAGCTAAATTTGCGATTAGATCAATGAAATTCTATTTAGCTACTCCAGGGAAGCAACTACAGCACACTTAAAATTGTAGAATTTAATTAATTTTCCTTATTTATATTCCGGCCAATGAACTAAGATTCATTTGACCTCGTTAAATGTATTTGCACTCACATAGCGGGGCCTGATTGAGAAGCACACGAGGTCAACCAGAAAACGTCCACTGACTCCGAACCGTAACTGGTTAAGGGTACCACGATAACGGCTAGCAACGTGTTTCCCACCACCTCAGATGCTGAGCGAGCGCAGTTGTTTTACTGGGTAAATGACAATAACGACAGGAACCGCTGCCATCCCCCGCGTGCTCCCTCGGGGCACACCGGCCACCCGCCTGTCCCTGGGGCTGGGGGACCAGAGCCACCAGCAGAAGGGCTGGCAGGGAACCACCCCGAGGTGGTCCGCCCTTGCGCACCCCCCACCTGCTCTGGGCTCCTCGTGGGCAAGAGCACGTGACTGCTACGGCTCCCTGAAATTTATATGTACATTTGGGTTGCCTTACCTCCAGACAGTTATTTCTGTATTATTTTTCATTTCCAAGACTAAATGTAAAGGCATTCTTAAATTATCTGAAGGACGCTTTTGTGGCACGGGGTTTACTCAGGGCGCAATTACATTAGACAAACTGTTCAGGAGAAAATTAACAAACCATCAGCCTTCCGAGAACACACTCTATTTCAGGGAATGCTGTGAAATCATTTCCCTGTCCAACACATCACACTGAGAATTTTCCACCAGGAGGTACAAGATTCTGTAGATGCAAATCCTACAAGAGATCAACTCACCGAGACCACAGAATTTCTTCCTCCGTCAGACACTGGGTTTGCACTGAGTTTACACAACGTACAGAGCTGATTCAGTACCACAAACTCAGGTCAAACATCGAGACCATGTTGGTTGAAACCCACACTACAGCTTCATTTTACAATATCAAAATAAGCCCCCCCCTTCCAAAAAAACCCTGAAAAATAGAATAAACTTTGCTGAAATAATAATTAAACCCATGCATTTCTCTTCTCACCGATAACATACTTCAAATTTTCTCTAGTACAAGAGAAATCTACACAAAGTAGCATCACTCCTGTTGGATCTTTCCGTATTTTACATGGACCTTAGCTAAATTTGCTCCTTCGTGCTGCTCTCAAAATCTCCCCAATATTTCTGGCGGGCACCAATAAGCCCTTCAGAAAAGCTGGCTTTGCCTCATCGTACCTTGAATTATTTTGCATTGCAGCAACATTACAGCGTAACTGTATTAAGCCTTGGCAATGCCTGCAAAGTTCCTAATGGTTTAATTGCACAAATATATTTAAGGAAACAACAGCAGCAGCCACCCGAACGATGTGTTCCTCCAGCTCTGATTTAAAACTCACGACCGCAAACAGTAATTTGTGTCTGTTCATCTTCCCCTGGAGGGGGGCAATCTAAGGACTCTCCTCTTGAAACCATCCCGTTATCCTTGCAAGACCTATTTCTTCATTTCAGGCAATCTGGTTTTTTCCTCCAAGACTTCTGCTCCCCTTACAATATATTCTGTTTCACCAAGGCTCTGCTTTAAGCTACAGAAAGCTCAACTAAATCTGAGCCTGCAACAGCAAAAACATGAAGCAGGAGAATCCCTTATTGAAAAGTCTTCCAGGGGGGAAAATTGTGTGTCTTGTAGCTAATGAGGAGGAGCTGAACGGATTTGAAATGAAACGTTTGAGCAAGGCTGTGAGACACACCCGACACACGGAAGCGCCCCCAGCCCAGGGACCCCGCTTCAGGAACACAGGTGGGCACGTCAGCATCTCGGGAGCTGTACGGAAAAGGAGACCTTTCCCCTAGGGATCCCCAGTGGTCCCGTTCGCCACAGGGGGGGCGGGATTCAGCCCGAAACGCAGCGAGTAAGGCCTGCAGAGACCCCCCCCGTCCTGCCCCCGTTACAGCCCCTCGTCTCAGCTGGGAGCACGACAGAGCTGGGGCACCCGCATCCCGCCGCGGCAGGGTTTCAAAACCCCCGAGACGGAGATCACCAATATTTTGAGGCTGGCCAATTAACGGCGAAGCATAAAAGAGGAAGAAAAGCGGAACATAGCGTGCCTTTCGCTGACTCCCCGCGCGCCGCGGCAAGGGGGGCTGCAGCACCGTGGCCCACCACAGCCCAGGCGGCCCGTCTTGCTGGGAACGAGCAAAACGTGACCGATTCAGACAAAGTTCCTCGGAGTGCCTTTGCTTCCCGCAGGCAAAAATTGCTAGCTGCTCTATTAGTATTAATCTTCCCCGTACCAGCAGCAATAACTGCCTGGGTCTGCACCACTTGTTTGTCTCCTGAATGGGGAAAAAACACCCCGCAGGTATTTTAACAGTGTAAATGCTATTACTAACACGTGAAATCCGATTTAAACTCTCTCTACAGAAGTGCACTGGCATTTTTCGAACGAAAAAACCTACTACTTGTTTTAACAAGCAGTTAAACATATAGTAAATTAAGTCTGATTTTCATGACATTTACCAAGCAAACAGATGGGCACGAATGAAAGGATTTGGGTTGTTTGTCTTTTCTAACTACTACGTAAAATATTTAATTAAGTTTTTGCTATTGTCAATATCTTGATATCACATTCACAACACTGAAGCCGTTTCTTCTGGTTCACACTAGAGAAAATAGCTGTTTACCCAAGAGCACGGCGTAAATGAAGCAGGACTAATTTGTAACTGATACCAGCTTGGCCGTAGGATTCTTGCGAGAGATAAGATGAAGTACCACAGCAGTACATTCCCTCTGCAAGTGTATTTTTATCCCACCAGAAGATCTTGCCTTCTACTTCTAGTTAGTCCTACCAATGATATTCCAGGAAAAGGAAGATTAGGGATGTCTTTTGCTGCAGATGGATAAGATAGGCTCAGACAGATACCACCTCAATGCCTTGGAAATCACCATCCACTTGTACAGACTAACTGCATCATGACCCATTAAGCCAGCTTAGTCCAGCCACGTCTTTGCATCAATAAATGCTCCGTGATTTATTTTCTTTTTCAACGGTGAAAAATTTGCAATACCAAAAAGCTCTGCCTGATACCACTCTGCCTCTCCTCCTCATGTAGCATGTTTGCCCCGGTAACCCAAAGAAACGCCTGACTTTTCACACGAGCACTAAGAACCATCTTAGCAATGATCGTCCCATTTCTTAGAGTCTTAATTGGGCAGCTGAGCACTTGCAGCTTCCAGCAGAGATTCACTGTCCAACGGGAGGAGAAAATTGATGCTCATTTAAACGCGATCTCTGGCATGACTTTAGCTCAGGAGCCCGCTGTACATTCATGCCTTCCCTTGCACGCGCCAACACAGAGAGGAAACAGAAAAGTAATTTTATGCTGAATATCAGCTCGAGCAGGAAGTTATCACTTTAATAACTATAAACATCCATTTGCTTGCTTCGTTACACAGCATTAAAGCTGGGCAGATCATTTACAACAAGCTTGTTAGAAGACTCAGCATTCAAAGGCAAGCCTGGTTTACTGCGAGGCAGGCAGGACACCCAGCAAGGGGAAAGAAAAGCTTCCTGAGGGGCTGAGCATCACATTTCTGGTTGGAATATTTGGAACGGCTCATCTGATTTTCCAAAACCGTTACTTCTTGCTCACCTCTGGGAATTCCAGCATACATCATGGCCAGACTACCTTAAGTAACAATCACACAGGGAAAAATCACCACTGAGTGAATTGCCTTAGTGATGGGAATGAGCCCCTGGGGAGGAGCCCTGCGGACACCCAGACCCGCAGAGTGGGGAGAAACGATCCGAATGCCCAGAACCACACAACCTCTCCAAGTATTTACTCGCCGGGTTACATTTTTTAATCAACCTTGCCAAGAAAAGAAAGAAAAGCGTTTCTAGTTTCTGCAGAGGTTGGTCAAATTTCCTCAGCCTCGCAGCTCGCCGGACCACCCAGCCCCACCAGCCGGGCGCTGGGAGGAGACGAGCGGAACAAACCTCCAGGTAGCTGGAAGGTGCTAGAGACGCCTAACCTTACTCCTTAATTCCTTACATCCCTTTTCTCAGAAAAAAGTATTTCTTACAGACAAATTTTATCTCGCCTCCCTCACTCAATCGCGCCTACGACAGCAGCAAGAGACTGGGGAGATGTTAGGCTGAGCTCAGGGTTTCACAGGAGTAACTCTGCTGTCACACAACCTTCCCCCTGACGTGCGCTGAACCCTCACTACGTGCCGTGACCGCTCTGAAAGAGCCATCGCCTCCGTTCGCTGAGGAAGAGAAGCTGTTTATTCCAAAAAACACCATAAAAATAATTGAGTAATTGTTGTTATGAAAATGTGGTTTGTATCAGCAGAATTCGCTAATGAAGCAAGCTGACAGACACATGAAAGCGCATGTAGAAAAACGCTGGCACTAAGAGCTGGTTTTAACATGTAATGTTGCTTGGCCGTTAAGGTACTGATAGGAAAAATACTTAGTCACTTCCCAGCTGTTCTGTGGCAGGCTAAAACATTAAATTTAAACCATTAGATAATTCTGAAAGCAAGGGAACAGGTGGCAAATGGTTTATATGGCAGATGGTGCCTTTTTTAATATTTGTACTCACTGCTAATTTACAGAGTCCATAACCACAGACTCATCTCTTACCTTTTTCACTTGAATAATTAAGAAATCGTATGCAAGGGTAAGAAAATAAATACCCCATTTCTTAATACAGTAGCCATAAAAGTGGTATTAGAGACTAATAGATATCCCACACCTCAATTACTCCACATAACTGTTTACATTCCCAAAGTTTATTGCATTTTGGTTTAAGACAGAGTCCTCTTCAAAGACTTGGCTTGATAGTGCTGGAAAATTGAGTTTCCTCTTTATCAGCAGAGCACATAAGCATGAAGATGTAGCACAGTGAGTAGCTGCATCTCCACAAGCTCCTATTTACTCTTTATGTTAAATCTGGCACCAAAACTAAGTTAACAGCAAGGCTGACATTAAATATTTAAGGGAACATTTTGCCTGGCACGTGTATGAGCAGGACCACCAGTGGATGAAAAAAAGAAGAAAAAAAGGAAAAAAGGAACGAATAACCCAAACCGGAGCTCCAACAGCATTGCTGGAACCCTCTCCATCCCAGCTCAGCGCCGTGAAAACAGCAGAAAGGACGGAAACACCGTGCTCAGCCGAAAGGACAGAAATACCGGGCGAAGCCCTTCCTCCCCGCACGGCGTTTCTGAACGGCTCCATCCCCGGGTACTTGAGTTTTATTCTAGGGAACGTTCCCACGCACAAGCCCCAAGACACAGCTGTCCCCGGCATGGACCACCGGACCAAAACCCATTTCAAGGGAGAACAGAACAGCAAGCGATGCTTCCCCAGGCTGGGGGATGCTCCCGGCGTGACCACGGTCCGGGCCCAGCCCTGCATCACCAGCGACCTCCAGGCTCCACCCCGCTTTGAGTCTCTTCCCACTGCCGTTGCTTAGGAGCTTTTACACCCTCTCTTAATCTCCACTGATGGAGACCAGATTTATTCAAAGAAGCGTGAATTTTTTTAAAGAAGTATTGCTTATAACACACTTGCCGCTTGCAAACAATCTAACTTAAATCACGATGAGCAAAAGGCCCAATTAACAAACGAGCTAGAAAAAGCCCAACACCTTTTGGGATCCAAAACTTCCCGAAAGCAGAAGTTGCACCCCAAAGATCACGGTGCCGCCTATCAAGTCCACATGTCAGATTCACCCAGCTGGCTTCCCTCTGCTTAAGGATGATTTTTTCCCCAGGAATAAGGGTATTTGCTAGTATTAAAAATTTGGTATTTTTTTTCCACCAGACACTAACGATTCAAGCCATTAAAGACAGCGTCCACACGGCGACACTGGATACAGGGGGATGTTTCAGTGAAGAGCTTATGAATGACTCGGCCGCCAACATTTTCACATTTGTTTAGTCAACAGGAATGACACCGTATCTCCAGCTTGGCTGAGGCTTATCTCAAGTCATCACAGACAAAACGTAAGGTAAAACAACCCCATCTTATCCTCCAGAAGCTGTCAGTTGATAATGGCAGTGTGAGCATTTCGGGTTGCATCCCTCTCTCCAAGAGCGAGCGCTGGCTGGCCACAGCACTGACCTCCCTCAAAACCAACCGCCGGAGGCTCAACAGTGGTTGAAAGAAAGTGAAAGTAGTGACAAAGAATTAAATTTATCACTGCAGGAGCCTCTAATAATTACAGCTTCACCCCCTTTCAGAAGGAAGTCTAGTTTCAATATTCAGGATATTCATCATTAGAAGATGGCTAAATCAACATTTTATCTGGCATTGCTCTACATACTGGATGGAAGACACCATATAGTTCTTACTTCTTACCAGCCTGAAGCTAGGAAAACTGCTCTAGGCGAGTTCTCCGAGGGGCTGCAGCCGCTGCTCCGTGTTTTAGCACGTCAGAGGCAGAGCTCACCATACGGGAGTGACCACAGACACCGTGTTAAACCCAGTGAAACCTCCACAAAAGAAAACAAGCACATCAAATGCCCTGTCAGCAAAGGAAAACTGAAATGTTTAACTTTGTTTAAAAATTATTAGGGAAAAAAGGGACTTTCGTAAACTAAAATGGCATCAATGCAGCACGCTCAGTTTCTTGGAAAACTCTGAAATTAATTAAGACAAAACCCTACATTCTGGCAGACAGAAAACATAATAATGGATCTGGCAATACAAATACCTGATAACTGTATCACAAAAACAATTGCCAAGGGACTTGTCTTGAATGGTTTGAGACCAGTAGCTTTGAGATGGGAATAGCTGAAGAGAAAATCTGGACATGAAGTCTAACGGGCTTCAGCTTTCATCTGCCAAAATCTCAAGTATCGCTTTCCTACACAAACTAATCAAGCTGCTCTCCAGAACAAAAATTCCTATTTTACCCAGGTAATTCCACACCTTTTGCCTTTTTTCTTTTTTTTTTTTTTAAAAAAAAAAACCCAAAACACACACAAAACAAATGAGAAATGACTAATCAAACCAAACCAGTCTAGAAAAGAAGAGAGCAGAAGGAGAACGCTTTCTTGCAGCTGTCAGAAACAGAAGCCCAGACCCCGGAGCCCCCCCCTTACACCTCCTCGGGGCACAGCCAGAGGAGCCAGCACCATCGGCTGCCATACTTCAAATAGACTTTTGACTTTACATTCTACTTTAATTTTTATTTCATTTCTCAGTTTTATGTAATTTTTTATTTCAACATTTTTCTGTATACCCTGGAGTCTCACTGTTTCCAGCACCGTTGGCTTTCCCCATCACATTTGCTCCACTTTTAGCTTTATCCTCCTGCAACACCACATACAAAGATCTCAAGATTCTTCAGTCTTATCAAACACCTACTCCTTATTTGTAGAGGGGACCCTACAGCCACTCAAGTCATCAGCAAAGCCCCCGCAGACCTGACTGAGCTGGAGGCAGCACACGAGGTGCTTGGTGGCCTTCTCACACTCCAGTCCGTGTGGAACACGACCACTGATGCGGTTTTTGAAGGGCAGGGAGGAATCACCTGCCTTTCAGGTGGTTATTAAAAACAGATTTGCTTTAATTGTTACCAAATTAAAAAAAAATAAAAATAAAAAAAAGGAACTTCAATAGAGATGTTCTCCATGCACACTCATCGAAGTCAAGATTATTTGAAGTACAGGTAGGGCTGGGGAAGGACAGACACAGAACTCTGCTCCCGCCTTTCCTGCTTACAACATCGCTCAGACTCCTCAGCTCCAGCAAGTTACAGCAGCTTCACTCTCACACGAATTGCACGACACATTCACACAGCTCCGAATCAGGGCCACGGCAGAAACCAGCTTTCATAGATCAGAAACGACTGTTGTCAACCGTACGAGCAGTAAATGAACCCAAACGAGAATGATGCTGGCATTCCATTTCACCCCCCTTAGCACCAAGATAAGGATTAGGAACATTAATTTATTGAAATGACCACATCATACCGAAATTCAATTGGGTTTCTGATTTTTAACAGATATTAAGTGTTTAAATGTGAAGTCCGGAAGCGTTAAGAGTAGAAAATCCATGCCCTATACTAGGAGGGACTGTGGCTACAGTGGGCTCTTGGGCCAAAGGATTCTCTTGGGCCTTAACCTTAAATACAGAGTATTTTAAGTTTCTTCTTTCCCATCAATTTATTTCATCATTAAACGTTTCTAAGATCAGCGTGGTGACAAGCAAACAGCAAACATGATTTACAGAAGCTTCTCCCATCACAGAGCCAAGGGCACAGCAAACCTGCGCCATCCTCTCTCGACCAGCGCGTCCCACCGTCGTCTGCTTCCCCCAGGCCCAAAGACCCAGTGGGATCCTCCACAGCATCCCCCACAGGGAAAAGGCACAACAGGTTTTAAACTCCCCACGTATCCTGTACTCTACCATAGCTCTGCTTCTGATTTTCTTTTACAAACGTAAAATAAATTGTATTAAAATGAACTCGTAAAAGCTACCACCACATTCAGCATACTTCCAGTTCTCCCTCATCCATAGGATCTGGTGATTTGCTTCAAGGAAGCTCCAAGAAATCTCCCAAGGCAGGAAAAACACCGGAGTCTGGATCCTCGCCTGGCCAGTGCCTGCTGCCTCACCCCCAACAGCCCGCCTCGTTTCACTAACTGGCTATTTCTTACTAACTCACCCACCAAGTGTACTAGTCAGGCTGGCAGAAAGTAACACGGCCGAGCTGTAGGGCTGCAGAACTAATCATATTAAAGGCCTCCTTCAAAGGTAATACTCAATTATAAGATTATTGATTGAACAAACCACTGTGATTAGAAACACAGTTCTGCACAAGGCAGTGGTATAATATCGATCTCCAGTGTAATCAATTAACAGTGTACAAATAAGCACACAATGTTCAGCCTTACGGGCACCAATATACACGTAGCTTTAAGTCAGAAATAATTTAATCTTCCATTTCCAAGTTCATTCCCATTATGTGAACATCGCCTTGCATAAACTTTAGACAAGGAGAACACGGAAAGTTCACTAATTACCATGTTACTTCATAAGCCACACATGGATCAAAAAAACCACAGTTGCCCCCAGGGCCCACAGATGATGCTCTCTCCGAGATGTGTTTCTCTGAGAACAATAAGTCATCTTAAATAAACGCCAGCGCACGGATGTTTTTAACCGAGAGGCCGACAGGGTTACAGAGCACGCTGCACGCTCGGGATTACCTGTGCTTTGGGTGACACTTTCTTGATGCTTTCCCAGCCGTTAACTTCGGTGGCAATGGAGACATTTGGTTTTGACAGCGGAGAGCTGCCCTTGGCCAACTGGCCGTCTGTCCCTGCAAGCGAAGTCCAACCCAGCTCCAGCACCTCGCCCGCCGCGTTTCGGTGCGGCTGCGGAGCACCTGCTGGGTTTAAAGCTTCTGCACGGGCTTCTCCCCGCTCTCCCCTCAAGCCTGGCTGCTTCGTCAGCCCTTACAGAACCCCTCACCCCTCTCTCATCAGGCAGGGACGGCTGCTCGTGCCCGCACCCAGGCAGAGGGTGCCAGCCCAGCCGCAGAGCGGTCCCTGCCCCGCGGGCACCCCAACCCTCCTTCCCCCCTCCCCTCCGGCCCAGCACCAGCTGGGGAAGCTGTTCATCACGCTGGGGTTGACAAAGATAATCTAAACCCAACGCCTTCGAGTCCTCTCCTCCGCCAGCACAATAAAATGAATTTCATAACAGTGTTTTATGTCAGCCTCTGCGAAGGCGCTGGCCTTCCCTCCAGAGATGGTGATTAACAGGGAAGAACGGTTAGCTGAATCTCAAGTTTATTGCACATGGACTGGGCATTTTCAGGCTTTCTTTGCTAAAAAGCTACTATATATTCTGTAGGAGAAAACACCCAGAAGTGTGTGGTTTACTGTGAATGATTGATAATAGGATGATTGCTCAGGCACTCAAAGCGTGGTATTTGATAGCCTATCATCCACTCATTCGGAAGGAAAGGAACAATTATCATGGCCCGACATGTTTATCATCGCAGGGCTGAGCCAGTTATCGGAGGGGTAAGAGCTTCCCGGCATTCGATCATGTCTAACACACTTCACGCAGGGCTCACCTCCGCAGCTGTAAATCACCAGTCCTGCGACTGCTCCTTCCCAGATCGCCCAAGCATCTCAATTCAGGGAAGGACACATCTGGCATGTAATTCTGCTTTTCAGCACAGATAAAGAATCATTTTTCCCCCCCCACTGAAGTCTCCTCTAAGATGCTCGCTTACAAACAGGCAAAATGGTTGCTGTGGGTCAAACAACGCTCCACGGGACACACCACCAGCTCCCTGCCCTACAGCAGCGACCAGCTCTGCTCTCTGTTCTTGTTCCAGTGCCGTCCTTTCTTGACAAAGTCCAAAAGATTTGGACCTTTTTTCCCACGGGCCAGTTTGCTTTTCAGACTCCCCAAACACAAAACCACTGCCGTACGCCCTTGGCAGGCGTTCATCTGGGTGGTTCTAACGGCTGCTCAACAGGAACAATAATTTCCGAGCTACATTCCTCATCAGAAGATTTCACCTGAACACCGAAAATCGTAATTGCATCTTTTCTGCAAGACTCAATCTCGCTGTGTTACACTTCAAGTACCAAAAAGATGGGAAATGCACCCTAATTTGAATTTTTAAATCAATTGGTACATAACATTTCTAAATATAGCCTTAAGCATTCAAAGTACAAATAGTTCAAAAAATTACCCTAAAGACTTTAAATCGGTCAGACTTCCACAGCGAGCCAGGGATGCACTTCCCAGCTGCCATACCCAGAGGGTCGTCACACAAAGTCACGCGAAGAAAGTAGCAATTTTTCCAGTAAGCAACCACATCTAAAACTATCGGGGAAAAAACAAAGCAAACAAAACCAAGGCTACGTTCTTCCAGCGTATTTTATAATTCTAAACACCCAAACAATCTACCTAAGTTTGAAACAAATCTTATCGTTTGTCGAGCAGACGCCTTTCAGCCGCCAACACTGCAACCTGAGGGTCTGGGGCAGGGACTCGGTGCCGCTGAGACCACGTTTCCTTACAGAAGCCGCAGCTCAGCTCACGCGCTGCCTGCCAACGTCAGAGCGACACGAACACTGCGGACGCGCGTGGAGTTCTGAGCTCACTTTTAACATGTGGTTTCAGAGAGCGCCTCTAAACTGCGCCAGGAAAAAAATAACTTTCATTCCAGATTACAGTAACACCGCTTCTATCCCCTGAATATTCACCACAGCACACCAAAACTCCCACTCTCTATGGCAACGTAACCCCAAAAAGCTGCCCATCAGTGCCACCAGGAGCGGCCTTACCTGGGAAAGGCGAAGCCAAGACCGGAATTTTGATCGGGGAGAAGGTCAGCACGTGGCAGGGCTGGACGCTGGGTGCCGAAGGCCCCTGGGGGGCTTCAGGCTCCACCGACACCATCGCGGCGGCGGCCGTGGTGGCCAACGCCAGGGTCTGATTGCTGCCGACTGGTTTAAGGCTATTCTGGCAACCACCTGCGGAAGGGCGAGATACAACAGATTTTATTTTTAAATAGAAACCGGTGGATTTACGTGCGAGGACGCTTCCAGCATCCCGAATTTCAACGCAAGACGGAGTAAAAGTTTGCAACATTTCCCACACAGCCATGCTTGCATGTCCCCCTTAGTGAGACGCTGGATTTTGAATACATTATGAAATATATTTCCTAAGGATTTTCAAAGCCCCTTTCCTAATCACTATTCTTAAAGTCCTAGCTTGTGGTTGGTGCATTTTTAGGTATTAAAACCCAATACACATGAACATATCGTTATAACCTAGAGGGACAAGACAGTAGTGAGTCATACAGAAACTGTGCAGAGTTATTAAATTTAGATGAAAAAAACTCAATAAAAAAAGTCAAATATTTGAACACATTGGCTGGCATTTTCTTCAGCTCCCACAGCTTCATAATGATGCATGACCGCCCTTATTCTGAATTTCCCTAAATACAAGTCATCTTATTTCAAATCAGAGTGGTTTTGCTACTTGCTTTATTAACCATCCGATGGTGCTGTCACCCGCCCGGCTGTTCTCCCGCACTGTGCACACAAACACCCCAGTTTTACAAGTTTTACACACTGGGATCCTTCATCCTGAAACCACACAGTGCAGGAAACTTCCAGTGGTTTCCCGTGGGAACTCAGAAGTCCCCCAAATCAAGGCTTCAGCGAATTTTCAACTATGTAATATCAACCTTGAAGCCTACCAAGCTTGGGGGGGAGACTTTCAGAGCTCAATCTTGGCTGAATACATTAAATAAACAAGAAAATGAGTAGTAAAAATCTTAAGGAGAAAACCTAATTTGACAAACACCAGCTGTTGCTCTCTCTACACTGAGCTATGTATTCAAAAATTAAGCAATCATTAGCTTATTATGTCATTCAGCAAATGTTTTCAGTTTATGTGGAAATCCTTCAGGCAAGAGCCAACTGTAGCTCTGCACAAAAAAATCACTATTTGATCAGACGCCTCACTCCAGGCGTTCCGTGAGCTCGCAGGATTTCTTTTCCTACGTGGACCCCCACGAGGGATTCGGCCCGTGACCACGGGACGCGAGACCGTCGGGGTGCTGGGGAGGGGGACGCAGCCCCTCGCAGCCCCGCCGCTCCCAGCAAGCCCCCAGCAGCTCGGTGACGATCGGATTCCCCTGCACAGCTCCATCAGACACCTCACCCAGGCTCCTCCGTCCTGCTCCAGCTTCTGACACCCACAAAGTTCTGACTTGCAGATGCCAAATGCTGTTTTGCTCCCAGCTGGCGCTGGGGAAAGGGGGGGGTCAGCGGGTTTTGGAAAGGACCCTGCTTTGGTTGCAGCTAATTGTGGCTCCTGAGGCTATTATACTAACGTTTGGCAGCTTTGCTCCTAACTCTTTACAAACAATTATTTGCCAACAAAATAAGCTCTGCATTAGCAAAACAGAAGTCAAATATTTTCACTAAGCATCACAAAAAAGAAACCCCACAAACTTCCATTATTTCTACTGTATTTGTCAATGCCAAGAAAAATTCACTTAAAACACCTGCATATGCACTGATTAACAGGCACACAGGCCAAAAAATACCAAACCCATATAAAATATGAGAGTTTAATCATTCAGCCATGGATAGATGAAAAACAGATTATTCTGCCAGAGTCACAATGGAAATTAAAAAAGAAAAAAAAAAAAAAATCAGTGCCCAACTAATCCAACTGTTTAATACAAGTTTATTGTTTATTTGCCTGAGGACTAGCACAGACCATTAGGTTAGGTTAAACACCTGGCCTCCAAAAGCCTGCACTCACTCCTAATTTGAGCTGTCTGCAGTTGGGAAAAATCCACAAAACATCTTCTGTAACTCTTATGAAAACTAATGTTGTCTATAAAAATGACTTTTCTACCGGCTTCCTACAGGGTACATAAGCAGAAAGGTTGTTTACTTCTCATTTGATTCTTTTATTTTGGAGAAGAAGATGCAATTTCCCCAAAGAGCCCAGGAAAGCAGCAAAATAACGTAAGCCTTGGCTGCCTGGATAGCCGAAGCCTTCCACCAGCACAGATGAGTAACGCTTCTGAAGCAGGGCTTCCTTATTAAAGTTTCATCAATCCCCTTATTAAAGTTTCATCAGTCAGTTGAAAGAGAAGTTTTGGTGATTTCCCTGCCTTTGATGAAGTTCTCTCTCCCCCTCTCCTGCTAAATAATTCCATGAAGAAAGGACTACCCCTGTAATTGTTAATACTTGAGAGGAGAGCATGGGCAGGGTGTCTCGGGGTCACCAAGCCCGCGCTCTTCCTTTGCAGTCAACTGAATGATCATCTCAGCAATTTATCAACCTGTAACATAACATATGATTTGCCAAAGCAGCTGGAAGCTGGCCCAGGACGTGACTTGTTGAGAGATAGGGACCTTCACCTACGCTCAGCGTAGCTGGAGAGAAGTTGTTCTTCTTAGAAACAAATCAGATTTTGCTGTATTTCCAAAATCTTCTAGAAAGCGTTTTTATAGAACCATCACTAACCACCCCACATTCACATTATTAATTTCAACGGTCAAATGCCTTGAAAACAGTAGTAAAATACTATCACCACCAATATACCCTTGAGGTAAAAAAAACCCTACAAATTATTTCCTAGCAATTTTGGTTTCCCCAAATCTGTTTTCGCCACGCCACGCTACATCCCGGGTAGGACGGTAATACTTGTCTGCTGAAATAACGAACCCCATTTCGGTGTCCTTCCCCAGCCTTCGGGCCCTGCTCTTCTCAGGCAAACCGATTAGGGGGAACCATCCGAGATGGGCAGCACGTTCTGACCCGAAGCGACTGAAAAGCAGCGAGAGCTGAAGCAGCAACGAAGAGATTACTCAGAGACAGTTCACCGACGGCGGGGAAACGCGGTGAAGGCTCTGGAACCGGGAGGCACAGCCATCACGGAGGACGACACGGGATCACCAACCACCTCCCTGCGGAAAAGGGCCTACAGGCACAGGCCCAGAAGAGCCGTTTCTGCCGTGCCTTCTCTTCTCTTCTCGCACAGCATCATCGACAAAAAGCTGGCGAGTTGTACCCCGTTTCCTGATCCAGAAGGCCCATTTTCACGTGACAGATCTGTGCCTGAACGCTGCGTAACCGAACCGTCAGGTACCGCTCCTGGGGTAGGAGAAACGAGCCGGGCCAGCACATGGCTCGACAGAACAGCCCAACCTCCAGCACCCCGGGGTTTTCAGGGCACCCAGCGCAGGCTGTGAGCCCTCCCCACACAGGCACGCAACCCCGACGGACAGACGCGGTGCCCCCACGGCACACGCCACGACGCACCGCCCTCAAGTAGTCTCCGCCGCCTGCCAGGGAGGAAGGAGACCATCAGCCACATAAAGGCCGACCCCGCTGAGACCCACCAGACGTATTGGGTCCAGCACAGAACGTGCCCAACGGCCTTTCCAAACTCCACCAAACTCCTCCGCTCCCCCAGTCTGCACCAGTGCCTGCTCTACGCTCACATACGGGCTCTGCAACCAGACACAGTACAACAAAACGTGCCTTTTGCCTACTGACATCATCTAACACATTAAAAATTGAAACCATGAGATCTTCCTCCTTGAAGAAAAAACACCCAAAAGAACAGAAATTACTTTACTTAACAAAAGTAAAGACTACTAACACTTCTGAGCTATGAAGATCCACTCTCACCCCAAAAGGGTAATTCAAGACCTTCCCTTTCAGATTAAAAAATTTACCACTTTCATGAAAACTTACTGTACAGACAATGTAATGAATTTTAAATTGCGCTGGGTTATTACAGTATTTCAGTCTTTGTCTTCAGTTTTGCCTACAGGAAGATATCTTTACCAAAGGGTTACGAATATCTTTCCCAAAAGACCCACATAAAATAAAAATAAAAAAAAAAAAGAGGGGGGGGAAAAAAAAAGGAGGAAAAAATTTCAAGCAGGTTAAAGACCTTTTTGAACATTTCACCTGTCTTCCAGGAAAAAGTATTACCACACCAAGTATACACCACAGCACCATTACCAAGTATAATGTTCCTTGTAACTTTTTTTTTAATGATCTAATGAATCACTGGGTTTTGCTTATCCTCCCAGCCCATGAGGCACCACAAGTGCCCAAAGGCCCTGGAAGAGCTCTTCTGCATTAGGAGGTCCTCCTTCGGAGGAGGACCAAAGGACCCCAACCCAGACACTGACCGGGCTGCCTCCTCTTTTTCGCCTGGAATAGCCAAAAGACACAACTACAAACAGTTTTCCATCGCAATGTGCTTATCTGTCTCTGTCCAGTGAACGCACACCAAGCTTCTGGAACCACACAGCACTTGATTTCTACCAACGCTTTCCAACCACCAAACCTCCTGGTTCAGGGCTGTTTCCCATGGGAAAAGGGCAGCAGAACCCAACACTACTAGGAAAAAAAAAAAAAAAAAAAAAAAAAAAATCACACCAAGTATTGCGTAGCTTCCTAAGGGATCTGAAATGTTTTCCATGTATATTTAAAATAAAAAATATTTTGAAGGTTTTCAATTTAAATGTGTATGCTATGGAAGTCATATAAAGTTTAAACACCAATTTGATTAAATAGAAGTTAAATACTTTGACCCCAGAGTTAGTAAGAGTTAGTAATGCTGAGGTCCTCAGCCTCACCCATGGAAGGACGTACACCGTTCTCACTCCTTTTAAAAGCAATATGCAAGCTCCTTATTTTCAGTCACAAACCAACTGATCCCTAACACCCCGACAGCCTGTACCCCTGGTTTCTGGGGGTTCCCTCAGGCCCAGCACTGCTCTTCAGGCACCCACAGTGCCGCCCAGCCCCTCTGCCGCTGAGAGTGCTGCACCCAAGCACCGCGCAGCCCCAGCTGCTGCTTAAAAAGAAATAAATAAAAATTAAAAGTCCACCATTTTTGATCAGAAAACCATTTCAGAAACGTTCGCTGACGCTCAGCTGATGCTGCCCAACTCAGCGACAGCCTGGAACGGAGGGTCTGGGGACAACACAGCCGAGCCCGCCGGGGCAGCCCACTGGCGTGGGACAGCCTGGAGCCCGCAGGGTTCGACAAGCCGGAGCAAATCCCCTCATCGGCTCTTGCTGCCAGACAGGCCAAGGGCAGGGAACAACAATGAAGAGGTGACGTGGCAGCTCCGGCGCATCCCCCCGTACGCACCAGCCTGGGGAAGACACAGGTTATAACCCGGCCCGGCGGGGATGTTGTCCCGGCACCGGGGCCAGTTTAGCTCTAAGGCAACTGCCATCATAACATACTTAACACTGCTTCCAAAGACGGATGGAAAAACAGCTCCAACAGAAAGAGGAAAAAAAAAAAAAAAAGAAAAGGCAATGTGAATTATTGTTTATTATCCCTTATTCCCTTCCCTTTCATCTCTACAGCCTGTAAACTAAAGCCTTTTAGATGTCACTTCTTTGTAAGACCATTATCAGAATTAAAACTGACAACGGTCTTTTGATAGGGGGGAAAAAAAAAAAGAGGTTACTTGAAACAGGCTAAAATGACTGTCATTGCTCGATCCTCCCTCCTCGAAAACAAACCATTAAAAGGCAGAATACCCTCACAAAAAGCTGTGTAGAGCTTGGTGGTTTCTGCCCTAACCCTCCCTCGCCCTCCCAGCCCCGTGCCGTGGCCGCCAGCCTCCCCAGAGGGAGCTCCTGCTCCCACCACCTTCTCTCGACCAGCAGCGCTGGTGTCAGAGGAGCCGTCTCGGGCGGCTAACACATTAAACCACGAGGTTATCTAAAAAAAAAAAAATTTAAAAATGACATGGCAAAACCCAACAATTTACAGAAGAAAATGAGCCTTTTAATCATAGAATCATCATTTGGGTTGGAAGGGACCCTAAAGACCACCCAGTGCCAAGCCCCCTGCCCTGGGCAGGGACACCTCCCACCAGACCAGGCTGCTCCCAGCCCCATCCAGCCTGGCCTTGAGCACTGCCAGGGATGATCCACAACTTCTCTGGGCAGCCTGTGCCAGGGCCTCACCATCTTCACAGGGAAGAATTTCTTCCTTACATCTAATCTAAATCTCCCCTCTTTCAGTCCAAAATCGTTCCTCCTTGTCCCATCACCACATGCCCTTGTAAATACACTGGCTTCAGTACATCCAAGGAGATGCTGGTTGGATTTTGGATTCTCCTCTCTCTAGGGGGCTGCCACCAGCTCCTTCTGAGCAGCCAAGTAGGGGCACACGCTCCCCCAATTTAAAGGTTGAATTCTCAGCTTTCTCAATAAATCGTGCCTCATGCTGGGAGAGGATCAGATGCAAGACAGCAAGTGGAAAGAGGTATTTAAAAAAAAAAAAAAGGGGGCAGTCTAAGTCTATTGAGTCAGCAGCAAACTTCCTATCTATAGACATTCTGTGAATATTGGGATTGGATTTTTTTTATTCTTAGATAATTCCTCATAAACAGATAGCAGCTAGGAAGGTAAGTTGCTTTTATTGTAGGATTAGAAGGCTGTTTACTACAAGCCCTTGCGATCAAGCACTAGCTGTTCTCCTTGCCTGCTCCACTCTGCTCTTGATCATTTAAAAGCTATTTTCTGGTGCCATGAAGTCAATAGGACCCATACTCTTCAGCAGCCTGAGATGCCATTCCAGTCGGGTGCTTCCCATAGAACAGATTTATTTCTAAAAACAGATACACAGAAATTACCAATAAAAATAAGTTTCGTTCCCAGAAACAATGGAACTTGATTTTTTTTCCCATCCCTGTTTCGGTGGGCTCTGTGGTGCCCCCCTGCCTGGACTGCCAGCCAGTTTCTGCTGGTGGGAAGCAGGCGAGCCTCCGCCGGAGAGAAACAGCCAGAGACTTGGCTCCAGCAGAAAAACCTGTGTAGATGCTTCCAAAAGGAGGAGAAAATGGAAAGTGTTATTTAAACTGAGCCCGCCCCTACGTAACCCTCCCCAGCCCCACGCTGCCCGAGTACCTAACGCTGCCAGGCGTTGGGAAGGCTCACTGGGCCAGGACGGCACCCCACGCCAGGAGGAAAACACCGCTCTCTCCCTCAGCAAAGCGCATCCCTGAAATGACGGGCTTGAGCTTTGAAGACAGAGACACGGTTGCTTCTCGGTTAACCCCCTCCCATCATTTCTTACACAACCCAGACATCGCCAAGCAGCGATTTCTCAAGCCCCCAGCCCGCCCCCTCGCCAGGGCGAGCCCCCTCCTGCAGGGTGCGGCCGCGCCACCCTTTGGGTGCTCCCCCTCCGGTGCCCAAGAGCCGCCGGGAATTTCGCTCCTGCTCCTGCCTCCACGCAACGCTCCCCCCACGCAACGCTCCCCCCTCCCCACGTCAGGGCTTGGCACCAGCCACCCCTTTAACGGGAGCTTCCGACGCCTCTCGCAAGGAGCCCACGCACGCTTGGAAGACCTACAGCCCACACCCTCCCGGCGCCAGCAGTGACCCCCGCAGAAGGCAGAGACCGAGACCCTGCCGGCCCCGCCACCCAAACTGCGCGGGGTCTGGGTGCCACCGAGGCAGCTCCCACCACGCAATAAAACGAAGGGGTGAGTTGACTCAAACAGCGTATTTACCCCAGCGCAAAGGAAAACATATCGATACCCCTACCTTCTGTAGCCCAAAGGAGGGGAAAAAAGCTTATTGTCCTTTTTATCAGTAAACTCCAGCTCTTGCACGGGTCTGCCAGTAGCAGCAGCGCCAACAGCTCACTTTTTGTCTCACATGCAGTAACTAAAACCACCTGGCTCCTCACAAACAAGAACAGCCACTGCAAATCACTGAAAGAGCTGGATTTCCTCATAACAAGGTCCTGGGGCCAGGTAGGACACTATCACAAAAGGGTCAGACCTACCAGCCTTTCCCATAAAGACTTTACAAGTAGTTTTATTTCTATCATTTAAGCGAAAAAAAATCTTAACTAGGCTAAAGCTTGCGCTTGATTCGTGTAGATAACTAAAAAAGCACCAAAAATCCACAACCTTAATAAGCAAAACAAAAACTTTGTCAAGGCTGTGACTGAAGCCAAACACTCCCAGAGACTTAATAAAGTGTTCGTCTCTGCAGTGACTCAATGCTCCACAAATCAAGAGGGTTTTCATGGCATTTCGGGGATATTCAGGCCCCTGCAGCGCTAGCCTTGTTTCACAAACAAGGAATCCAAGCACACGCACATCAAATGTAAGTGAACCCAATTTGAGAGGCCCAAAACCCGACTACTTGTATGTACACATGTGCTCCAAATGCAAAGCTTGTGTTTAGGAAATAGAGAAGGTCGGAGGCCCTGCGCCATGTATTTCAAAACTGTCCAAAAAAAATTGAGAAAATGGAACCCGAATCTAACGCAAAGCAACCACACTTCTTCATGGGTTTGTAACGTCTGAAATTACCTAGAAAACTACCCATACATACATGTGCATACACATACAAATGCTGACACTTGATACGAAAAATATTTGCTCTGTCAAGGTTAGTGGGACTAAAAGAAGGAAAAGGACACTAACAGGAAGGATCAAAATGTTCATCTACCTGGGATCGGTCACGCTAAGGCAATCTGGTGAAAGGCCATACATGAACTCTTCATTCTGGCATTTCTAATTTCAACCCCAATGGATGACAGAGCAAAAAGATTGCTTTCGAGCAAAGAGACACTGTGGAAATGGAGAGACAGCAGTGAAGCTTTGCCTTAGCAGAAAATACTTTCTATGGAAAAATCATTACACACACAAAAAAAGAGAAAGGAAATAAAATATTTGATTAAAGAAGACTATTGTCCTTCAAGGAAATCAACACTGAAAGTCTCCATTCCAGGTCAGACTGCCTCTGTAACAAGTGAAAAAAATACTCTGAGCATTCTCTTAGAGACGAAAACCATTAAAAGGCTTTCACCTCTTCCATGTCTCCTCCCAGCACTCAGGGCTCTGACGAGGCTCCCTGAAGGAGAGCCCCGAGGAGGCAGCGTGCTCGCCCTAATGCACTGCTCCCCGCGCAGCCACCGCTGAAGACATCCGCAGTACCAGGGCCAGCCCGACACTCAAAATCAGTAAGAAAACGCAATCTATGTTGAAATGTGCTTAAAAAAAAAAAAAATCCATTTGAGGACTGTCAGAGGTTTTCACACGGAAACAGCTCCTCAAATGTGAGGTTTTCCTTGGCTCCGAGCAGAGGCGCAGAAGGCAGGACCCAGGCCCCACTGACCCAACACCCTCGCTGAAGCTCCTGCACCACGAGCCCCGCTTTCAAGGTCGTGCAAGCCCCCAAACTGCTGCCTGCAGCTTTAACCCCGGCAACCTCCCGAGGGGGTTTACTCGCTAAGCCACCGGCAGGACGCGCAGAAGGAACCGGCGTTTCCACGCACTTGCAGCGCCGGCTGTGGCCAGGACCCGGTTCAGGGGTGGACGGGAAGCCCCCTGCAGAATCCTTGGGTCGGTCCATAAAGGATCTGCTCAAAGCACCATACCCTCAAATGGGCTGCAGAGTATTCATGGTCTTCAGTAAGGAGCCCCAGAACGACCATTACATCACTGGTTCTACTGGAGTGACCACACACCGTCGGGTTTAGCATCACACCGGGGTCCCCTGGAGAGCCAGCAAGCTTTGAGTCCCTGCAA
Organism: Leptosomus discolor; assembly: GCF_034619465.1. Lineage (NCBI taxonomy): Eukaryota > Metazoa > Chordata > Aves > Leptosomiformes > Leptosomidae > Leptosomus > Leptosomus discolor. The sequence continues at coordinate 1,200,887 of NC_141396.1, read as the reverse complement.
ACGCAGCAGCCTGTGCGACACGGGACCGTGCACCCAATTACAGGAGGCATCAACGCGCTAACCCTGCATTTCAGAGTCACCCTCCAGCAAGCAGGAGGCAAACCGGGATTTCAAGGGCTGCAGGCTGAAAGCCACCATCTCAACTCGACAAAACCGCTGAATTTTTGACCTCGATGGGGACGGTTCCCTCGCTCCCCTCACCACCCGGCCTCTGACAGAGTGGCAGCCCGCTGCGGGCTCTGCTTGGGTGGGCTTCCACTGGCGGCTCGCGAAGCGTTTCTGGGGAGCTTTGCTTCTTGAAGAGATGACAACACGCTTCCACCTGTATCTCCTGCTCCCTCCCTCGCAGGGGGGTGGATGAAAGGCTTGTTCTGCAAGGTTTCCTGGGGAAACCTTACCGAACATGCCCATGAGAACACCCGCTTTGCAAGGAACCGCTGTCGGCGATGCTCTGGAGAGCCAGGAAGGCCAAACTGCAAGAACATACCTTCAAATATTTAAAACAGCCGCAATAATAGTAAAAGCATGGAACACCGTGTACCAGAGGGCTACAGCTTTCATCTCACTGGTGCCACCAAGGGGCCCTGCTGGTGCTCCCTCACCCCACGTCCAGCGGCCGCCGGCCCACGGGGTTGTGCAGAACCCACACGGGCACACCTGGCTGGGGACCAAACCAGCCCTGGCTTCACCCGCCGGGCAGAGAGCACAGTGCAGGAGACAAAAACATTAATCCCTTCTCTGCAAAAATATCTAGGCACCGCTTTCCTCGCAAAAAATGCGGTATCCAGTAGACATAAAACAAGCTATCATTCCTAGGTGGGGAAATAAAACGTCACTATTCGCTTCAGATACATAAAATGGTAAGTACATAAATTGATGTTTTGCAA